>NC_139461.1:39105000-39485000 GCF_057233095.1 Heloderma suspectum
ACAGAAGATTCAAGAACAGCTGCGCAGCACTCACAGGAACTTGGACTTCTTTGAGGAGATCTTAAGAGAAATGACTGCACGAGGGCACAAGCGCAGTGCCATTGAGTGCAGATCCAAGACCAAATCCATGCAGCTTGAACAGGAAGAGTTACTGCTCCTCCAATGAGAGCCACCTTCTTTAAGAGCAGGAAAAGAGCACAGCACTTGAGTGTGAACCATGCTTGTGCATTTGATGAAGTACAGGAACAGGGAAATAGAGTGTGAATAATCACATTTTAATGCGATTGCATTTAATGCGACATTCTACCGACTTCTTTGCGCTAGCGGACACAATGTAGATTGGCCCTGGGTGACTGTGGACCAGTCAGTGACTCTCAGCCTAACCTACCCCACAGGCTTGTTGTGAGGATAAAAATGGAGAGGAGGACCATATAAGCCACCTTGGGTTCCTTGCAAGGGGAAAAAAGACAGGATACAAATGTAATAATAAACAAACAAACCAATACTCCCCAGTCAGCTACTTTATGGGATTATGGGAGTTGTAGACCAACTTGTTGCAGACCAATAGATAAATAAATAAATGGTAGACCATTAAATAAATTTATTGTCGATCAATCAGTCAATCAATCCATTTATAAATCAATTTAAATAAATACATTTATTGTAGAATTGTAGACCAATAAATACATTTATTGTAGACTAATAAATACATTTTGTGAATAAATTTAAAATAAATAAATTGTAGACCAATAGATACATTTTCTGTGGAGTTGTAGGCCAATAAATAATAAATAAATAATCCCTAGCTAGCTACCTTATGGGATTATGGGAGTTGTAGACCAACACATGGAGGGCACCAGGTTGGAGAAGGGTGCCATACTGAATGAGAGCTCTACACGTGGAATCAACACTGTCATCTTTCCTTAAAAGCTAGGGAAGGGGAGGATTTTGTTTGGTCTGCATTTTAAATCGAACTGAACTAATTTCCACCTCCTGGACTAATATGCGGATAGGAATACATATTAGTCTTTCAGAACACATATTAATCTTTGCACTTCTCCACATTTTGTGATGCATGTCTTGGCTCAAAAATTGCGTATAAAAATGCACATTAGTGGAAATTGCATGTTAAAACAAATGCAAAATTTCATGCATTTAAACCCCACCACCACCACCATGCAAACTGATGCGGAAACTGGATGGAGCAGACTTTTGACTGAATACATGTGAAACTGAAAACGGAATGAATATATTTACTTATTACATTTCTATACCTCTAGGAAGCCAAAGCTCCCCAGGTGGGTCACAAAAATAAAAAATATAGACTGATTCGGCCATCCCTAGCTACACTAAATATAACGGGCTCTCCAGGGCCATAGAGGGTTACGGATAATATGAGATCTGTTTCAGATAAACATTTCTGCTACCGCTGTTGATAACCCATGGCTGCAAACCAGCCTACATTTACATGTGCTTAAATCAGCTGGCAAATAATGAGATGTAAGAGCAAGCACCTGTGAACTGGATAAAGACTGTAGTCATTATGTCCCAGATTAATTCTGTATCTTCTCACCATGTTGCCAGCTCTCTGCATGCCTAAAGGGTCTCTGTAAAGATATCCTGTCATCCGAATGCCGCTAATCCTTCTGACTGACGCTGAAGTACTTTTTGAAAGAAGACGCTGTCATTTGCTCAGTATGAAATCTAATCAGAGAGGGCTGAATGTAACTTTGTAGCAATCCAAAGGAAAGGAAATGCTCTACAAATGGGACCCGCCACTTAAGTAATTCAGCTTCAGATCCAAAACCGATTATATTGTTTTGGAAGAAAACAAAACTGTTGAAGAAAACTCTTCCGCACATTTGCAGCCAACTTTATTCCAGTAGTAGAGAACTGCAGTGGCATTTCTCTAGCTGAGATGTTTGAGCAGAAGCAATTTTTCTCCCAGGTGACATTTTGATGTAATTACATGGTTCTTCAGTTATCCTGGAGATAATAATCAGTGTGACCTTCAGAAAGTGGTGTGGAATTGCCTTATGCAAAAAAGAAAAGAAATGTTTCTGGCTTTAAGTTTTCTGGGCACGGAAGCCAGATTGTAGAACTCTACTGTATACTCTTGTAAACAGCACAAAGAACGGATTTGTACAATTTCCTTGTAACCCACTATCTTTTCTTGCTGGTCTATTCTGTACATGTGTGCACACAAGGAAAAGGAGTACAATCAAAATGCCTTCTTCCATTTTCCTGTGTCAGCCCCACATACTGTTTTGAAATACACAAGGATGGTCTTCCTTCCTTCCTTCCTGTCCATAAGCACATGAATACAGTGTTTTACAAAGGGTACATATCCTGCCTTGGGGGGGTCTGTTAACGAAAAGGCAGGAGATAAATGTAAGAAATTAATAACAAATAAAACAAATGCAAATAAAACAAAGTAGATTTTAGAGATGTCAGAGGATTCTGCTTGGGGGTGAAGCTCAACTTTTTTTTTTTCTGGTTCAGCCTATGGATTTTGTCCCATTTTCCTCTGCTGGCGTCGACTTGCTCTGTAGTATCCCCATCCCACAAACTGTTTCAAAATTGGAATACCCTGATTGTACCACCATAGATATTGGCATTGGCAATACATTTTATATAGACGTAAAGTATCTCTAGAAATCAAGAGAAGTTTTTCCATGGAACAGAATGGGCATAAAGTTGATAGTATTGGAATGGATAGGTGTACAAAAGCACAAATGAGATGTCTCATGCCAGGGTTTGCCCAAGACATTTTGATGCCTGAGTCAAAGAACAAGATGATATACCCATTCATTCCATGTACAGCAGCCAAGTGGACTGGCAGATGAATCTTACTTCAACACTGGCAAGGGGATAGCGAACTCCACAAAACCTGAGGCAGTAGTCTAGTTTATGGGATCCAGGTCAGGTCATGTGACATACATACATCTGTCCTCCAAAAGAGGAATGGCTGAGGGAAAGCTGGGTGTGGCTGCCCCTGCTGCCCTCCCAGCATCTGCTACCTGAGGCAGTTGCCTCCATCTGCCTAATGACAGGGCCGTCCCTGTCTCGTATAACAGTTTGGTTGTGTGCATTGTAGTTTAGTTAACACAGAATGGAGTTAAACAGAGTATTAGGGCACCCGCTAGTAAGCTATCATCATTACAAAGAAGCAGACTACTTTCCCCCTGCTTGAATTAAACTCTCATCTTTAGACAACGTGAAAGAGCTCCTAAACCAATATGGGAAATGAACCAATGTAGAATCACAGCATTAAGGAAGAGATATTTTCAGTTTGCGCAGTGGTGTATAATCATCTGTTGAGTATAATCCAGCAAATAAGGGACACAATCTATCCAGTGTTAAATGCTTCCATCCAAGTCCCATTCATGTTAGTGTATGAGATTTAGGGTGCAATCCTATGCATATTTAGACAGAAAAATGTCTAAGCTGGATGGGGAGTATTGGAAAAAAAGCTGGTCGAGGAATGCTGGGAATTATAGTACTTCTTTCTGTCTAAACATGCATAGGATTGCACCCTAAAACTTATGTTTACCTCTCCCATTAAAGTCAATGGGACTGAAACGTGCTTAACATTGGGTGCATGGTGGTAGCCACTGGTTGCAACCAGGTCACATTGGCAGCTCTGGAAAGCAAGCATCTATAGATGCATAGCTAATGAACTGCTGCCTGCATTTACCTAGGCAGCTGCTAGATTGCAGCCTTAATCTGTACATTCATTGTTTTCATTAATATAATGCTGTTTTCTATGGTTTTTTTCACTAAGGATCCAGTTACACATTACTTTAATTGTGTAGCGTGCAGCTGAGCCTGATAGTTTTCTTTACCATAGTGTAAATTCAGACCAATTCAGATCAGGGCCAGTGTACACCAGGAGGCGAGTATTAAACATTTCCCACCCACCATTTCCCCCCTGAAATTCCGCCCCCCTGGGGGGGGTAAAAAAAGAGAGGAAAAATGGTATCCATTGGAGTCAATGGAGGATTTTCTTTTCTTTTTTTAATCCCTTCCCCCATTTGGGGGAAAAAAACAGGTGAGGGAAGGGTTAATCCTCCACTCCCAGTAGGTGATGGTCCTGATCTGAATCATAAAAGGTAAGGTGTCCCCAACCAGTTGTGTCCGACTCTAGTGTGCGATGCTCATCCCTGTTTCTAAGCCGAAGAGCCAGCGCTGTCCGAAGACACTTCCGTGGTCATGTGGCCGGCATGACTGAACACCGAGGTGCGCGGAACGCTGTTACCTTTGCTGCCGAAGCGGTACCTATTTATCTGCTTGCAATTTCTTGCTTTCAAACTGCTAGGTTGGCAGAAGCTGGGACTGAAGACGGGAGCTCACTCCGTCATGCAGCACTCGGGTCTCGAACTGCTGACCTGCCGACCTTCCAGTCTGCAGTTCAGCGTCTTAACCACTAAGCCACAATTACACTAAAGAAAAGAAAACCATCAGGCTCAGCTAAATACAATGCAATTAATGTAACGTGTGGTTTGTCCCTAATATATGCATTTGTATCCACACATTCCCCTAATGTACAGATTTTTCCACACGTTTGTTATTCACAGAACTGCACTGCAAACTTCTGAAAAGTACGAATACTGAAGGATAACTGCATTCAGTTTCACAAGTTGATTCAGACAGTGTGAATTTGGCTAGTTCATCTCAAAATGTGAGTTGCATGAACTTCTCCTGCAACCTTAAGACCTCAGGAGGAGAGTAAACAGCCATTGCAGTGCAGAAACAAACAGAAAGGAACTTGATGTATTTCACTGTCACAAAGGACATGTAACGTTGCAGGTTTCTATAACTAGGATGAGGAGGGGAGGATTGCAATCACTTCAGAGACAAACAAATGAATATTTAACAGTATTTACTTAATCGTTTGGTAAATAACAATGTTAAGAAAATGGCGATTAGAACTCTAAACCAAATACGAACAAGTCTAGCTTTAACCCACAGCTCACTTTGTAAAGTAGAGTGCTGCTGTTCTTACACCAACAAGAGTTGCTTCTCCTAGTTCCTTTCATCTTTTGTTGCCAGTCTCTGTTGTGGAGGTCCACTCTCCTTCTAGCCGAAGGCGGCTTCATCTGCTTCTTTTTCTTCTTCTTCACCACACTGCTTGTTCCCCTGAACGTCCTCCTCAGCTTTACTCCTTCATCCTCCTGTTGCCTCGTCCCTGGCACCAGCCACCTTCCCTTTCAAACTGGCATTTTTTTACTCTCTCCTCCCCCCATTCTATGCCCCTCCTACTTTTTACAGCCTACATTCCAAGGCCCAGTCATTGTGCTTTGTGTGTGTATCAAAGTATTACTGTGACCAGGCCCAGCCCAACCTGTCTCACCACCTCAGGTGAGAACACCACACCGCCGCCACCTTCTGGCCAGCTGCTGCTGCCTTGTGCCTGTTTCCAGCGGCAGGGTCCCATGAGAGCTTGGCTGGACTCTTGCAAGACCCTGCAGCTACAGGCCCCTGCAGTTACGGTGTGGGGAAACAGCAGCTCCTGACAGGAGGTTCCTCTAGAGAGCTCCGCCAGCCACTCTCTTGCTGCAAATGCCACAGTGGCAAAGCAGCTGGCGGGGCTCTTCAGAACACCCGGTGGAGGTGGTGAGGAGGCAGCGGCAGGCCCTTCTGGTGGGGGTTCACCCCTCCTCCCACTCTGCAGCCTGCTGTGGGCACATGAGCCCATGTAACAGTAGGGCTGGCCCTGTCTGAGACAAACTTTAATCTTGGCCTGGCTGCTGTTAGGGGCTACAGAAACATTGGTGGAATAGCATACTGTCTTTGAAATGTGCAGAGGGCAAAGAAAGCCCGCTTAATCTGCAGCTGTTGCAGGAAGGAAGTAGATTACTTTTTCATAGCCATGATATTGCTTAAAAGACTCCAGTGGTTTCTCTGCTGAGCTTTTGTTAGATCAACGGCACTTTTCTTTACATACCAGGATGACTACGGCCATGGCAAATTATAGTCAGCTCACAGCTGTGTGAAACAGAACATTGAAAGGGAAATAATCTGTAAGTGGAAATGTAATTTGTTAGAAAAAATATATAAAGGCCATCAGCTTCTGGATTGTATGAGAGGATGGAAAAGATCCTAACATAGGAGAACAGAAGAACTGGGCTTCTGCATGGCCATCGAGCCAGATATATTCAGCAATTCAGCTGACAGAGCTACATTTTGTAATTATGTGCTATTGCTAACTTCAGAATTAAGGAAGTGAAATAACAGGTCGATGGGATTAACAAAAGGATGGCTGCTTTCAGTCAGTCTTTTCACTGCCTTTGGTCAGTTGGCTTATAGTTCTGCACGTGTGTGTGTGTGTGTGTGTTTATGTTTGTATATATGTAGTCCTGTTCCGACATTTGGTGCGGATGGTTTGCAGGAAAGAGCCTGCAAACCATCCCTGATTTAGAACCTTGATTTTCCAGTGCTCTGACCTCGGAGCCAGGAATCCACACTCCCCTTCCCCCTCGCGGCCGGCACGGAGGGAACCATGAGATATTAAAGGAGGCGTTCCTGTGAGTGGGAGGGGAGGGGACTGGAGAGGATGGGTTACACTGTCCCTCCAGGCCTCTCCAGCCACCTTTTCTCCCCCTCCACCGCACCCCAGGCAGACGGCAGAAAAGCCCGTCTAGCTGAAACGCAGAGTGGGAGGCGCAGCCAAGATGAGGGTCACCCCTGCTGTGCCTCCTGCTCTGCACTGGATACTCATGAGCCTCCGAGTCTGTAGGCTTATGAGCACTGAGGGTGTAGTCAGTGGGACTGTGCCTCCAGTGACTCAATTACTGGATTATTTATATTTTATTAAAACATCTGTCTGCATTTTTGTTTTTTTAAAATCATGTTATAATGACTTTGCTGTGCCACAGCAGTTACAGTTTCATAGGCATGTTTAATTGAGGTTGAAAGCACACTGTACATTTTCAGTCCCACAGTGTGAACAAAGTGTCCACAATAAATTAAAAGTCTCTGGCGAATTTTTTTTAAACTGCATGCAGTACTCATAATATGTCCCTCTGAACAGTTCTCACACCAGATCAACAAACCGTGTTCTTAAACTCCTAACTGTACAAGCAGTTTGGGCTTGGATGGTGCTACCTGCTGAGAGAGGGTCTCTGAAAAATTCAGGGGTAGGTGTGGATGGTCTGTCTCTCCACATCAGGCTTTCCCGAACTTGTTGGACTACAACTCCCATCATTCCCATCCATGTGGTCAGACTACAACTTGCATCATCCCTGAGCATTGGCCATGTTGCTTGTGAATGATGGAAGTTGTAGTTGAACAACATCTGGGGATCCTAGATTGGGGACATAATCTAGATTAGTTTTTCCCAGTCTGTGCATACAATTCTAATTCTGGTGCAAGACACCCTTCTAACTATACTAGGCTATAGACTTTAGGCAAATGTCTAGCTTGATTTCTGCTTAAGCATTGCTGCTGTTGCTTATCACAATCCTGTCCCCAGTCAATTCTGGAATTTTATGTATGTATTTTTTGGGGACATTTGTATGCCACTTCCATAACAAAGTACTAAAAGACTAAAATAAAAGTGACTTGTCCAAGAACCTAAATACAAGGCAAAGGTGGAGTCTGAGCTTTTAAATCCAAATAAAGATGGCCCTGAAGGGTAGTACTTTGAAGCATGCTAGTGTCCCAGTTAAAAAATATAAGAACTAAAACCTTAATTTATTGCATTTCTATATCACGCAATAACCTGGACAGTTTACAAAGGATTAAAACCTTAAAAATACAATATAAAATATAATATATAATATAAAAACCATTTACTTACAAAAACAATTCAAACAATCAACAATAAAAATCCAAGGACGGGTTAAAAAAACCATATCATATGTCTGGGAGTAGAGGAAAGGTGCCGAAAGGTTAACAATGTTGGTTCAACGTTAAAGAAATAAAATTCAGGAGCAGCAGGGAGCTCGGCGGGCACCAAGAGAGGTGGCCATGTGGGTATCACATTGGAAATCCAGTCTTACAACATCCCTGGAAGGTATGTGAATAATAATATCAGCAATAACAATAAGAAGTAGAATAGTTATTTGCCTGTTTCTTGCTCATATGCTTTCATCAAAAGTTTTCAGTTAGATCTTTTAGGGAGCAATCCTATGGCCGCTAGACAGTGGCTAGATCTGGTTTTCTGGGAATCGATCTGCCCCCCGACCTCCCCACACTCAGAGGCAGCACGGAAGAGCCCCGTGCTCCGTGCTTGCAGAGGAGCATGGAGCGGCTGAAAAGGGGCGTTCCGCGGGGCATTCTGGGGCGCGGAGGGTGGAAATGCCTGTACGACACATCCAATGTGTTGTACAGCAGCCTCCTCCCCGACTCTGCCCTCCTGCGGCTAGACAGCCGCAATCGGCTGTCTAGACAAAAATGCAGGGCAGGAGGAGCACGGAGGGAACGATCCCCTCTGTGCTTCTCCTGCCCTGCATTGGATAGGCCGTTGCCTCTGAGTTCGGAGGCGGTCGCCTATCTGAATAGATTTGCTCCCTTGTTTTCTTTTGCAGCATTTAATGAGTCATAGAGCAGAGCAATTTCCCTTTTGGTAGTTTCATTTCCTCAAATTAATGAGATTGTTTTGGTATGGCAGGGAAAATGTCTTTCTTTCATAAATTCAGGAATATTAGATAATGTGACCAAGTGGATGAAGACTGCCAGTAAGTGACAAAGTCCAGGCAAAAAGAGCCTTTGCAGAGCTATGGTTGCTGGCAGATGTAATCTGAAACTTGAAATGGATGATAGTTTGGTAGGGGGCGGGGGGTGGTCCAAGAGTTGAAAGTGGTATGATAAAGAACTATCATTGCTCACAATATGCATCCTATTTCTCCCCGCAGCCCCTGTCCCTCATGTTTTGCTCAGACAGGGTTCTTAATTATGCATCCACTCCAAAACCACAAGATATTGAACTTTGAAAGATATTATATAGCTACTAAAGAGAGTGCTGGGTTTTGTTTTGTTTTTTCCTGGCCAGGATAAGCATAGCTAAAATGGATTGGGATGCTGTCTTTTTCTTTGTTTGCAAGACATGTTCAGCCCCATCAAATATATCCAACCAGCAGTGCAATCTTATACATGTCTACTCAGAAGTAAGTTCAATCATCTTCACTGGGGCTTACTCTCAGGAAAGCGCATATAGAATTGCAGCCTTAGGCCATAATCTGTGCTTTTACAAGCCTCCATTCATCTCAACAGAGCTTGTGTAGGAGAACAGGTGTGGTGTTTTGAGTAGAGTGCTGGACTTAGTTTCCAATCCTATACACGCTTACCTGGGAGTATGTCCCAAGGAACTGAATTGGCCTACTTCTAAGTAGACATGTGTAGGATTGCACTGTTTGACTGGAGAGACCCAGGTTCAGTTTTCTACTCAGCCATGAAAGTCACTGACCTTAGACTAGTTATTATCTCTCAGCTCAACCTACCTCCCAAGGCTGTTGTGAGGCTCAAATATATGTGTATGCGTGTGGGATTAGGAATGGGGGAGAAATGGGTATAGTTCACTTTTTAATGTGAACTTACCTAATTTCACACTTTTGAACCAATATGCAAACTGAATGTGTACACACACATTCAGATTTCTTTGAATTCTGAAACGCCATTCTCTGATAAAAGAAATTTGAACAGACATTTCTATATTAAGGGAACGTGCACAAAAAAATGCATATATTCATGAAAATAATGTTTAAAAATGTATTATATTCCAAAAATTACTTGCAAAAATGTGTGCATTCAGCAAAATTACATACAAAATACATGTATTAGGAGAAATGCACTCAAATGTGCATGAACGTTCATGAAAACTTTTTTTTAAAAGATCTTCAAAGTTTAGGATCAATTGAACTTAAGACTGGAAAAATGAGAAACCCAGAGACCCAGTTTGCATGACACACCGGGCTCATCATGGGTTATTTAACCCATGATGAGCTGTAGCACATGCCTTATGAATGCTTTATGAATATGCAACCCCCAATAGGATTGTGCCCTGTCATCCAAACACGGCCACTGTGGGTTATTTGAGGGTTAAACAACCCTTGAGTAACCCTCAGTTTGTAGTAGGGTTATGTGAGGGTTGTTTAACCTATGGTGAGCCTGGCGTGTAGTGGGAGCCAGCCCAATGGAACCAAAACTGACAAATTTATTCATTCCTTTGTGGGATGTCGTGTTTACTGTTCTGAGCCCCTTGAAGGAAAGGTGCAATAAGAGTTAAATAAATAAAATGTCCCAGTTAATCATTCTACATGCCCCTTTAATGGCCCTTCGATTGTAGGAAGATATCTGAAAACACCCAATTTTTCCTTAGAAGGCGTCTTCACTATATACATTGAGATACCAGGTCAAGACCTTTCTCTTCGTCAAAATATTCCTCAGTCATTTAATCTTTAATCTCTTGTTCTGATTATTAACTTTACTCTGGCCCTAATATTTTAAAAATATTTTTAATGTTTTAATTTTTGAATATTTTGATATTTTCATTGCTGTATTTATTGTTTTGGTTGCTATTTTATTGTTGCTTTGTTTTTGTTTTTTATGATTGTAAACCACCCTGGGGGCACCTGCCAGTTGGGTGGTATATACATTTAATTAATTAATTAATTAATTAAGGCTGCAATCCTATGCATGTTTAGACAGGAAAAAGTCCTACAACTCCCAGTATTCCCCAGCCAGCATGGGGAACATGCTGGCTGGAGAACATGCATAGGACTGCAGCCTAATCGGGCTAATCACTCTTTTGGGCAGTGTGTTTTGGAGCCTCTGCTCATTATTCAACTATCAAATCTGGTTGAGTCAAATGTGACGCTCTTCACAGCAAAGAAATCCTGCTGCCAGCATTGTGCTGTTATGTAGGGCTCAGCTGATTCTTTGTTTGCCCTTTGCCTTTGACAGCTGACTGGTGACGCCCCTTGGAGTGAGTTCCATATGGTGTGATGTATCGTCCTCGGACAATTGTAGTCCCCTTTGTTCATTTTTCGGGTGATCAAGGCCCTTTCTTCTGCTGTAGGAGTTTCCATTCTGGTCCTGTTGGAGCTCAAGATTTCACAAGCCCAGTTGTGCATATGGTGTGTTTACATATGGCCAAAGAAAACCCTACAATGTTAGTGTTCAAGCCTTGACAGGTCCCTTTTGTACTACCAGGCCTTGAACATTACATTGTCTTCGGTGAGTGGTTGTTTTTGCAGTGGGATTCAGATCGGTTACTTGCAAAGGGTGAAATCCAATTCTGCCTGCTTTTAGAGCTTGATACATTTTTCTTTTCCATGGCTTCAGTTCTTAAACTGCTGTCCGAGCTACAGCCAATTGATTGTGCTTAGGCTGGGAGGGCAGTTTGAGAAATGGATTTTTTTTAATATCTCTCTGAACTGCAGTCTTGAAATGTTCTCTTGCATGCTTTCTGGAAAGAGTGCCCATTGATTCTGCCTCACTGAAGCTGTATATCAAATGAATTTGGTTGGTTGTATTTTCCCTGTAGCATAAAACTGTACAAGTGATCTATTTCTCTGGATGGGTTGGAAGTATAAAAACAAAGCTAAAATCCCCTAAGCTCTGCATTGTGCTTCTGTGGTCAAACCAGTGGTTTTCAAGTTACGTCAGAAATAGGCTTTCTGAATGCACTGCTAATATTACTCCAGTTAGGTTTGGGGTGGCTATGCAAGCTATGTGGCAAACACAATTGCTGTGTTTACACTAGGGTTGTTCGAGAATTTCATTTCAGTTTGCAAAACATCCAAACTTGCCCCATTCGAACTCAAATGGGAGCACGTTTTTTCCAAGAATTGTTTGCACATTCCTGCAGTTGTGATTGCATTAGGAAAATGCGTATCTTTTTTTAAAAAGTGCAGTTTGAAATGTGCATTTTCCAGAAAAAAGCACAGAAAGGTGCACTTTTCCTGTTCGAAAAAATCAGGTCGCGAATAAAAATGGGAGTGAGCCGAACCAGAGAATTTCAGCTTTGAGCTCGTACATCCCTGGTTCTCCCATCCCTAGTTTTACACTGGTGTTACACTGACTCTTCCTACAGAAGTGTAGATAACATTCATGCATACATACACATTTTGAAATATTTGCATATACACATTAGTAGCCCTGACTGGGCCAGGATTCACACGGATATTGTAAACCACATGTACATGTGTGTATGTTGTTCACATTCCTAAAAATACACCAAAGTACATGTAGAGGGTGAGTTTGCTACATGACACCTATAGTTTCCCTAAAAGTGCTTCATGAGCAAGTGATGCCACAAAGCCATTATCGTGTTACATTTCTGCAAACTAATGGTGCAATCCTATACATGTTTACCCAGACGTAACTCCTACTGAGTTCAGTGGGGCTTACTCCATAGTCAGTGTGTGTGGAGTGGCAGTCTAAGAGCCTTTCCACAGGATCCTATTTTTTGTATATTTTTTGCAATTAATAGGCAGTTGTTGCTCATTGAGTTCGGGATCTGGAGCTCTTGTCTCAAAGTCCTGTCTCAGCTACTTTGCCAACAGTCACCATACCCTCAGAACCTGTGGATCTCATCTTCAAGCTGCTATAACCTTGGAGTTGGATCCAACCTTTGCACGAGTTTGCTTGTGTAACAAGATGTCCCCATCCTCTCTTCCCCTTGCACCCCCCTCCTGCACATGCCCCAAATCTACTCCAGAGTGTCCCCAACTCCTCCAGAGTAGATTTAGGGGGTACAGGGGGAAGGGGAAGTCCATTCTGCCAGCTGTTCTCTTCCACTGGAAGAGTGACAGACACCACTGGATACAAACCATGGTCAGGAATTCTGATGGAATGGAGCAGGATCTTCAAAACAAATTCACAGGCCATCACAATAGCAACATTCAGGAACAAGCAGATTCTAAATGAATTTGAGCAAGGATGTTGAAGCCACAAGAGCATCCAGGTGGTGGTAAGTTGTGTGATCCTTAGGCCAGAGAATGTGTCATCCCATCCCCCCCCCCCACTGCAAGAGGTGGTTTGAAAGAGGGGATGTCTGTTGTGATTTGGAAGCTCACCTCACTTTTGCCTCTAGTAAACAGGTTGGGCAAGTTTTTGTATTTTTTCAAAAAACTGCCACACCTGTCTGGCCAGTGCCAAAAGAAAGCCAAGAGAAGGACAAATGAAAACATGTGTGTACACCATGGCAGGCAGTGCCTCTCCCAAACTACTTTAGGAACATAGGGTAGTATCTAATATTAGTCCTACTTACAGTAGACCCATTGGAATGAATAATTTCACATTGGATACAACCCAAAGGAAACTGCTTTCCACCAGCGCAGGAAAGCTGCAGCAGGTCTTGGAGCCTTTCTCAGCCTGATTCTTTTTTTAAGTAGTGATGCTAAGGGTTGAACCTGGGAGCATCTGCATGTAGAACAGTTGCTCTGCCACTGAGCAGCAGTGGTGCAGTGATAAATTTCGAAGTGCCGGTTCTCATCATCACAGTCCCTATAGCCACTCCCCCAAGGACAGTCCCAAAACTCAGGCACCGTATCAACAAGCCAGTTCTAGCAGTTTTCATCTCCACCAGATGCAGGGCGTTTGTAAAGTGAAACGGGTCTTATTCAAGTCCAAGCCATTGCAAAATACTTTGCATTACATCAGGGAACAACATAGTTGCTGTGAGGACTGCAGCTAAGCTCAGAGGGGAAGGGGAAGGGGGTGGCAGATGACATCAGCATCCCTGCTAGAAACAAAGTGCAGGTGCTGTGTCCCCGTGAGTCCTGGTTCCACCACACCTACTTTCAGCTCTCTTCAAATTGTTGTCAACAGCTTCAGCATACCAAGCTCAGCAGACAGAACGCTCAGCCTCGTGTAATCTTGTATTTGTGATGTGAAAGTCCATTATGTGTTAAAGAGATGTTAGAATAAGACCTTGCTGGGACACTAGGGTGACGTGGCTCTTCTTCACTCATCATGAATAGTAATTCATGTGTGAAGTGTAAGAAGGATGTGGGGGAAAGGATAGGAATCTGTACTAAGAAGTTCCAGAACTGTGAAAATAACATCCTTGACACCTCAGTTTACTGCTTGCCCTCCAAAACTGCCCCTTCCCTGACTCTTGATGGGCGATTATACCACCCTTCCCCAACTTGGGGATCTCCAGTTATATTGGACTACAACTCCCAGCATCCCCCTGCCAGCATTGGTCAGAGATGTAGTCCAACACAACTGGAAGGCACCAGGTCGGGGGACTCTGGATTATACAAAGGCCATGTATTAATTTCCCGCCTCCCAGCTGAGCAGAGCAGAGCAAGCTGCTCCAGCTGGTCCAGGGACTACAGAAGCAGGCAAGCTCCCAGAGAGCGAGCGAACAGAGCGATCAAACAGGGGGAGCAAACAGGAGTTGGCCAGGGGAGTTCAGCGGGGGAGGTCAAGGGGGAGGCCCCTAACATTTTTTTCTTTTTTAACTAACTTTTTCCCCCCATTTATTTGTCTTGTAACACACACTTCCACACCAGTGGGACTCTGCTTTTAACCTCTACTGAGTAGAGGAGCAGGCACAGGCTAGTCTAGAACAATCACAAAGCTAGACACAAAAAGGGAAAAAAGAGGCAATGGAAGGACAGGACTATCCAGTGGTGGTGACCTGCAAGGTGTGTGCAATATTTGTTTTCTTGCCTGAGAACAACATGGCCTACACCTGCAACAAGTGCAAGTTGATCACGCTGCTGGAAGAAAAAGTAAGTGGACTGGAGCAGCGATTGTCGACCCTCCGGGGAATAAGAGAACACGAAGAGTTCTTGGACAGAATGGGAGAACTACAGCAGCAAAGGGAAGACCAGAAGCTTGAAGAGCAACAGCAAGCTGAGGCAGAAGTGGGAAATGCTGAGGTGAAGAAAAATGGAGTAGAGGCTACTCCTTGGAAAAGGGCGACAGTTAGGAGAAGAAGAACTAGACGTCACTCTGCACCAGTGGAAGCAGTGGAGCTGTGGAACTGATTCCAGGTACTTGCGGATGAGACTGGAGGACAGTCTGCAGAGGAAGAATCACAGGGGAACCTACATGAGAGTGAGCAAGAGGCTGAAGGTCAGTCAAACAGAGGCGATGAAACCCAGGCCTACAACAACAAGAAGAGAAGAGTGGTAGTAGTGGGAGACTCCTTGCTGCGTGGGATCAAGACCCAAGTATGTCGCGAAGACCCGTGGACTCGCCAGGTATGTTGTCTCCTGGGAGGATGGATTAGAGACGTGATGAAAGGTTGCCTGCACTCATAAAGCCCACTGACAGGTATCCCTTTCTTCTCATCCATGTGGGAACAAATGATACCGCCAAGTGGAGCTACAAAGAAATCACGTCAGACTTTGAAGCTTTGGGAAGGAAACTCAAGAACTTTGGGGCCCAGATAGTTTTCTCATCCATCCTTCCAATAGTTAGAAGAGGGATAGAAAGGGAAAGAAAAATACTCCGGGTGAATGACTGGCTACGAAGGTGGTGCCGATGAGAGAGATTTGGATTCTGGGACCACGGGCTATACTTCCTGGAAGATGGGCTGTTGGCAAGGGACGTGGCACCTCACAAAGGATGGGAAGAATGTGTTTGGCCACAGCATGAAGAGCTTCATCAGGAGGGCTTTAAATTGAACCCTACAGGGAAGGGAGATGTAAAGTTGGGGGTAACAATGGACATAGGCTCATGCACTGCAACGGAGAGAACAGCTCTAATAGCGCCCAATAATAGTCTTCAGACACATGTAGGAAGAAAGCCAGACTATGAAGCACATGGTCTTCAATGACTATATACTAATGCCCAGAGTATGGGAAACAAACAGAACAAACTTGAACTCTTAATACAAGAGGGAAATTATGACTTGATAGGTATAACTGAGACTTGGTGGGATGACTCTCATGACTGGAATACAGCAATTGAAGGATATAACTTGTTCAAAAAGAACAGGAGGAACAGAACGGGAGGTGGGGTTGCACTGTATGTGAAAAATACATATCTCTGCACAGAAATACAGGGGGATGAGCTTGGTAGCCCCATCGAGAGCACCTGGATCAAAATAAATAGAGCAAAGAATAAAAGGAACATGGTGGTTGGAGTCTACTACCGGCCACCCAATCAAGGAGAAGACAAGGAGGAAACTTTTGAAAAGCAAATAGCCAATGTTTTAAGGAAGCATGATGTAGTAGTAATGGGGGACTTCAATTTCCCTGATATTTGTTGGGAGACAAATTCTGCAAAACATGGCCCCTCCAAGAAATTCCTGACTTGTGTTGCGGATAACTTCCTCCTACAGAAAGTAGAGGAAGGAACTAGAGGATCGGCTATCCTTGACTTGATCCTAACCAACAGAGATGACTTAGTGGATCAAGTAGCAGTTACAGGAACTCTGGGGGAAAGCGACCATGTTGTACTTGAGTTCTTGGTTCTAAGGGAAGCAAAAGCCGAGTGTAGTCAAATGCGTACCCTGGATTTTAGGAAATCTGATTTTAATAAACTCAGAACAATGATCAGTAAGGTCCCATGGCAAGCGACGCTAATGAGAAAAGGAGTCCAAGATGGGTGGGAGCTTTAAAAAAAGTAAATTCTCAAGGCACAATTACAAACAATTCCAACAAGAAGAAAAGGTGGAAGACAACAGAAGAAGCCAATGTGGCTTCACAAAAAGCTTAGAGATGACCTGAAAACAAAAAAGGACACATATAGGAAGTGGAAAGAAGGCCAAGTAACAAAGGAAGAGTACAGGCAGGTAGCACAGAATTGCAGGGATGGTGTCAGGAAGGCTAAAGCTGAGAACGAGCTGAGGTTAGTGAGGGATGCTAAAAACAACCAAAAGGCTTTCTTCAGCTACGTGCATAGTAAAAGGCAGAGGAAAGAAATGGTTGTTCAGCTATTAAATAAGGATGGCAAAACGATAACAGATGACAAAGAAAAGGCAGAGGTGCTCAATTCCTACTTTGGCTCAGTCTTCTCCCAAAAGAGGGTCTATGACCCCCCTGGCAAAGGCAAAGTACAGGCTGAAGGGTCAGGATTGCAGCTTGATATCGATAGGCATATGGTCAAGGAACACCTAATGACTTTGAATGAGTTCAAATCTCCAGGGCCAGATGAACTGCATCCTAGAGTAATAAAGGAACTGGCAGAAGAACTCTCAGAACCGCTGTCTATTCTCTTTGAGCAATCATGGAGGATAGGTGAAGTGCCAGATGACTGGAGGAGGGCTAATGTTGTCCCTGTCTTCAAAAAGTGTAAAATGGAGGAACCTGGGAACTACAGACCAGTCAGTCTGACATCAGTCCCTGCCATTCCCTGGGAAAATTCTGGAGCAGATGATAAAGCAATCCATCTGGAAGCAACTTGAAAACAATGCAGTGATTACTCAAAGCCAACATGGATTTGTCAAGAACAAGTCCTGTCAGATGAATCTGATCTCATTTTTTGATCAAGTAACCTCCCTTGTGGACCGTGGGAATGCTGTAGACATCATGTACCTCGACTTCAGCAAAGCTTTCGACAAAGTGCCCCATGATATCCTGATGAGCAAACTAGCTCAAAGTGGGCTAGATGAAACAACGATCCGGTGGATCCACAGTTGGCTACAGAATCGGACTCAAAGAGTGCTTATCAATGGCACCTTCTCAAACTGGGGAGAGGTAACGAGTGGGGTACCGCAGGGCTCAGTCCTGGGCCCAGTGCTCTTCAACATTTTTATTAATGACTTGGAGGAGGAGGTGCAGGGAATGCTGATCAGATTTGCAGATGACACAAAATTGGGCGGGATAGCTAATACTTTGGAAGGCAGAAACAAAATTCAAAGTGATCTGGATAGACTGGAGCGCTGGGCAGAAAACAACAGAATGACATTTAATAGGGATAAATGCCAAGGTCTGCACCTAGAAAAAAGAAACCAAATGCACAGTTACAAGATGGGGGATATGTGGCTCAACAACACTACAAGCGAGAAGGATCTTGGAATTGTTGTTGATCACAAGCTGAAGATGAGCCAACAATGTGATGTGGCTGCAAAAAAGGCAAATGCTCTTTTGGGCTGCATTAATAGAAGTATAGCTTCCAAATCCCGGGAAGTACTAGTTCCCCTGTACTCAGCACTGGTTAGGCCTCATCTGGAGCACTGTGTCCAGTTCTGGGCACCACACTTGAAGAAGGATGCAGACAAACTGGAGAGGGTTCAGAGGAGGACAACAAAGATGATCAGGGGACTGGAAACAAAGCCCTATGAAGAGAGACTGAAAGAACTGGGCATGTTTAGCCTTGAGAAGAGAAGACTGAGCAGAGATATGATAGTGCTCTTCAAGTACTTGAAAGGTTGTCACAGAGAGGATCTCTTCTCGATCATCCCAGAGTGCAGGGCATGGAATAATGGGCTCAAGTTACAGGAAGCCGGATTCTGGCTGAACATCAGGAAAAACTTCCTGACTGTTAGAGCAATACGACAATGGAACCAATTACCTAGGGAGGTGGTGGGCTCTCTCACACTGGAGGCATTCAAGACGAGGCTGGACAGCCATCTGTCGGTGATGCTCTGACTTGGATTCCTGCATTGAGCAGGGGGTTGGACTCAATGGCCTTGTAGGCCCCTTCCAACCCTACTATTCTATGATTCTATGATTCTGTGATTCTATGATTCTAATTCAGCTGCGTTTTCATTCTACCCTTAAATCCATGTCTCAAAATAGACCAATTACACACACACACACACACACACACCCATGTAAAAAACCAAGAGCTTGACAGATTCTTGTGGGTGCTGCTATTTGGGAAGTTGTTGTGTTGGCAGCTTACTGAGTGCCAGTAACATTTAATCAAATACTTGTTCTACATGGATGGAGTTTCCTTGACAAGCAGCAACTTCCACTGCTTTGTATAATTGAACGAAGGAATTACACAGCATGAGATTTATGCTTCATTCCTCTTGTTTTGCCACATGTTCCTGAGTAGTAGGAAGGTTTTTTCCATGGGTTATTGAGACATTTTCCAAAATACAATAACCACAAAAATATATGACTTATATGCATGTTTAAAATACTGTTTCTCACTCGTATGCTGCCAATTCTGATCATAGGTGAAGGTGGAGGGATATTCCTTCTGGTCTACCACAGCTGAGCGGGTATTTTGATATGATGTGTGTGAGGGAGAGGGAGAGAGAGAGAGAGAGAAGAACAGAGATCTTAGGGCACAGGAATGGGAAATGAGTGCATAATTAAATTATGGAATTTGCCTCCATGAGATATAGTGACGGCCATCAATTTGGATGGCTTTAAAATGTAATTGGACAAATTAATGGAGGATAAGGCTGTCAATGGCTACTCGTCCTGATGGCTATGTGCTACCTCCAGTATCAGATGGAATATGGCTCTGAATGTCGGTTGCTGGGGAACACGAGCGAGAGGGTGCTACTGCACTTATGTTCTACTTGTGGGTTTCCCGCAGATAGCTGGCTGGCTACTATGTGAACAGAATGCTGGAGAAGATGGATCCAGCATGGCTCTTTTTGTCTTTCTTATGTAGGTTGTTGGGTAAAGCTGCTTTAGGTTCTATGTAAGAGTTTAAATTCAGTTAATTGCATTCACATATCTAGAGATGTTATTCTAATATTCACAACCATTTCCCCCACTGGTCTTATAGGCCCCTTCCAATCCTACTATTCTATGATACTATGATGGAGGAAATAGTTTTCTTAATGTGTTTGCACCAGTCCTTTCTAACAGATCTCCTTCAAGAGTATGTACAGGAAGCTGGTGTAGGGTATCTGAACTGATGTATAATTTCCCAAATCTTTTCTTTCAGTGCCCTGGGAATTGCATGTGCTCTTGGACCATATGTGAATTCAAGATGATGTCTCAAGCTGAGAAGGCAAGGAGCATCTTGTCCAGCAGCTCTTTAAAAATGGATAAATGTTGCTTATTATTCAGCATATCGTTTAAACATTGTATCCCTTGCTCAACCCAGGACTTTTTCACAAGAAGTTTCTACTGTTACTGATGATGTTGAATAAGGGGTTGAATAAGTATGATCCATACAGCTTGGGGTCAGGTTATCCGAAAGACCACATTCTTCCATATGAGCCTGCCTGGTTTTTAAGACCTTTGGGGTGCGGGATCTCTTTGATGTGCATCTCTTTCACATTTGGTGGTGATGCAAGAGAGGGCCTTCTCGGTGGCTGCTCCCAGGCTCTGGAACTCACTGCTGAAGAAGACCTGCTGGCCCCCTCTCTGATGTCCTTCTGCTGGCAGGCAAAGATGTTTCTATTCAGGAAAACCTTTGGCATATATGCTGGTCTGGTGATGAAGGGTTTTTTTAATTGATTGGCACTATTTGTCTGTTTTATTGTATATTTTTATTGTGTTTCATTTTTGGGTTTTATGTTTTGTTTTTATTAGGATTTTGTTTCTAATCTTTATTTTATTGTTAGCTGTCTTGAGCACCACGTTTTGGCGGAAAGGCAAGATATAAATTAAATCATCACCCCTTTATATTCAGGGCCTGAGGTGTTTATGAGGTGGTGTCCCCTCCCATTATATGTACAGAAGACTGGCAACTGCATCTGACTTTGACATAGCAACAGGGCCAGGATCTTCCACTACACTTGGAGCAGCAGGCTAGCTTACTGGGCAAGCACACCTCTGTCCTCCAACATCTTGCTGCCACTCCCTGCCCACTAGCACCTGCTGCCTGAGGCAGCCACCCTGCTCTGCCTAAAGGTAGGGCCAGCCCCGTGCTTACTGCCGCAAATTCCAGGGAACAGCTAGCTGCTTCCCTTCTGTTTCACCAAATGTTAAAGACAAGCAGCCCGCTGGAAAGGATAGTTGGGTCACTTTACTGACCAAGCTTTCAAATGGAAGAGAGAGTCAGTAAGAGAATATGGCTATGTGGAGTGAACTTTGAGTAGTTACATGGCGTGACCATTTACAGCAGCACAATTTCTCTTTAACTCTAAGGGTGGCGTCAAATTTCAAAAAAGGCACCAGATTTGGGATATCCTCTCCCATGGGTCAATTATGGATCAGACCCCAAATTGGGGGGTAGCAGAGGGTGTGTGTGTCACAATCTAGTCCGGTCTGAAATGGATCTGAATCGATCTGTGACAACCCAGCAGTGCCACTGCTCTTGCCAAAGTGCACACGCTGACCTCACAACCAGCATCACTTCTACTGCAAATGGTACCACACTCGAAAGTTTTTATCTTGTTTTTTATCTAGAATCAAGAAAGAAAGAAAGAAAGCAAGCAAGCAAGCTAATAAGAATGGTTGAATAATTCAGAAGGTTGGGGGGGGGGGGAGGTAGCCAAAGAACAAGGCAAGGAAAGGAGAAAACTAATGTGTTTTTTTAAAAAAACAATTTATCTAGGAAAGAAAGAAAGGGAATAGTTGAATTGAAAAGGGCTGGGTGGGAAAGAATAAGAACAAAGCTGCAATAGAACACACACACACACACACACACACACACTACACAGATCTAGCCGACAAACTTAACAGCTCTCTTCAGTAACCACCACCTCTAACAGCTCTCTCTCTCGCAATGAACAAATGCAAACTTTTTTCTCCAGTATACCCAGTATTCCCCCTCCTTCTCCTCCTCCTCCACCACTGTCACTGGTTGGAGACTGCTGGGTTACGTTCAGCCCTAATTTGGCAAGTAGAGTTGCCATTCGCCAAAGCTCCTTCTCTCCTCCTTGTCCTCTCTTCCTCCCTGATCTTTCTCAAGTTGATGTATTTTTGAGACAGGCTGTCTGGGCTTCAGAAGGCATCAGAAGAGCTCCGAATCTGCAAGGCAGACCAAGGCACTTTGTCGGTGACCTGCTTCGCTTCAGAGCACCTTGGTGCTGGCCTGATTTGCTTTGGATTGCACTGAGACACCCCCGAAGCATCCCGATTTGCTTCGGGATTCAGATTTGGCACCGAAGTGATGCACAGCCCTACTACCAAGTAGGGATGAGGGAAAAATTCCTTCAGTCTGCATTTTATGTGGATTTACCCAATTTTACACTTTGAATGAATATGTCAACCAAAGCTGAGTTATCTTGTGAAATTCACACTTCTCCACGTTTTGCAATGCAATTAAAAAATGTGAACAAAAATGTGTACATTAAAAGAAACTGCAATAAAAGAACATTTTAGTGAAAATTATGTTTAAAAATGCACTATATTAAGAAAATGTACTGCAAAAATGAATATATTAGGCAAAATCGTGTACAAAAATGCATTTATTCAGAGAAATGAGTACAAAAATGCATACAAATTTTCATGCAAAACTTAAAAAAAAACACCTCAATGTTTGGGATGAACTGAACCCAAGACTGAAAGAGAGAGAGAGAAAAATGGCTAATCTGTATATTGCCCGCTTCTCTGCTTTTAGCTGAAGGCTTCCATTTTTTAATTTGTTAATACTGATGCAATTCAATATGCCACCAGCAAATTCTGTAGATATCACCCATCGCTCCAAAAAGCAATTGAGGGCACAATCCTATCTGGATAGTCACCAGCCTCTAAAATCAGAGCCTGCCTATTATCCTAGGCAGGGCGGCTGGAGCACAGATGCGATCCTCTCCTCTGCGATCTGGCCACCCTGCATTTTGGCTAGATGGGCTATTTCTCCTGTCTAGCCATGGCTTCAGGGAGGGGGGGGAGGAGCCTGGAGACCTGATAGGAAGCTGCGTGAAGCAGATTCCATGGTCTCCTCCCCACTCCGCCCCTGGGACCACCCCCTTTTCCCCATCTCTGTGCTCCATTTCTGAAGATGGAGATGCAGCCGACACAGAGAGAACCGCACCAGCTATGAGGGGAAGGGGGCAGGGCTCTCACCTCAGATCCCAGAAACCGAACAAGCCTATGTCCCCCCAGATGATGTCTAGGGGCATAGGATTGCTCTGTCTATGAGTGAGTGAGGAATTTTATATAAGAACTGGCACTTAATGTGATGTTTACATTACATGGTGGATAAAATCTGTGCTTTTGATTGGGACTTGTTTATTTTATTGTCATGAAATAAACTAATGGATAATAGAGTGAATTAAAGGGGCAAGGTGAGTTGCAAAGAAAGAAGTTCAACCAATATAAGCTGCAACATTCTACTGTTTATAAAAATGACACCTGTTTAGCTAATAATATGAATCTACCCCAGTGGAGGCTGGTGGCTCTGATGTCAGCGGGGTGGTGAATCTGCTCCAGGTTTCAGTCAGAACCAGTCAGAACTATAAAGGAGCTATTGGAGATGGTGGGAGGGAATTAATAACCCTAGCTTCTAGGCTGGTCTAGTTCGCTGCCTGTTTGGGGTTCTGATGAGGGAATTAGGGGCTTAGGATCATGTGGATCCATGGCTTCCCCTGACACTCCCCTTGGAACAACCTCTACATGCCCTGTTCTGGCCCCCACTGCAAGTGAAAAACTGCTGATGGAACAGCAACGGTGGAGCTTTCTGCTGCCACTGCACTGGGGATACCTCTGAAAGGCCTCCCTTGCCGCTGGCATAGCAGCACTTCTGCAAGATCTTATGGCCCCTCAGCTGCCCTCCCAGGGCACTTAGGATTTCTCCACCCAAATGAAAATATTCTTGCAGAACTCAGGTTTTTATTAAAGGCACAGAAATTAGCAAAGCCTTTTAGTATGATGGAACTCTTTGTTCTCTGGGAAAGAACCAATAAACAATAAAAGTTTCATTATAATAAAAGCATTGTGAATGTTTTAAGGCCATACATTATCAAGTGTGAAGTCATTTCTGGAAATCTAGTTACCTAGGCAACTTACTCATCCTTTCATCCCTCCCATTATGTAATGTTATCATGCTTCATTCCCCTTTTTTCTCTCTCACCTTTAAATCACATCACAGTCAGAATCCCCGTTGGGGTCTCAGCATTCATGCACCCACACTTTTCCTGGGTCTATCAGGCCCAAATCTAGATG
The DNA here is from genome assembly GCF_057233095.1 of Heloderma suspectum. Lineage (NCBI taxonomy): Eukaryota > Metazoa > Chordata > Lepidosauria > Squamata > Helodermatidae > Heloderma > Heloderma suspectum. The sequence continues at coordinate 39,128,871 of NC_139461.1, forward strand.
GGGAGGATGGAGTGTCTAGGACCAGCAAAGATGCCCCATGTTGTTCTGGTTCTGCATTGCCTCATGAAGCCTCTGAGCCTTCAAGTTTTGCTAGAGGAATCCTCCTGTGAGTTGACCCATGCCAGTTTGCTGCTTACATCAGTAGCTGGCAGGATGGATTAAACAGTGGGAGGGAGACCTCTTCTAGCAGTAGAAACACCATGGGGCCCCTCTGCGTCCTCTGTAACTTGCATCCCATGGCTGCATCTGCCCTTTAAAAAAACAACAACCAGTGATCTACCGCTATCTTGCCTAGCTGCACTGCGCCTTGTAGGAAGTCCGCTGTACCAATCCGTATTTTTCTGTCGGGGAAGAGGTACCAGATTCCCCTCAGGATTTTTACACTGCAGGGGTGGGGGGTGTAATTAAATACATGTGAAAGTTAGGCAGGATGCAGGCTTGACCAGCCGTGTCAGAGCCCAGCATGGGAGGCTGAGGATGGCTACAAGTCAAAGAGTTGTGGAGAGCAGGGGAAAGATGGAAATAACATTTTGTGGCTGGAATAAAAATATCTGGAATAAAAAAATAATGAGTATATAAAAATATACTCATTGGACTGAGGATATTGGCTGCACAAGCAGCTGACCGATCCAGGGTAAAAGGTCAGCCAGCTGCTCAGTCGAGGCCAAAAGAAACAGCAGAGAGACACAGGCGCTGCGAGTTACAAAGAAGCTGGAGAAAGGGGACAGGCCCTTCTCCTTCTCTGCTCTATTAACACTGCACTCCTGTGCACTCTTACCTGGGAGTCAGTTTTCAGGCTGAATTTGTGTTTTGCTCTAAATTCCCTTTATTGGCTCCTCTCCAGTAGTGCAGTGGTACATTGGAAAGACAGGAGCTCATCCTGGAGGAGAAGACCATCAATGGCTACTAGTTCCTGATGGCTATATCCTACCTCCAGACTCCAGTATATGCCTATGTACACCAGTTAGTGGGGAACATGACTGGGAGGGCGCTGTTGCAGTCATGCCTTGTGTATTGGTTTCCCATGGACAACTGCTTGGCCACTGTGTGAACAGAATGCTGGACTAGATGGACCCTTGGTCTGATCCAGCAGGATTCTCCTTAGGTTCTTATTTCATCATGAGATTGTCTGGAGCCCCTGTAAAATTCATTGAAAGACGCAGGGTGATTGAAGAATAAAAAGCTTGTCTGGATGGCCCAATGTATATTTAGGAGCTTCCCCTGCCCCCGCAACTACAGGTCTGCACATTGCAAGTACACACTAACGTGTACAATGTTTCACACATAGGGCAGTATCCAACAGGGCACTTACGCCCCCGCTGATTCTTCTGCTCCCCACAGAATCCCTTCTGCAAGCAGAGCCCACCACCACACAAGGGCGATTTAGCACTTTCAAGGTGTGTGCGTATGTGTGTGTGAGTGTGTGAGAGACACAGAGAGAGAGAGAGAGAGAGAGAGAGAGAGAGAGAGGTACCCTCAATGCACAGAGATCATAGGGCATAGGAATGGGGAATAAATGCATAAACTATGGAATTCACTACCACAGGATATAGTGATGGCCGCTAATTTGGTTGGCTATAAAATGGGGTTGGACAAATCCATGGAGGATAAGCCTATCAATGGCTACTAGTCCTGATGGCTATATGCCACCCCCGGTATCAGAGGCAGTATGCTTATGTACACCAGTTGCCGGTGAACATGGGCGGGAGGGTGCTGTTGCACTCATGTCTTACTTGTAGGTTTCCTGTGGGCAGCCGGTTGGCCACTGTGTGAACAGAATGCTGGATGAGATGGACACGTGATAGACAATTGCAGCCTAAAAGTGCTAGATAAATTCTGATAATGATGATTACGCTTGTGAGTGTTCAGTGTATTATCCTAAGACGATGGAGGATGGCAAAACTTATTTTATCTCAGCCCCAAGATTAGATTGGTTTGTTTTGCAATTACTCACCTCCCTTGAGGAGGGAGTGATGCCATCAGCCCTCAAGGAGGCAGTGATAAGACTGCTCTTAAAGAAGCCCTCCTTGGATCCGCAAGTTCTGAACAACTTTCGCCCAGTCTCAAATCTGCCATTTTTGGGCAAGGTGATTGAGTGGGTGGTGGCGATGCAGTTGAGGGCACACTTGGAAGAAACCGATTATCTAGACCCATTTCAGTCAGGCTTCAGGCTTGGGCATGGGACAGAAATGGCCTTGCTTGCCTTGGTGGATGATATGAGGAGGGCTCTGGATAGGGGTGAATGCTCCTTCCTTGTTCTCCTTGACCTCTCAGCGGCTTTTGATACCATTGACCACGGTATCCTCCTGGACCGCCTGGAGGAGTTGGGCATTGGAGACACCGTATTGCAGTGATTCTGGTCCTTCCTCTCTGGCAGGTACCAGAGGGTAGCACTGGGAGAGGAGGTTTCGGACCCGTGGCCACTCAGTTGTGGGGTGCCACAGGGTGCCATCCTCTCCCTGATGCTATTTAACGTCTATGTGAAGCCGTTGGGGGCTATCATCAGGAGGTTTGGGGTGCGGTCTCATCAATATGCGGATGACACGCAGCTCTACCTCTCGTTCAAATCTTCACCAAGGTTGGCTGTAGAATCCCTGTCCAAATGTCTGGAGATGGTGAGTGGCTGGATGGGGAGGAATAAGCTGAAGCTGAACCCTGACAAGACCGAGGTACTTTTGGTGGGAGACAAGAGGAGGCTGGGGGATGTTGACTTAGTGTTGAATGGGGTACAGCTACCCTTGAAAGACCAGGTCTGCAGCCTGGGGGTCATTTTGGACTCCCAGCTGTCCATGGAGGCTCAGGTGTCAGCTGTGAGCTGGACAGCGCTGCATCAACTCCATCTGATAAGGTGGCTGCGCCCCTTCCTTCCTGACCTTCTGCTCCCATCGGTAGTACATGCCCTGGTCTCCTCTCGTTTAGACTACTGTAATGCGCTCTACGTGGGGTTACCCTTGAAGACGGTTCGGAAGCTGCAGCTGGTACAGAACGCAGCGGCTCGCCTGATTAAAGGCAGCCGCCGGTAAGATCACATCACTCCAGTGCTGAAGGAGTTGCACTGGTTACCAGTTGTTTTCCGGGCCAAATTCAAGGTGTTGGTTTTGACCTTTAAAACCCTATATGGTTCCGGCCCAGCCTATCTTAAGGAGCGCCTCCAGCAACACCAGACAGGCTGCTTAACAAGATCAGCCTCGGATGGCCTTCTCTCTGTCCCATCAGCCAGGACAGCTAGACTGGTGGGGATGAGGGAGAGGGCCTTTTCTGTGGTGGCCCCCGCTCTGTGGAACTCCCTCCCTAGGGAACTCCGTCATGCCCCCTCTTTAATGAGCTTCCACCATGCATTCAAAATGTGGTTGTTCAGGCAGGCATTTGGAGTGGGTTAAGGTATTTTAGAAAATGTTTTTATTGTAGAATTTTATTGTTTTAAACTGTTTTATTATATGTTGTACATCACCCAGAGTGGCTGGGTGACCAGCCTGATGGGCAATTAATAAATTTAATAAATAAATAATAACTAAATAAATACTCCCAACTCTGAACTATTTGAAGTTAAAATGTATTATTTTCTGTGCTAATAATATGTTGACTGTAATAAAGTTCTCTTTCCTTAGCTCTGGTATATTACCAGGGCAGGGGTAGGGGAGAGAATTGGATAGGTAAATGTCCTCTTTCGCACAAGATGGTCCTCTGTTTGGAGGGCTGTTGGAGGACCATCCTCTATTTGAAGGCAACCTCTGTTTGAATGGCTGTCTTGTTCAATTCCAGTTTAAAGATAAAAAATCATAACAAGGGAGAGGAGAGGCTTTGAGGTTCCCCACCAACACTTGGCCCATGGTCAGCAGACAGACCAGGCGGGCACACAGATCTGGTCACAGTCTTCCCCACCATGTTGGGATGTATTATATTTCTATTGCAAATATGGGAATTTCCAAATGTGCATCTATACACAATGGAGGCTGGTGGCTCTGAAGTCAGTAGGGCGGTGAATCTGCTCCGGGTTTCAGCTTTGCACCTTGGAGAGCTCCTTTAGAGTTCTGACTGGCTCTGACTGAAACCATCGGAGCCACCAGCCTCCACTGTCCATACATATAAATTTGCGCACCCAGATTTTATGCAAGTCAGCGTTCTCTTTTGTCCACCTTTTTGGTGATGCATTCCCTCTGTTGGAACGACCCATAAGTGGCCACCTTAGGTTCAGCAGCTGCATCCTATCTGAAGCCTTGCAGCTTTTAAAGCAGGGGAGCAGAACCGAGGGCCTGAGGGCCAAATCCAGCCCTCAGGGGCTCCCCATCCAGCACTCCGGGGTTCCCCAGAAGGCCATGCCCTCTTGCCCTGGCTCCACCCCCTTTCCTCCAACCACTGACCATATCCCAACTTTTCTGCAGTGTTTTTAAAGGTTGAAACACTTCTCCTAAGGCTTAGTTACCGGGAATAAGAGCTTTAAGCTACAACAGGCTGATATGTTTGTGGTTTTGGCCGTGCCCTATTTGTCTTTGGCCCCACCCATCCCTGGAATGCAGCCTCCAAGAGCTTCTCTGAAATGGAATCCAGCCCTTGGCCTGAAAGAGGTTCTGCACCCTGATTTAAGGATATAGGCACTATCCTCAACTGAGGATTTGGCAGCCCTGTTTCTCAGTAACCAACTGTTGTACACTGGCATGAAGCGTAACAATCTTCTTTCATAACAAGCTCACATTGTGAACTACTACTTTCACTTTTTCCTTGCTTGACTTAGCTCTTTCCTGCTTGCTATCTCTCTCAGAGGTGGTTGTTGTTGTTGTTGTTGAGTCTTTTAATAGTTTTCTGCAGTGGGAAGGCCTGGAGCAGGACAGCAACTGGGTGGTACCAGTTCTCTCTTTTATCATTATTACATTTTTTCATTCTCTTTGGTGGACAGAGCAGCATTGCGGGAGAAACCAATAACTTCAGGCCATGAAGTGTTATGTCAAACTGAGTAGGCTTAAACTTGTAAAAGAGGCCATGCCCGTGTGTGCGTGTTGCATGGTTTTCTAACTTGTTTGAGATGTACATTGACTAAGTGGGATCATCGCAATCCTATGCATATTTACAAGTTCCACTGTGTTCAGTGAGTCTTACTCTCAGGAAAATGTGTGAGATTTCAGGCTTAATTTGCCAGAACAGATGGATGATGCTAGGTTTAGAGTTGAATTGAATCATCCAAGTGACAATTAGGGCTGTATTATATGAATTTTCTACACATTTGTATATATGCTTGTATTCCATAGCATGTACATGGGGTGTACACATCCTGGCAAGCTCTAGTCAAGTTTTGTTTGTTTTCTAGTCTGTTTAATATAGATATGTGAATCATCATACAAGTGATAGTCATCTGGGTTACATTCAGGGCTGTACATATGCCATGATTCTGTGGGAGTGCAGAAAAGCCACAGAATGTACAGAATTCATCTTCTAAAAAATCTCAGCTTTCTTTCTTTCTTTTTCTTTTATTTTCAAAGGAAGTTTTTTTATTGAAACAATGATATGAAATATATAAAATAAATAATAAGAATATACAAAATAAATAGTAACTCATCCTACAAATACATAATTTGTAATACATAAATGAAAATGAAGGAAAATTATGAATATGGCCAAATGCTATCCTAGAATTTATCATTCCAACACGTAACAAACCCATGCCATTCTTCAGTAAACCCATTCTCAAACATTTTATTCTCTCGTGCTCTTATACAGTAAGTAATTTTGATCATAATAGCAACGTCCCATAGATCCTGAATAAACACTCACTGGCAGAGCCCCTGCTTCTCAGGCAGAAGGTCCCAGGTTCAGTCCCCAGCATGTCCAGGTGGGGCAAGAAAAACTCCTGCCTGAAACCTCGGAGAGCCGCTGCTGCCAGTCAGTGTCAACAGCACTGGGCTAGATAGACCTATGGTCTGATTCAGTATAGGGAAGCTTCCTATGTTTCTAATCAGACAATGGAGGCACAGTACTCTTTCTCTAATGGAAATTTTAGCTGCAGTCAACAAATCAATAATTATCCCTACATCAGAGATTTCTTTACACCATTTTCGATAACTCAGAGGCGCTCTCAATGGATTCATTGGTGCGTTATAACCCATTATAAGCTTAATATGATGCAGAATCCAAGTCCTGTATGCTATTTTATCTCAGTGCCAAAAAATACGCATGTAGTCTGCACCTGGCTCACCACATCGCCAACATTTATCATGAGTCAAATTGTATATCCTGTTGTTCCTTTATGGTGTAAGATACAACTGATGTAAATGCTTAAAGAAGGTCTGTTTTAGATTCATCACTACCACGGGCACCTATCCATTGTCAGACCATTGCAATTAATCACTAATCCCCCAGCTGAACTGAACAAGAAGCAATAAAATGGCCTAAACTTTTGATTAAAGGTACCATAGCCCTTAAAAGCCTCAAGGCACTTTGCCCACTGACATTGGGAAGGCTGGAGTTGCCCTTAAAGTTTATTGCAACCCCCCCATAGAAATCAGATCTGAAAGAACAAGAAAGCCCAATGTAGAGTGCAATGATTTGATAATTATTGTCTGGCTTCTCTGGGTGTTTCGAGATGGATGGCTCCCAGTACTACCAATGTGAAGGCTTTGTGCAGCTGTTCCATCTTTCCCTCCTTAACAGATTATTTTGTGGTAAGAAAAAAGGAAGAGCTACTGGGAAAAACATGGGAGGGTTACAAATGGAAGACATTGTTGTCTGGACCTCCTGTACAATTCCGTGAATGTGAAAGGTTGATTGCACCGTAAGAGCCCCTTATCTGGAAACGCCCTCTGTAAAAAAATGAGTGAACAAAGGATAGCTATTCCAGACTAATGCACTAGTGTAGAAGCCTGGGTCAGGAAATGCAGGATGGCTTCTCACTGCTGCAGTCTTCACATCCACAATGCGTAGATGACCTTCCGCTTGTTAGAGCTGGCTCACACAGTGGGCCTATTCGCATGAGCTTATTTTCCTCACTGCACGTGCTGGTCATGTTTGCATAATTGCTCTTGCCAGCGCAGCCTGCTGTATCATGCCAACCTGGCAAGGGTGACTTACTGCCAGGACTACCAAGTCACTCCAGAACCCTGCAACAGCCCGTGGGTTCTGAGTGGCTTGCTGACCATGGCACAAAGCAAACTGGGTTTAAGAGAACTTGTGAAGTGGAAGATTAGGATGGAGCTACCGTTAAATAAATGTTAATAAAATTAGATAAAATAACAAATCTGTAATACAAAGTGTAAAAAGCAGTTATAAAAATGTAATTATATCACAAACCATATAAAATTGTACCAAAATGAAAAATCAACAGTCCAAAAGCATCATAACATTCCTGATTTATAATAATCATATAGAAGGTTATACTCATACATATCAGTATTGTATTAGACTAATACAATACGTCCCAGATGCGTTTCAACCCCAAGGGTCATTGTCAATGGGATGAAAAGTGTTACCATAGCTATAACCCCCAAATACTAAGTTTTGTTAAATTAATTATCAAAATTGGACCAAACAAATCACTCTTGTATAGCTTATCTGTTTCATCTACTTTGGTCAGTTACTGGATACAACAGGAGGAGAAGGGAGAAACACTATTCCCTCCTATCTCATAACCAATGACTTGCATATGCCGACCTGAACCATGAATCAAATTTTAGATAAAATCCTGCACATGAAAAGTCTATACACTACCATGAAAAGTTTAGACTTTTCATATGCAGGACTGACGAAGAGCCTTGGCACTGAAACGTGATGTGTATTAGTATGACCTACTATATGATTATTATAAATCAGGAATGCTATGATGCTTTTAGACTGTCGATTTTTCTTTTTGGTACAATTTTATATGGCTTGTGATATAATTAATTTTTTATAATTACTTTTTACATCTTGTATTACAGATGTGTTATTTTATCTAATTTTATTAACATTTATTTAATGGTAGCTCCATCCTAATCTTCCACTTCACAAGTTCTTTTAGGCCTATTTTGCTTTGTGTGTTGATTTTGGTTTAAGATAAGACCTTTATTAATAATTGTTGCTAACCATGGCAATAAGCTACCCTCACCAGGTTCGCATGATATGGCATGCACTGGTGAGGGTAATTATGCAATTCACCTTGGCACACAATTGGCATGTGACCCAGGGAAATAAGCCATTGTGATCATGCGAACCCGGCCATTATGTTTTCAAAATCCACAGTCATGTCTTGCCTGGCTGTGGATTTTGGCACTTTTCTTAAAGATCAACAGAACTTAATCTGTTTTATGTGTAATATTATGCTTTGTTTCACTGTTAGATGGTTGTGGTATTTGGTGTGGATCTGCTGGAGAAGGAGGCATCTGTTATGTGTGAAATGTCAATATTTTGCTTTGGGCACTGACATGCTTAAGGCAGGCTTTGGCTGAAGCCAATTTTCATGCTTTATTCATTCCTAATTACAGCTGATTTGCATGAACACAGGTTTTCATGCTTGTAGAGAGGAACCAAATAGACTTCAGAACACAATTATCACATTAATCTATCCAAAATGAAACAAATGTTTTCTTAATTCTCTCCATTCCAAACAGGTTTTTGGAGGCAAGATAATATCTCTTGGACAAGGGCAGGAGGCATGCAATAGAGCCAGTGAATGGTTTTTGTAATGTATATAATCATATTTTTAATATATTTAATTAAAACTGAGGGTGTCATGATTATGGCATTTCAGTGATTTCTACTCTTAATAACTACTTCTGATTCATCAAGGCTTTTTTTCAAGGCTTCCAGGAGAAGTGGGGATGAACTGACTATTACCCACATATAAAGAAATGGCTGATGATAAAAAACCAAACCAAACCAATCTGTCTTCTTGGCTTCCTTGATCCCTTTCTTGGTTTTTTATTTCCAGTTCTAAGGTGATCACTCTGCAGATACACCAATTAACTAGATGAAGCTGGAACTTGTGTTCAGTTTTGTTTGCCAGGAGTAGTGATAAATGGTTGGGAAAATGGGAAAGTGAGGTAGAAGGACTGAGTGAAGAAAAAACAAATTTTGAAACAAGGACCCCGTCTACCTGGCACTGCTTTCACCCCCACCCCATCCTATCGCAACGGCGCAGAATTTCAGCTTCGAATTAGCTTCTGCTGGTATATACTCAAGATTTACTGTGGGCTTCCCTAAAAGACTCCGCCATACCTTTTTTTTGGTCATTATAATTTAATGTGCAGCTGTGCAGTCTCGTGAGCATGGGGGGCACGACACTTCAGTGGCTGTTTTGTATTTCAGGGGTTCTGTTGTGTCTTTCTGTCCCTTGTTAGGTAAAAAGTGGGTGTTCTGTGCTCCTTCATTCCCACACCATATGTTTGTCAGTTCTCCAGCCTGAGACTCTCGCAATGGTTTGCACTCACAAGGTGTGAGAAGTAAGTACCTACCCATCACTCCGAAATGGAGGCTGGACCGAAGTTGGTCCTCCCCAAGACCTCCCAGCCCTTAGGCACTGAGTCCGAAAGCGACCATTGCAAAGATACAAAGCTGCAAAAATGTGTGAAAGTGTGATTAAATAAATGAAAATGCCTCTCTATGCCTCTGTAACTGTGCAGCTGCAAAGGGATGGGGAGTAAAGGGGTGTCACAGAGTGACACAAGCACTACGCACGCCTACAACATGCCCACTGCAAAATGAGAAGTTGGTTTGGGGAAGGAACAGACGGCTTGTAGCTGTGAGGAAACCTGCAGCAAACGAAGAACATCGCAGCAAAACACCTCCTTGGAAATCCGCATTTTCCGGGAGAAAACCACGGATGGCTGAGAAGTAGCAACTACATCATCTGTCCCAAAGGACCTCAGCTTGCAGATGCCCTAGAGTAAAAGCCTCATGTAGGCTTGGGGGGCAGCTGCCCTTCAGGGTTTCAGACAGGAGTCTTACCCAGCCCTACTTGGAGATATGAAGGTTTGAATCTGGGACGTTTTGCATGCAAAGTATGCACTCTCCAATGAACTACAGCCCTTCCCTTAAGAACAGGGTAAGAACAGACTGGAATCACACTAAAGATAAGTGAGCAAAAGATTTAGCAACGCCCGCATGGCCCCCCCTCCCAAGCCAACTACATGACAGCAGGAAGAAGTCTTTAGCACTTTTGATCAGTGAAGAGGAGAGATCTGAAGAAAGAGAGCAAGAGGTTAGCATAGTATAGGTGTCTTGGCAGGGCTTTCCAGGCATAAGGGACAATAAGGGAGAGTGGGCAGAGACTTTTAAGAGAGCAGCTTGTAGAGGAGCAAAGGTCATGGGCACCATATATCAGGATCTAAGAGCTGAAAGATAAGGCTACACATTGGTGTTTAGTTGGGAGTTAGCATGGAATGACGGATAAGTGTGACTACTCCAATGCACTGAGAGAGTTGTGGGTATAGGCCTAGAGCTGTACATCATTAACGTTCCACAAGTGTTGAGATTCCAAAGTAAAGCCAAGATTTGTACTTTAATCAACTAGCTCCATGCATAGCACGTAATCTCTGCAGCCCGAATATGATATAACTTCCTAACTTATTTGTATAGAATATTTGCACCAAAACAAAACCTTTTACCAATGGATCTGTAGCATTAACATAACTATCTCCCCCACCCTCCCACACACACAATTTAAAGGTGAACTGGGAATTAAAAGGTCAACATTTGATTGATCGCTTTTTGCCGTTGTTACTTAGATTTTTGTCTTTATTCTGCTTAGAATAGATGTTTATTTTAAGCTTTAAAATTAGGCAATCCATGAAAACACATAAACAGGTGCTACTGAGGCATTCTCGTGTTGTACCGCTGAAAATGAGCCAGTCAGCATGGGATGGCTTTGGGAATCATGATCAACCATGGCTTATCGTGATGAGAAAAAACCTGCATGAGCCTCAGGCTTGCTCCTCTGGCATGGCTGTGAAGAGGAGTTTGGAAGCAGGGAGTGGGGCCAAACCAACTAGCTTGCTGTTGGGTTGTGGACTGTAGGTTATTTATGGTTAACAAACCATGGTTTGTTAGCGTGGCTGGGTTCACACAACACGACAACCCATGTTTCAGCGACAACCCACACTCAACCCATACTCAGCTTTGAGTGTGGGTTGTGGTGTTGTGTGAACCCATTCTGTCTTTCTCTCTCTTTTTCTTTGTGTTTACAAAAGAATAGCAGGGATTCCTCTAGAACAGCCTACCCCAACCTGGTGCTCTCCAGATGTATTCCCTAACATAGTGTCCTCCACTAGGGTCATGCTGGCTGGGGGATGATGGGAGGGTACCAGGTTGGGGAGGGCTGCATATTTTTTGCTATGAATGATTTAAAATGATTAAGGGTGCAGTCCTATAGAGATAGATGGGCACCTCCCACCTCCTCTGAAGTTGGAGGCAACCGCCTATCCAATGCAGGGCCGAAGCAGCATGAAGGAGAGGATTCCCTCCATGCTGCAGCTCCTGGACTTTGCCTTAGACACGTATTTTTGTGCGTCTAAGTACAGCTTCAGGGAGGGGGTGGTGGGAACAGGGCTGGAGACCACGTAGGAAACTGTCTAAAGCAGCTTCCAGGGTCTCCTCCCATCCCTGCTCCCAGGAACGCCCCGTTTTCACCCCTCTGTGCTCCATGTTATGAGCACGGAGGCTGCAGCAGTGTGGCTCTCTCCACCCCGGCTACAAGGGGCAGGGGCGGGGGAGGGAGCACAGTTTCCCAGCTATGAGCTCATAGCACTGTCTACGAGCTCTTGGCTGGGAAACCAAAAAATCCTACCTCCCCCTGACGCTGTCTAGGGGACATAGGATTGCTATTGTTATGATTTAAAATAGAGTCTTCATTGCATAAAATTTGCTCTTTTGAGAATCTGAAGTATAAACAAAGTATATTCTCATTTTTATTTTGGATTACTGTCCAAAGACCCTGGGTGGAGTCTCTATTCATCTGCATGTTCAACCAACAGCAGAAGCTGATGGTTAAGTTATTTGTGAAAAAAGCAAACCATTGCTGCTTTTGTGGTTATATATAATGTTCAAGTATCAAACTCAGGCATGTTTAGAAAGGAAGTGAAAGAGAATCCTCTGAAATTCTGATAAAAGTTTTTTTTTGCCTTAATAAAGCAACAGATGGCTAAGTGGCTTCCTACTACTTGTCTTAGTTTTTTACAGTATTTTACAGCTCGCTTAAGTTAACAGTAGCCTTATTCAGGCATGAATGCCATACTCTGGTATTATTGCTCCTGTGCAAAGACATAGCCAGATTAAACACAGGACTAAGGGGCCTGTAGCCATTTTACAGATGGCTATTTTACATGCTAGGGAGGCTTATTATGAACATAGTGCATGACATTTTTTTCTGTTATAGAATTATTTACTTTATTTTATTATATTTATGTTCTGACTTTCCTCCAGGAACTAAAGAGCTCTCTATTTTCACCCTCACAACAGTCCTGTGAGGTGGGTTAGACTGACGGGTAGCGACTGGCCCAAGGTCATCCAGTGAGAAGTGGGAGGCATTTGCCGATCCTCCTCAGAGAGCAAAATCTCTTGGGCCAATCCTGGCTGTGTATGTGTATGTCCTGCTTGGCTGTTGTGTGGATAAATCCATGAATCCCTTTCATGTCTCTTTCTTGAGGCTGTGGGTACACGTGCATGTGTCTGTGGACTGTGAGTGAGAAAGAGAGAGAGAGAGAGCACATCCTTCAGTCATGTTGATGTGACTGTGTGCTGCATGCTGTAAAAGGTGAAGCTTGTGTTTGTATTTGAGTTCTCTACCATGAAAGCAATGTTAGTCTTTTGCTTCCAGGAAAGCATGGATTTCTACTACAATATGTAGTGGAAAATATTATTCCATTGTTATCGTACCTTGTCGACTGTGGGTGTGTGGCTTTCTTCACACAGAACTTTTATCCTGAGATTGAGATTGCTCCTTCACGGAGGTTTGTGGGCTCTATACACGATGCACTGTACCCGCAAGGCGTCTCCTGCACTAAATGCCCTTTGTTCCATTTTTAAATAGATGGCAGATAATGAGCTATCAAATTACCCCATTGTGTTCCGCTTGAGTTCCCTCCGTGAAAAGAGGAAAAGCGGTGAGAAGAGGAGCAAGATCAATGAACGATAATGGAAGACTCAGATATGAGGAGAAGGAGGAGGGGAGGGGTGGGGAAAAGGAAGCGGGTGAAAAAGAGAGTCGTTGTGATCTGGCATTTAAAACAGAAGCAGAAAGCCCCATTTTAAATGCAGGGTTTTAGGCTGGTGTAGAGATGCCACGCACGTGCATGTGCGCGCAAATATTGTATATGAGTTCAGTACTGGGGACAGAGTAGTGGGCCCCCCACTACAGGTGACTAGCCCCAGGGCCCACCATGGCCTTGATCTGGCCCTCTGTAAAGGAATATGGGAGCGGGGAGTGGGGCCATGCCAGTTAGGTTGCCCTGATGTTGCTTGCACTGAGTAGCCCCTCCCCAGGCATCATGCATAAAGTGTAGACCAGGGATCCATAACCTTTTTGGAGCTGTGGGCACATTTGGGAATTTGAGAAATTGCTGTGGGCACCACCCTAAAATGGCTTGCATGTGAGAACATAACAGTTCTCGCCGGGGCCTGGCTAGTCAAAAATGAGCTAAAGAGGTGGAGGTCAGGGAGGGGGGAGAAACAGAGGCTGGGAGGGAGGTGGAAAATAGCAAGGCAGAGGGGTAGAGGGGAGAGAAAGAGCAAGGCTAGAGGATGGGAGGAAGGGAGAAACAGCAAGGCAAAGGGATAGAGAAAGAGCAGGGCTAGAGGCTAGGAGGGGGAGAAACAATGAACTAGAGGTGAGAGGTGGGGTGGGAAATAGCGAGGCCAGAGGCTGGGAGGGAAGGGGAAATAGCAAGGTAGAGGGGAGAGAATTGCAGAAATGCACAAGTACATGAGGCTTTCAATCCGCCATTTCTAAATAATACCAGGCTTTTCTTGTTAGGAAAACCCCCCCTACAATGGTTGCAGAGCATGGGAGAGGCCATGGAGGAGGATAATGTCGTGTAAAGCAACTGCAAACTACTGTGAGTGAGCAATCACGAGTGCACAATAACAGTCTCATGTGGAAAGGCTCTTGGACTAATAGGCATCTGTGGTGGGTTTTGCCCATTTCCAAAACAATGGCTTTGATCTCCCCAAAGTACGCAGAGTTTGGCTCATGCAAGGAGGATTTCCCCTTCCCTTCTTGCTGCAGCCCCTCACTCCCCCTGAAAAGCCTCTCCTCGGGGTCAGGGCCCCTCCAGAACAGGGTGTGATGGAGCAGGGGGGGCTGCAGTTGGTGAGGGGGAATCAGCAGGAACCAGGTACATTCCCACCACCGCCACCTTGCACACATGGAAGTGGCTTCCATTCTTGCAGAGGATCTTTGGATCCAAGCCACAGGAGAAGAAATGCTGGTGATTAGTCAGGAATTCAGGTTGAATTTCATTTTTAAAAGATATGCATGTCTAGCTTCCTTCATTTTGTGGGCTTTACACAACCTTCCACCCACTCTCAATCCTGAGGTGACTTCTTTTCAGCACAGCCTGGTTTTGTTAAGTATTTATTACTCTTATATCCTTTCCTTCCTCGAAGGAGTTCAGGGCACCACACATTGGATATCTCCCCTGCCCCCGCCCCAAATTTTTATTCTTAAAAGAAGCCTGTGAGATAGATCCTTCTTTTCAGTGATTTTTATGCTTCTGTCTGAGACAGTTGAAAGGTCTTTGTAAAAACAAACAAACAAAAAAAATAAACACCATTATACTTACTGATTTTTTAAATTAACGATACATATTAGAAAGTCCAACTAACACAAGGAAAAAGAAAACATGAAAGGTCTCCCCCACTCCCACTCCCTACATCAGGCAAGTTTTGCTCCCAGTAATAGAGCCCTTCCCTTTTATTCAAAAGTTATTCTAGGAAGAAGTGTGCTTTCATCTCCATAGGCATTGAACCAGTATCTTTAAATGCAGCTGTGGCATAGCGGTCTTCTCCCACTATTGTCTGACCCTGTCAGTCAATATTTCAGGAGAGGAGCAGATGTTAGATTCTTCACATTATTAAATGATCAAACTGTGGTCTGTTAGAAAAGGCTTTTTGCTCTTGCCTTCTGCCATCTTACATATGTTGACCTCAGGTCAACTAGGTGCCTCCCTTCACAGTTGGGTTGTGAGGAGCTTTGCTGTGAATAAGGTTTTTCTTTCCTTTGTTTCAGGCTTGCTTGATGCGGGAAGAGTGGGGAGGAGGGATTAAGTGCAACACTTGGGAGTCCTGCTTGGCTTCTCTCAGGTTGGGCCATGAATCTTCTAAAGCAGCGATTCTCAAACTCCCCCGCCATACACCCCTCCCTGCAGACCATGTGAAAATTGTTGAGGGTCTCGATGGGCCACAATAAACGTTTTTTGTTCTTCAAGCCAAAGTGCATGCACAATCCATTTTTTAATAACCATTGTTGTCTTGCCTTGCTAATGCAATGGATGTGCCTGTTTTTGTGAACTTCTGTGAAGCTGGGCGTAATGTTTGTCTGCTTTCGCTTCATGCCAGGTTCAGCATTCAGCCTGCTTCTGTCTTAGGAAGTATGGTAGTTGTCAGCCTTTCAGCGCATCAACAGAATGAAGCACGTGGACCTCCAGTGGTGCACAGGCCACAATTTGAAACTCCCTGTTCAAAAGGGAAGGAATCATCTGAACATTGTAACTCTGTTTTGCTTTGTGTTAACATATTTTGTTATTGGTAACTGTAAAGAGATCTCTTTGATATCCATCAGTAGAATTTTTGGCTTCCAACACATCTCACAGCAAATATTTGGAACACATTGTCCAGCAAATGGAAAATTATTCCTCAGATTGTTGCGTTTTGATTTAGTTTCTTGATAAATTCCTCTATCTTTCCTTCCACTTTTGGGCTGAGTTCTCTGACAAAAGAGCCCAATTCAGGTGTTATCCCTTCATACAATCGTGTGTGGAGAGTAGTTGGAATGGGAAAGATCTGCCTATGGGGTTACTTACTGGCTGGTGTTATGCTGTATTACGCCTACCCTCAATCCCAATCCCAAAATCAATTTTCCAACACTTTTAAAAATGTTTGCAAGATTAAAAAAATTAACAAAGTGAATGTCAGAGCAGAGTTATGGGCATTTGTCAGGAAGGGGCCAGGTCCTGAGAACCAGGAGCCATGCCAAGGTCAGAGCCGAGAGACTAAGCTAGGAGTCAGAGCTAAAGACCACACTAAAGCCAGAAAGGCCATTGCTCAGGCAAAGTCTAGAGTAGCCACGTACGCACCTCCCCACAAAGAGGAAATACATTGTCAAAAATGTAGACAAAAGAGATCTGCATAAAATTTGCGTGTGCTCATTTATATGGATAGATATACTTTTTGGAAATAATTGCTATAATTTAAATAAAAATGCAGTACACCTCACCAGAGTGGGGAAGATTGTGACTGGGTGACCTGTGTTCCTGCTCATTCTGCTGCCCAGAATGGGCATCTTCAAGGCTTCTCCTCTTCCTTCTTATCGTTGCTTGTCTTTAATCCAGACTTAGACCAGATAGCCAGGGCTGGCGACAGGGGTAGGCATGGTTGGGCACCTGCCAAGGGCCCACACCCCAGCCCACTGACAAGAGACCCCTGACCTTGATCCTCCTCTTCATTGTTGCAACCTGCTTGTTCACCTGCCTCTTGCTCTGGCCCAGACAACGGCGATGGTGAGGAGGAGCAGTAGATGTCCCTGCCTACTTGCTCCCTGGCTCTCTGCCTGCCAAGCAAGGAGTGGTAGCAATGATGGGAAAGAGGAGGAGGAGCGAGAGCAGCTGGTGACAATGGTGGTGAGAAGGTGGATTCACTGAGGTAGGGGGCCCATTGAGGGTTCTTTGCCCAAGGGCCTCAAAACCTGGAGCCAGCACTGTGGGCAGCCCTTCAAATAGAGGATGCATCCAAAGAGACGACTGTCCTCTGGCAACCCTTCAAATAGAGGCCTGTTCTCTGCAAAGTAGGGAGACTTTGCCACCCTAGTGAAGAATACATGTACTTAAAATTAAACATATATTTTTTTAAGGCTGTAAAAGAGTCCCTCTGAAGCGTTGTGGGGAGGGACAAAACTGATGTCAGAACACACAACAAATTCATGGGAAAATGCATCTGTTATAAGAATCTGGGCTCATACTGCAGGTGAAGAAACTGCTGTAAATGGTCTTTTTACATTGCATCTGTTGTCACCCTCAGATATTTTTTTCCTTACCATGTTGCTGAACCCAGATTAAATTGTGTACTCTGCTAGTGCCATTGTGGTCATTTCTCTAGTAATCTTGGTCTTTCGCTGTTTTCAACATAGTCATAATAAAAAGAATAATCCAGCTTAATTGTAATAGGGAAAAGATATGTATGTACAATGTTAAAAATAAATTAATGGAAAGGCAATCACCATTTGGGATTCGCCATATTGTATCTTTGTTTTGGGACATGAAGCATGTGTCAAATGAGGATTTTTGCTGGCATTGCTCCTTCAAAGTGTTTTAGGTGATATTGTCATTCCATTCTTGAGGAAAACGGGGGCACATCTTTGCATCTTTGCATTTATTTTCCTCCTGCCCTTGTCAGCCTGTATAAATAACTACAATGAAGTTCTAGGCTAGGAGACATTGGAATGGGCAATGCCATTTACAAAAAATGATGTAGCTAGCAGCTCTAATTTTTTAAAATTGTTTTGAGCAGTTTTGTCATCCAAAGAAGAGGAAGAACTATACTATGTTTGATACATTTCTTCTTCTTCTTCTTCTTCTTCTTCTTCTTCTTCTTCTTCTTCTTCTTCTTCTTCTTCTCCCTACTTTTTGTTTGTTTGTTTTGCATTGTTTTCAAAGAGTTCCCCTTAGGACTTGCTTTTACAGCAGGGGTGCAGAACCTCATTCAGCCCAAGGGCCAAATTCCATTTAGGAGAAGTGTTCAGGGATGACATTCTGGTGGTGGGTGTGGCCAAAGCAAAAGGGGTGGAACCAGTGGCAAAGGGGGTGGGCCAGAAATACCAAAAATACTGGCATAGCTTAGCTTCAAGCTCTTCCTGCCTTTAGAATGAGGAGGAATTGCACAAAAGCTGGTAAAGCACCAATCAGTGGTTGGCAGAAAGGAGGTGGGGCCAGGGCCAGGGGGCATGGCCCACTGGGCAAACCCAGAGAGCTGGCTTGGGACCCCAGGATGGCTGGATTTGGCCCTGGACCTGAGGTTCTTCATCCCTAAATTATAGACATTCCCAGAATGTAGGGCCATACTGCATGTTACATTAGGTTAAATGTATGGTTTCATTTAATGTGTCTGTGGTTTTGTTTTTAAATAAGCAGCCTTGGGTCCTTGAAGCAGAATCAGGACCGCAGTGTATGGGGAGGGAGAGATTTTATACTTATTATAGTTTTAATCCACATGATAATCCTCCCCCCACCCCCACAATACAGAAATTGCTCTCAAGCTGCCATACACCTTACGGAGGAAGTTGCTACGGGTAAGCTAATAGCAGCTTCCCTCCCATGACAAATAGGGCCTGATTGCCCCTTACTCCTGCAGTTGCTGGTTTTAAAAACCATAACAAGGAGCAAGTCTTTGGGGGCATGACGGGAGTAAGAAAAATTCTTCATAGTTCTTAATTGATTATAAAGGACTGGACTTAAGTGTAGAAATTCTCATATAAATTATGCACATCTCTTCTGCTTCGTTCTTTGGGATTTTATTTATGTATTTACTTATTAGGTTTATATACCACCCAACTCACATATGTCCTCAAGGTGGTTTGCGATCATAATATAAAACAAAAAACAACCACAACAAAATAACAACCAAAACAATAAATACAACAATATAAATATCAACATCTTAGAATATTAAATATTAAAAAATAGTGAAGAGCCAGCAGTAAAGTCAATAATCAGAACACCAGATCAGAAATTAAAGGCCTGCTGGAAGAGGAAGGCCTTATCCTGGTGTCTGAACATGTACAGTGAAGACATCTGGAAAAGGCACTTCACAGTTGTGGCCACCAGTGGATGCTGGTGGCTCTGACTTCGGTGGGGCTGTGAAACCATTCCGGATTTTAGTTAGAACTCTAAATGAGCTCTTCAAGGTGCTGAACCTAGTTTGGAGATACAGGCCAGCACCTGGGATAGTTCCTTTTGAATTCTGGCTGGTTTTGGATGAAATCCAGAGCAGATTCACAGCCCCATTGAAATCAGAGCCACCAGCCTCCACTGGAGGCCACCACAGAGAAGGCTGTTTCCCTGCTAGCCACCCACTGTAGGTGGTGGCACCTGGAGAAGAGCCCAGGATCTTTTGCATGCAAAGCATACACTCAAGAGGACAGGACATGAGTTTGATGCTGTTTATCATTTATACAGAACATTTAATTTGCAAAGTGCTTTAATAATTTCATTGTGCCTACTCTCACACAGCAACCCAGGCCTATGGCCAGACATTTTGTGGTAAGGGGACAAGAAGTCATGACAGAAGAGCCAAAATATAAAAACAGACAGCTTAATACATTCAAGGTTACTTAGGGTGCAATCCTATGCCTGTATAGACAGAAGAAAGTCCTACGACTCCCAGCATTCCCCAGCCAGCCATAGCTAATTATTAAAAAAAGGTAAAGGTGTCCCCAGCCAGTCGTGTCCGACTCTAGGGTGTGGTGCTCATCTCCATTTCTAAGCTGAAGAGCCAGCGCTGCCCGAAGACGCTTCCGTGGTCATGTGGCAGGCATGACTGAACACCGAGGTGCACGGAACGTTGTTACCTTTCTCGCCGAGGCGGTACCTATTTATCTACTTGCAATTTCTTGCTTTCGAACTGCTAGGTTGGCAGGAGCTGGGACTGAAGACGGGAGCTCACTCCGTCACGCGGCACTCGGGTCTCGAACTGCTGTCCTGCCGACCTTCCGGTCTGCAGTTCAGCGTCTTAACCACTAAGCCACCGTGGCCCCATTATTAATTATTAGTGAGCTCTTAATAATGCCTGGATTTATTTTCTTATATCTCCAGAAGTAAAAGGGCTAGAGATATACTTTTCCTTTCTTTTTTTTAATGAAAGCTAATGTTCAGGGATAGTCTTCTGAATTTTCCTGAGGCTAGTGTCAGGCTCACACAGGACCCCCACCCCCACCTGTGGCAAGAGCTCGCCAACAACCTTGTGAAATAAGCGATTCTTAGTCCTTTTACAGGCCTGGATGGTGAAGTACAGGCGGAGTTGCAACTTAGGCATCACCAACAAGGGGGGTGAAAGAGGACACAGATTTGCATAAATTGTGTATCTATACATTTAAATCAGCCCATGCAACTTTTATGCAAATCTGTGTCCTCTTTCATCCTCCTTTTGGTGATACCTAAGTTGCCACCTGCCTGCATTTCGTGTGCTAATTTATATGTATAGGCGCAAATTAGGAAATAATTAGTATAACTTAAGTATAGTGGGGAAGAGTGTGACCAGGTGATCTGTGTGCCTGCTCAGTCTGCTGTCCAGATGCTAACTGTTGATGGACTATTTGAAGTCACTTGCTCTGCTCTCCCTTCTTATAGTTCTTTATCTTTAAACTGGACTTGGACCAGACAGCCATTCAAATAGAGGATGCATTCAACGAGGGGACTGTCCTCTGCAGTGGAGGCTGGTGGCTCTGAAGTCAGTGGGGTAGTGAATCCGCTCCGGGTTTCAGTCAGAACCAGTCAGAACTCTAAAGGAGCTATCCAAGGTGATGACTGGTTCTGACTGAAACCCGGAGCAGATTCACCACTCCACTGACTTCGGAGGCTGCACTGGTTCTTTGACAGCCCTTCAAATAGAGGATTATCCTCTGTAAAATAGGTCACACGGCCACTCTATCCTGCACTGCGGGAGTAAATTTTCCCCAGTGAAATGGTACTTCATACTTTCCCCAGTGAAATGGTAGCAAGCCTAGCCCTGAGCGAGGTATCTAACATTTTTCTTTCAGAAATTCAGCTGGTTAAATAATACGACCCATTTTTTTTGTACCCAGAAGCAACACGCATTAGAGTATCAGTGACACAAGTTGCTTCTTAGCTTAATACTGTGTGAATGTCAAAGATACAACCAGGAGTGGAGTGATGCAAGCTTATTGTACTGTTGTTTACTTCTGGGTGTCATAGAGACATGCCTGCAAAAGCACCCCATTTCCCTGGCTGAAACAAACATTTTTCTGGCTATTTGAAAATAAATGTGGTTAGGTCTGACTGCAGTACTGTTAAGGCAGTACTTAGTTTCTGGTTCACTGGCGTGCTGTGGTCCATGGGGTCACGAAGAGTCGGACACGACTTAACGACTGAACAACATTCTGTTAAAACTTGCTCTTGAAAGATGTTTTAACTTCCATTGATTTTGACAGGGGGGCCCAGCACTTTGACAAATTAAGGTTGGAGGTTGCTAAGCTACCGAAGAAATGAGAAGGGAAAAAAGAACATTTCTCTCTGATGAGTGAAAGACTTGATCTGGGATCTCTCCTGGGCAGCTTTTCTGGGAAGGAGTCCCAGGAGTTTCTGCCTGATTTTTAAATGATTTTATGTTGCCATGTCTCAAATGTTACTGCAAGTCTCACAGCATTTAGTGTTTTGTTTTCCCCCTTAAGGCATCAAGGTTCGGACTGCAATTACATTACATTCCACTGAAATCAACTGGTCTTATTGTGGGGGTGAATGTGAAACAAGTGGTTCATGGAATTCAGATTATAGCCCAATCCCACAAGTCCTACGGAGGACTGAACTGCCTGCTAAGCCTGTCTGTGGCATAAGAACAGCTGAAAATGGCAGCCAGGGGACCATGATTCCTGTCAACAGATTCCTGAGCAACAGATGCGCTCAGCCAATAGCATCAAGAGCCAGGGCAGAAAGAGGAGCTTTTGTGGGAGAATGAAAATACAGTGTGCCATGAGCTAGTGCAGCCTTCCCCAAACTTGTGCCTTCTAGATGTGTTGGACTGCAACTCCCATAATTCCCAGGCAGCATGGCCATTGGGAATGGGAATTATGGGATTTGCAGCCCAACCTTCCCTAACTTGATGTGTTGGGCTGCATCTCCCATAATTCCCATTCCCAATGGCCATGCTGCCTGGGAATTATGGGAGTTGCAATCCAACACATATAGAAGGCACAAGTTTGGGGAAGGTTGATGAATATATATTTGGAACATCTCTACATCAGCCTAAAATCCCACATTTAAAACAGGGTGTTCTGCTTCCGTTTTAAATGTAGGATCATGATGGACTCCTTTTGCACGCACTTCCTCCTCCCACTTTCCTCCCTCCTTTCCCCCCTCCTCTGAGTCTTCCATATGTTTCATTATACAGCCGCTAGATGGCGCTGTGACATAGCTCCTCTTTTTGCAGCTTTTCCTTTTCCACAGAGGGAACTCAAGTGGTGCACAAGAGAGGTAATTTGATAGCTCGTTATCTCTGATCTATTTAAAAATGGAATAAAGGTCATTTATTGCAGGAGATGCTCTGGAGGTTGGCAGTGTCATCTAAAGGACCCTCAAACTTCTGTGAGTAACCCATCTCAATAGCAGGATAAAAGCTCTGTGTGAAGAAGCCCTTGATGTAGTGTAGCAATGCTGGCTGAGGAATGCTGGGAGTTGTAGGACTTTTTTCTGTCTAAACATGCATAGGATTGCACGCTAAGTGGTCCATTGCCCTTCTTGTTCTGCTTGTACTGATTTATTAGCATGGTAGCTATGATAAGGCCAAACCAGATGTGATGTTGACCTGGCATTCAAAGGTTTTTTTAAAAAAATGCATAGTTAGGGTGAGGGGGGTGGAGCAGATCAGGACCGTGGTGTGGCAGACGGGGCTTTAACCCCACCACAGTCCTGACTGAAATCTCTGCCACCACCCCACAATACCTGTTGGGAATATTGCAAGCTTGTCTGCAAGGTACTGGAAGGGGGCAGTGTTACAGTTAGTTAATTCATGGGAATTTAGACCACAGATAGCCTTAGGATCTCTATAGCCTACAATGTGGTTTCCTGTGATTTTCTTCCTTTTGCTTCCCCCCTTCCCCCACAGCCCAGGCCTCCACCATTGCTGGGAGCATATGTATTTGCTCTCTTGCTCCTGCCTGTGTAATGCAACACAAAATGGACTGAACAACCCATTTTTGAAACTCTAAGCTGTACCTGCATTTTATATACATAATTATTTGTGAGTAAAACCATTTTGCCTTTTCTTCACTAAAGAAGGGTGTGGTCTCCTTTTGTTGTTATACGATAGTCTGTGTGCACGTGGGACTGGTGAATGCTCTCTCTTTTGCCTTTTTCTTTTGTTTTTCTCTGCTAATTGCCTTTCTAACAGGAGGCATTGTTGCTAAATAATCACATCAATACCTGCTATTTGCAGCAGGAGGAAAGCTCCCACGGGCACCAGTAGCAAGTTTTGTTGTTTATTCGGTCAGTCACTTCCGACTCCTTGTGATTTCACGGACCAGCCCACGTTGAGACCAGCCGTCGCCACCCCCAGCTCCCCCAAGGTCGAGCCCGTCACCTCCAGAATATCATCCATCCACCTTGCCCTTGGTCGGCCCCTCTGCCTTTTGCCTTCCACTTTTCCTAGTATCAGCATCTTCTCCAGGGTATCCTGTCTTCTCATTATGTGGCCAAAGTACTTCAGTTTTGCCTTTAACCTCTGCTTAAGAAAGAAGCATTCGGATGTCTTTCAGCCCTTTATGATGCACAGTGACCTAAGTACTAAGAGTGTTCCTTCATTGGAGGAAACAAACATTAATGACAATTGGCCATAGGGTGGCCTTGTTTCATACTTTACAGCAGGCAGTCCTCTATTTGAAAGCATCCTATATTTGAAGGGGTGTCCAGTCCAAGTCTGGTTTAAGTATAAAGAGCTTTAACATGGTAAAGCAGGGGCCTTGAAGTTAATTTTTTTAAAACCCAAAACAAACTAGGAGCAACAAAAGTTAGGCATTACTAAGTCCCATTTGATTACTTTCAATGGGGGTTTACATTCTGGGGTTTGCAAAAATGGGCTGGCTCTGGTTCCATTTTTTGTAACTGGATGTCCAAATTCATCATAATACATTCAGAGCTAGTTTACCTTTCCCCTATATTCTCTCCTAGGGCTTAAGATCTACAGGGGGGACCCCAGCTGGAGGCTACCAGAAAGAAGACCTCTGTAGTGGCTCCCTGCTTGTGTTTATGATGATGGTAAAGATTTTCCTTTTCATGCAGTTCTTTAGCTACCTTTAGTTGGTGTTTGCTTGTTTTAGTGTGCAATCCTATGCCTGTTTAGACAGGAAAAAAACTGTCTTTTCCCCATCGCTAGCTGGGGAATGCTGGGAGTTGTAGGATGTATTTCTGTCTAAACATTAATAGGATTATGCCCAGGGAGAGCAATCCTAGGGCCCCTAGACAGCATCCAGGGCACCATAGGATAGTTGAGGTTCCTGGATCCGAGGTTGGAGTCAGCACTCTGTCCTTGGACACTGGAGGCCAAGCTCCCCTCCCCCTGCATCTGAAGTGAAGAGTTCCATGCCGGCTGCCTCTCCGAGGCCACAAAAGTGACTTTGAAGGGAAGGTAATGGGGGTGGGGGGAGGATTGGGTAGGCTTATGAGGAATCCTCTAGCCTCCCCAGCCTCTGTCCCCCCCCCCTTCGCCAACCCCCCAGCTAGATGGGTGAAAAAGCTGAAATGCAGAGCAGGTGGAGTGCAGAGGTGAAGATCATCTCCACTGTGCCTCCTGCTCTGGACTGGATGGCCATAAGCCTTTGAGTTCAGAGGCATGGCCATCCCCATAGGATTATGCCCTTAAAGGATGATAGATTTTTACACTTCACACTGTTTTTAAGTGTGATGATTTTAGATTTCATATTTGATAGAGATGGATGGATCAGTCTATTTCCAGTCCATATCTGTTTTGCATGTGTTCATTCATAAACCTGTTCTGTTCAGTGTACGCATCTATCTGCAGTGTAAAAAAAAAATCTGCCCAACAGTGCATATTTAAAGACACATTTTAAAAATGCTTATTTTAAAACATATTTTCCTCACAAAGTACAAATTTCTAAATGTATTTTATCATGAAATAGACATTTTAAAACAGAAACACATTTTGGTAAGATTTTTTGAAGAACTGCATCACAAAATTTGCAGAAGTGTGAATTCGTCTGGGAGGTGTGGATCTGGTCAGTTTGCATCAGAATTCACAAATACTGAATTCCTCAAGAATCCCTAGTATTTTATTGTATTCTGCTTCTGTAATTTTATTGTATGGAATTGTATGGCTTGACCAAGAAGCAGGGTATAAATAGGAGAAATGAACAACAAGCATTGTAACGTGATCTATTCTTTGAGCCCCATTGGAAATTTTCAGTTACACCCCCCGTCACTCCAGATGAGATACATTTTGCTTTCCCTTGCTCCATAAATATAATTATTGACATTTGAAGGTAATTTTAATGAAGTAATATTAATTGAGCAACGGCAAGTTTGCACCTGGGCTCCATTTGGTATGTTCTAATTGACAGCCAGATAAGCACTCCGACAATAAGTGAAAGAAATTGCCTTTATTAGTCCTAATGACTAGCTTAGACAACATTGCCTCTCCTATATCCAGCTTTGGAGTGTTTTTTCCATAATTCTGTTATGTTTAGTTAGCTATTGCCATGATCAAGATAACAATCATGTTCATAAAAGTGTGGATGTGGACTTCCCTTTTATATTAGCCGATAAATCTAGCTAGAAATAACTGTATGAAAACTCTTGCTGCCTGCATGTTTTCTGGAGAGATGCAGTGACTCATTTTGGCTCTCTTTATTACGTAGACACCATTTTCAGTTTTTATGTTTGCTTCTGTGCTTCCTGTGCACTGTTGCGAATCAATATACAGCCCAATAATTCAATAAAATTGGCCTTGCGGCAACATGAACTTCACAGACAGACACGTGTGCAGGCATTCCCTCTCCGTTAATTTTTCAGCAGTGCTGATTTGGGTTGTTTTCTTCATTTTTCCATTGTGTGGTTATTAAAACTTGCATTGCAGAGTGCCCATGAAATGGGTGGACTAATTGCCAGCCAAACGGCTCTTTTTTCTTCCTTTCTTGCTTTCTAACCCTTTTATGCACTTGTTTTTCTCTTCTGTCTTTAAATGTGCTTTGGACCTTGTCCCGACCCTCTTCTTGTAAATTCTTGTTTACCAAGAATTAAATCTTGGTAAACAAGAATGCTGAGGCTATTGAAGGTATTCTACAGCTGCATCTATATACAAAAGAAAAACTAAACATTTGATCAGTTCTATTGTGAATGAGTTTATGGCAGACTCTGGATGTGAGGATCTGAGCCTTAGGGCCAAATGCTTGAAAGGACATTTGTACCACAAAGACCTGCAGCCAAAGGTTTCAATGGGTAGTTAGAATGCATACGTGACATCCAGCCTCTCTGGAATCCCTGACTGAGAAACTGCTTCTCAGCATCCAAAGCTAGTACTTCGTTCCTGGAAACACCATATAGCTGAGAGACAGTATGGGGTAGTGGCTAGAGCAGCCTTCCCCAACCTGGTGCCCTCCAGATGTGTTGGACTACAACCAGTGGAGGCTGGTGGCTCTGCTTTTGGTGGGGCTGTGAATCCATTCTGGGTATTAGTCAGCACCAGCCAGAACTCTAAAGGAGCTATCCAAGGTACTGAACCTATTTGGGGGGTAGGTTTCAGCCCCTGGATAGTCCCTTTAGAGTTCTTGCTGGTTCTGACTGAAACCCAGAATGGATTCACAGGCTCAGCCCCATCAAATAGAGGACACATTCAAGTAGAGAACTGTTCTTCTGACAGCCGATCAAATAGAACAGGGCTCGCCAACCTTTTTTGGGCCCGTAGGCACATTTGGGAATTTGAGAAACTATTGTGGACACCACCACAAAATGGTTCCCACAGAGGATGTGGCTAGTCACATAATGGCTGCCATAGGGGCCTGCCTAATCAAAAGACAAGTAATTCACTCAAGAAACTGAGTACAAGCAGAGGAAGGGTCTGAACTCCAAAGCCAATCCACATATTTGACCTCAAAGAACCACAGCAAAGTACCCATTTCAGGATGCAAACCTATGCAAGCTTACGTGGATCACAGTGGGAATTACTTCTGAGTTGGCCTCCATAGGATTGCTTTCTCATCCTATACACACATACACACACACACACACACACTTTTCCCCAGCCCCAAATGACACTCCTACCTCCTCCTCTGCCATCAGAGTCCCTGTCTGGGAAGGCTCTGTGTGTGCGCGCGCGTGTGTGTGTGTGTGTGTGTGAAGAATGAGGGAAAGGGCTGGGAGGAAGAGCAAGGCTAGGAGCTGGGAGGGAGGGGAAGTAGTGAGAGAAAGAGCAAGGCTGGAGGCCAGGAGGGGGAGAAACAGTGAGGTAAGGAGATGGGGGAGAAATGGTGAGGCTAGAGGCTCAGAGTGGAGAGAAATAGGGGTGAGTTGGGAAGAGAACAAGGCTAGGGGCTAGGAAGGGAGAGAAATAGTGAGGAAAGGGGTTGGGGGAGAGAAATAGCGAAGCTAGAAGCTGGGAATGGAGAGGGAGTGAGAGCAAAGGGGGAAAGTTTGTGTGGTTAGAAGAAGCTTGGGCAAGGCCAGGAAGCAACTCTTTCCTTCTCTTTCTGCCCACCAAGCAGCTGACCAGCAGCAGGTTCAGGAACAGGAAGGAGAGAACCTGGCGCCTTCATGTTTCCAAGGTTTTAATTAAAAATAAATTTTTGAAGGGGCAGGGAGGGGAGAGCTTCATGGGTGCCACATTGGGGACCCATGCTCTAAAGAGTGGGGTGCTACTAGTCTTGCCCATTCTGCCAAATCATGCTAGCCACACCTTCTGTCATCAAGCCAAAACCCTTCCTACCTGCTCCACTCAAGCCCCTTGAATGGATCAAGAAGGAAGCCGCTTCTCTCGGCCATGATGGCTAAATGCAGTGGAGGCTGCTGGCTCCAATGTCACTGGGCTGGTGTGTCCATTCTGGGTTTCAGTCAGAACCAGGTATGAAGCACCTTGGATAGCTCCTTTAGAGTTCTGACTGAAACCTGGAGCGGATTCACCATCCCAATGACACTGGAGCCACCAACCGCCACTGGCTAAATGGAACCTCCAGAGGGAGTATGGTGCCGGAACCAATATCAGAGGAACGCTATTGCCTTCATGCCCTGCTGGTAAGACTCAGAAGAATCTGGCTGGTTATTACTGGAAACAAAATGCTAAATTAAATGAAGGCCAGGGGATTGCCTAGGAAGGTATAGCACACATTAATAATGTAGCTCATGTATTATTGAGATGTATGGGAAGGAGGAGAAATTAATTGAATGTCATCATTAGAATGTTGGCACAGCTTTATTAGATACTGGATTAGAATTAAATCATGTGAAAATGCGCGACAAAGCCTGCTAGCTATTGCTTAAATTTAATTTATGGTGATTGTATCTTATGCTCGTGTTTAACATTATGTCTAACTTTGCCTTTCTCTTGTGTCTCTTAATTAAGGGTGTATCAAGACAATAATGTTCTTTTATTGTTTTCAAAGTTTGCTTCTCTTTTTATTGTAATATGTGTATTACCTCCCCCAATGCTAATACACCGTTAAAAAACAGATATGTTTTTGGTCCAAGTCCACAAACTGACTAGAAGGCTGAAGTGGGCCTAAGCCCAGAATACCACACCCAGTTACAACTCCTTTGTCTCCATGTTTGTTGCACAACCAGGTTCATTTGGCTGTTTGGGGTGTGTGTGAGCCTCCTTTGCCCCCTAAATATTTTTAGTAACTGGAAGTTCCCCGAGTCTGCTGATACCCCCCCCCCCCCTTATACATGGGTGGTGCCATTTTGGCTACATAACCATTGGCACTCACAGCATGAACACTGGACATAGACAGAGTGATAGTTAAGTTGAACTGCCATGTTCAGGGACAAACAAGCAGGAGAGGCCATCACCTCCATGTTCCATTTGTGAGCTTCCTGACACATTTGGCTGGCTTTTGTTGGAAACAGGATGCTGGAATCTTGGTCTGATCCAGCTGGGTGAATCTTCTTGTATGCAACAACCAAACCGAATTGCCCCAGGTGTATAGAAAGTATCTTCTCTCTTTACAGGTTCATATCCTCCAGCATACCCCTTCAAATTCATTAGCCACTCAGGGTGTGTGTGTGTGTTGCAGATAAAGCAAAATAAACATTTATTTAACATCTCTCTCTCTCTCTCTCTCTCTCTCCATAGACTACAACTCCCATAATTCCCAGCCAGCATGGCCGTCTGGAGGGCACCAGGTTGGGGAAGGCTGATCTATCAATCTATCTATGCATTTTTCTCCTAGATCTGATCAATAATTCTTTCCTGGAGGAGAAAGCTATCAATGGCTACTAGTCCTGATGGATATATGCTACCCCCAGTATCAGAGGCAGTATGTCTGTGTACACCAGTTGCTGGAGAACATGGGTGGGAGGGTGCTGTTGCACTTGTGTCCTGCTTGTGGTTTCCTGGTCGACAGCTGGTTGGCCACTGTGTGAACAGAATGCTGGACTAGATGGACCCTTGGTTTGATACAGCATGGCTCTTCTTATGTTCTTGTGTTAAGTTCCCTTGCAATTTATTTTCCCCAAAAGTGATTTCTCCACATTAATTTCCCTCTTTTCTCCCTAATTTCCCCTTTAATTAATTTTCCCCTCCCCCCTAAATTTATTCCAAGTCCCAAGAAAAAAGAAAAATATCCCCTCACTGATCCTCCTCATTTGTTTCACCTTACTAATGTCAAGTCAGTGTAGCCCATCCCTGGGGGCTGTCTTCACGAGGGATTTCCTGTGGATTGGGAATGTTTTGAGGTCGTTTGGGGCTTGTCATGGCCAGTACACTGCCAACCAGTAGCTTCTGTCTCAAAAAGCTGCATTATCTGAAAGTCCTTTTACTGTCCCCCCACAGTTAAAGCAGTTCCCACATGGTTCCTCTGCAATGTGCTGCATTCCTCTGCATTAACTCCTGAGTGTGCCCTTGTGACATAGCTGTGACATGGCAGTGATGTGGCCAAAGGGTGGGGCCACCTCTTGCCCCCATTACTCATTTTCCCTATTG
Source organism: Heloderma suspectum (assembly GCF_057233095.1). NCBI lineage: Eukaryota > Metazoa > Chordata > Lepidosauria > Squamata > Helodermatidae > Heloderma > Heloderma suspectum. Next base: position 39,158,913 of record NC_139461.1, read on the forward strand.
GCACTACTATTCCCAGGGAGAGCAATTAGAGTGACTACAGTAACTAACCTGCCTTTCCGACTCATCAAAGTGCTATTGCGCTCTGTCGAGCCTTCAGAATTGTGCTGTACTTCCTTTTCGCCAGTGAAAGTAACTAGCCTCCCTTTACCCATCATTATGCACTTCTCTGATGTTTGCCTGATGTTGTGTTGATTTGCTTCTCTGAAGTTGTGTTAATTCACCTCTCTGATGTTGCATTACTTTGCTTCTCTAGGTGCTTGTCTGATCCTTGTGTTACTTAGCTGCTTCTCTGATGTTTGCGTTATTTTGCTTCTTTGATGTTTGTTTTACTTTGGGGCTGGTCTGATCATTGCACATTGCTTTGCTTCCCTGCTTCTCTTTGTGTTGCTTCACTTCCCTGATGCTTGCAGTAAAGACAGCTTGGAAGCTATAACTCTGTGACAGTTTGCTGGAATGGAGGCGATATTGGGGGGTGCTATCAGGGGGAGCCTTCAGATGCTGCACTAATAATCCTGGATTTTGGCTTCTTCTTGGGAAAGTGAGGGAACAATGAGCTTATACTCTTTCCTTTGGCATTAAACAAATGCCTGTTAGGGCTTTATCACAGTAGCAATCTGCTGAGGTATTGGGATGATGGGAGCAGAAAAGCCTTTCATTGTGAGCAAGGAGAAAGTGCCCAGAGAAGGATAAAGGGGGTGGTGCCACAGTTTGCTGGAATGGGGCAAAATGGGGGGGCTGCTCTCAGGGGGAGCCCTCAGATGCAGCACTGGAGAATCAGGGATTTTGGCTTCTTTGTGCAAAAGTGCACACATTGGGGAAATGGGGGTGGAGGAGCTCTAACTCTGTGACAGTTTGCTGGAATGGAATTGTGAATTAGTTACTCTCCATTCATAATAATGTAGTAGCAGGTGGGAGCCTGGACAGGGGTGAGAAACATCCTCTCCCATTGGCTGAGCAGCCCCTGCTAATTTGATGATACTCAGTTATACTACGCCCACCAAATCCAGAAGTATGTTCCTTTCAAGCACTGTGTGACCTGTGAAAACCAGATTTTAATGATGCTGTACAGTCGGCTTCTCTTGCTTCATATGTTCCCGATAGACGACAGCCAATTCCATGAAAATCCAGATAATACTCCAACGCGCTTCTAATTCTGTTGTTGCGAAGATTCCTCCCCCCCACCCCCCGGTTCCATGCTGTATACCCAGTGTTGGGTGGCTACTTTTACATATGCCAAAAAATGAGGAAATACATCAACAAAAAAGAGGATGAAAGGAGATAGGAATTTCCATAAAATTTTCAAGAGTTGATGTATTATGTTCAAAAAGAAGAGGAGGAACAGAAAGGGAGGTGGAGTTGCACTATAAGTTAAAAATACATATCTTTGCACAGAAATACAGGAGGATGAGCTTGGTAGCCCCATCGAGAGCATCTGGGTTAAAATAAATGGAGCAAAGAATAAAAGGAACATGGTGGTCGGAGTCTACTACTGGCCACCCAATCAAGGAGAAGACAAGGATGAAACTTTTGAAATGCCAATTGCCAGTGTTTCAAGGAAGCATGATGTAGTAGTAATGGGGGACTTCAATTTCCCCGATATTTGTTGGGAGACAAATTCTGCAAAACATGGCCACTCCAGGAAATTCCTGACTTGTGTGGCGGATAACTTCCTCCTACAGAAAGTAGAGGAAGGAACTAGAGGATCGGCTATCCTTGACTTGATCCTAACCAACAGAGATGACTTAGTGGATCAAGTAGCAGTTAGGGCAACTCTGGGGGAAGTGACCATGTTATACTTGAGTTCTTGGTTCTAAAGGAAGCAAAAGTTGAGTGTAGCCAAATGTGTACCCTGGATTTTAGGAAAACCAATTTTAATAAGCTCAGAACAATTATTAGTAAGGTCCCACGGCAAGCAACTCTAACGAGAAAAGGAATCCAAGATGGGTGGGAGTTTTTAAAGAAGGAATTCTAAAGGCACAATTACAAACAATTCCAACAAGAAAAAAAGCGGAGGAAAACAGAAGCCGCCCATGTGGCTTCACAAAATGCTTAGAGATGACCTGAAAACAAAAAAGGACACATACAGGAAGTGGAAGGAAGGCCAAGAAGCAACAAAGAAAGAGTACAGGCAGGTAGCACAGAATTGCAGGGGTGGTGTCAGGAAGGCTAAAGCTGAGAATGAGCTGAGGTTAGCGAGGGATGTTAAAAGCAACAAAAAGGTTTTCTTCAGATATGTGCATAGTAAAAGACAGAGGAATGAAATGGTGGTTCAACTATTAAATAAGGATGGCAAAATGATAACAGATGACAAAGAAAAGGCAGAAGTGCTCAATTCCTACTTTGGCTCAGTCTTCTCCCAAAAAAAGGTCTATGACCCCCTTGGCAAAGGCGAAGTACAGGCTGAAGGGGCAGGATTGCAGCTTGAGATCGATAGGCATATGGTCAAGGAACACCTAATTACTTTGAATGAGTTCAAATCTCCAGGGCCAGATGAACTGCATCCTAGAGTAATAAAGGAACTGGCAGAAGAAGTCTCAGAACCACTGTCTAACATCTTTGAGAGATCATGGAGTATGGGTGACGTGCCAGATGATTGGAGGAGGGCTAATGTTGTCCCTATCTTCAAAAAAGGGCAAAAAGGAGGAACCTGGGAACTACAGAACAGTCAGTCTGACATCAGTCCCTGGGAAAATTTGGAGCAGATTATAAAGCAATCAGTCTGTAAGCACCTTGAAAACAATGCAGTGATTACTTAAAGCCAACATGGATTTGTCAAGAACAAATCCTGCCAGACGAACCTGATCTCATTTTTTGATCAGGTAACCTCCCTTGTGAACTGTGGGAATGCTGTGGACATAATATACCTCGACAAAGTGTCCCATGATATCCTGATGAGCAAACTAGCTCAAAGTGGGCTAGATGAAACAACGATCCGGTGGATCCACAGTTGGCTACAGAATTGGACTCAAAGAGTGCTTATCAATGGGATCTTCTCAACCTGGGGAGAGGTAACGAGTGGGGTACCGCAGAGATCAGTCCTGGGCTCAGCGCTCTTCAACATTTGTATTAATTACTTGGATGAGGAGGTGCAGGGAATGCTTAGCAGATTTGCAGATGACACAAAATTGGGTGGGATAGCTAATACCCTGGAAGACAGAAACAGAATTCAAAGTGATCTTGCTAGGCTGGAGCGCTGGGCAGAAACAACAGAATGAAATGTAATAGGGATAAATGCCAAGTTCTGCACCAAGGACAAAGAAACCAAATGCACAGTTACAAGATGGGCGATACTTGACTCAACAATACTACAAGCAAGAAGGATCTTGGAATTGTTGTCGATCACAATCTGAATATGAGCCAACAATGTGATGTGACTGAAAAAGAAGGCAAATGTTAATTTGGGCTGCATTAATAGAAGCATAGCTTCCAAATCCTGGGAAGTACTAGTTCCCCTCTACTCAGCACTGGTTAGGCCTCATCTGGAGTACTGTGTCCAGTTCTGGGTGCCACACTTGAAGAAGGATGCAGACAAACTGGAGAGGGTTCAGAGGAGGGCAACAAAGACAATCAGGGGACTGGAGACAAAGCCCTATGAGGAGTGACTGAAAGAACTGGGCATGTTTAGCTTTGAGAAGAGAAGACTGAGGGGAGATATGATAGCGCTCTTCAAGTACTTGAAAGGTTGTCGCAGAGAGGAAGGCCAGGATCTCTTCTTCATCATCCCACACTGCAGGTAGGGATGTTAGAGAATTCCGCCACAGACTCCAGGACCCAATTTCTAAAGAATCTGGCCCCCCCAGAGTCCGTGGCAGAACGGCGCAATCCCCCCCCCCGCAGAATCCCCCCTGGATGGATCCTACCTTTGTCGGCCATCTGCTGCCCTGCAAATGGCTGCCCTGGTCTGTGGCCATTTCCATTCCACTTTGGCCGTGATAGGCTATGTAAGTATTTATTAAGTAAGTATATATTTACGTAGCCTATCAGGGCTACCACAGGGATGCAAATGGCGGCCGCTACGGTGGCCACCATTTGCGGCCGCAGCCCAGCAGTGGATGAAAGTCCGGCTGCAGGCGGCCCTGGCCAGCGGCTCCCCAGGCTCCCCGCGGAGCTGGCTGGGGAAGATTCCGGGGGGGGGGGAGGGATGGATCGCCTCACCCCCCCCCCCAGCAGACAGCCCCAGCGGAACGGGGTAAGTAATTCGTATACCCCTAACTGCAGGACACGGAATAATGGGCTCAAGTTACAGGAAGCCAGATTCCGGCTGAACATCAGGAGAAATGTCCTGACTGTTAGAGCAATACGACAATGGAACCAATGACCTAGGGAGGTGGTGGGCTTTCCCACACTGGAGGCATCCAAGATGAAGCTGGACAGCCATCTGTCACGGATGCTCTGAATTGGATTCCTGCACTGAGCAGGGGGTTGGACTTGATGGTCTTATAGGCCCCTTCCAACCCTACTATTCTATGATTCTATGTATGGATGCCAATTTTAAAAGCATTGCTATGATTTAAATAGAAATATATTGCAGACTGGTGGGTAAGATTGTGACTAGGTGACCTGGGTGCTTGTTCCATCTGTTCTCCAGGTGCTAAGTGTTGATGGGCAACTCCACACCCCCTGCTCTCCCTTCTTAGGGTTCTTTATCTTTAAAATGGACTTAGACAAGATAGCCTTTCAATTAGATGATGCTTTCAAATAGAGGCAGTGGAGGCTGGTGACTCTGATTTCAGTGGGACTTTGCATCCATTATGGGTTTCAGTCAGAACCAGCAAGAACTTTAAAGGAGCTATCCAAGGTGCTGAGCCCTATCTCCCAAATAGGTTCAGAACCTTGGATAGCTCCTTTAGAGTTCTGGCTGAAACCCAGAATGGATGCACAGCCCCACCGAAATTGGAGCCACCAGCCTTCACTGAATAGAGGACTGTCCTCTTGAACCCTTTAAATAGAGCAGGGGTGGACAGATGGTAGACTGAGCCATACTGGTAGATCTCTGGGTGATTTATGGTGGGCGGGCAAGGCTTTCTGATGGTTTATTTGCTTCTGTGAGCCACTCAGAGAGTGTATAATGATGGGTGGTCATATACATTCAAAAATAAATAAAATAAATCTGCCAAATTGGAATTTAATAGCAAATTTGGAATGTGGTCTCAACAAATCTTAGGGATGGGTAGCTTGCTCCAGAAAGTAATTCGGTGCTTCCAGATGGAGGGGTCATGGCTCTAACAGATAAAAGGCATTGTGCAGCAATTTCAACTTTTCTTAACAGATTTTCCGTAGTAAGAAAAAAGACAGAGGAAGCACTGGGAAAACATGGGAAGGTCACAAGTTGAAGATGACATTGTCTGGAGCCCCCATTGCTTGCCTTTTTGGTCTCACTTTGTTATATATATATTCAATCTTCTCTGTAGGCTCTGGGTATACCTGTCCACGTGTGGCCACACTTCCCGCATCTGTCAAATTATAGTGCAATCCTCTATATGTCTACTTAGAAGTAAGACCCACTTAGTTCAGGCAAGTGGGTATAGGATTGCAGCTGTAGTCTTTAAAGTGCCTCAATACTCTTTTGTTTCTGCTGCAACGGATTAACACGGCTGCCACTCTGGAAGGGAGACTGGGTTATTTAAGAGAACAGGGGCTGTTCTACATTATTTTTTTTACTGGCATTGTAATGCCTGTCACACAACACCCGCCCCCCAGCTGTCATCCTCATGCTATTTCTCTGTCAATATTCTGTAGTTTTTCAAACTACCAAACTTATTTTTAAACCTCTGTTGCTGTGCACCATCGAAGGTGTGCATACTGTCAGCTGAGATCAGAAAAAGGGAAACGCCTCCTCCTTCCCCCACAATTGCATTTGTGTGTGACACTCTATCACATTATAGACATAATGGGTTCTGTGCTGTATTCATTGGCATGTGCCACCACAGCAGTGATTCCATTTTGCAGTAATACCAGCATGGCAATGCTTGATACATGAGAGGAGCTCTAATGTAGATCCAGCCCTGGAGACATTGGGTGGCTGTGGATGGATCTTAGCCTTATCCATTTTCCCAACAATTAAGCTGTTAGCTTTTGAGCACTGCAGGTAAGGATATCCTTTTGTCAGACAGGACAAGGAATAGTTACTTAATTGATACCCCAAACCAGATGCCTCATGGGTTTTTTCTTTTTTTTTCATTACTGTCTCTTCTGTACATCTGGTATGATGTGACATTTTACCCATTATCTGTGTGTGTGTGTGTGTGTGTGTGAGCAAATGAAGCATCTGATAAAAGTAACACATACCACTGTGTTTTACAGAAACATTCCCCCCATCCCCATGAAGGAGGCACCATTTCTTATGTGTCATTCTTTTCAGACTAATTTGAACAGCACTGGCTGTGTAATGAAAAGGAAGGAAATCAAGGAACTTGTCTGATTTGCTATGACAGTTGGAATGTACTTATCCAGCCAATGGAGAAAAGCAAAATATAGCTGCCTTTAGTGAAGAAGAAAATAAGTTAAAGACAGACACAGAAATGTTGTGATCAGTACCAGCAAGAAGAAAACAGAGTCAATTGGTTGCTGTGTCCAAATTCAACACAGATGACATTTCTCTCTCTTAGCTAAATAATTCCTTAGGAGACAGAGTGAAAGGTCAGGGCAGATATCATTAAGAGAGAGACAGCAGTTCCTGCAGTTTCTCATAATAGGGATTTCATTGATAGTTTCCTTACACATCTCCACACAGTATAGTTTGAAATAACTCCGTATGATTGGCTGAGGTACTGGCTTTACTGTGGACCCAAATGCCTCAACATGGTAATTGTAGGTCAACCAAACCAACAGAGCACACGTAAAGGATCATGGGGCCTGTTTCCACAAGTGATTTACTCCGAACTGGCTGCATGTGGAGGTTGTTAGGGATACATGACATCATGGCCATCTAGCAGCCACCTTGGAGCTTATCGCAGAAAAACCAGATTCCCTGAGACTACTTATAGTCCAATTCTTTGCCTTAATTTGGCTTGTCTGCGCTTCTGTTGTGGTGTACACCAACCCTCCACATTTACTCCAGTGTGTTAGCCCTGCCCAGGGGTGTGCCTTTCACCGTGACCCCAGTCAAGGGGTGTTTCCCCAATGTTTTCCCTGCCAGCATTTCCCTGATGCTTCTGCCATTTCCCGGCTGTCCACCAGAGCTCTTTTTTTTTAAAGTAAAGGATTAAACTGAAACAGCGCTTTAGGACTATGTTGCGAACCAGAAGTAAGCACTCCCCATTCACCAGCCACCAACGGTATCGATGCTGGACATTTAAAGTCTTAGCCTTAGTATAAGCCTTAGCCCCGTTACTCTATCAGGGGCTAAGGCTTACACTACTAAAAGAGCCAGGTGAGATGTGCACATATAAGTTCCTGGCCAGGCTGCAATTCCAGAGGTAGTTACTGCAGAATCCGCAGTTGCGCATTTAGAAGGCATCACTATCACTCAACAGTGAAAAAAGCCCCAGTTTTCCAGCAGCACCTCTACCGCCCTCTCTCGCTATCTCATTATAACACTATTTCACATTCTTCCATCAATACGCATACCCCCTACGTCAGTATCTTGCTATCACTCTATCATGAAATAGCAGTAACATGCCTTTGTGCTATTGCGCAACAGCGCATTAGTTCAGGAGGTCCTGCTAACTCCTGTTGTAGTCAATGAGGCTTATTCCCAAAAGTGCACTATCATGTGTTTGTGCTATCATGCGATAGTACATTTATTCAGGGGTGCCTGCTAATGCAGAAGCCCGGTATTTAGAAAGGAAAAAAAAAATGGGCAGAATTGGGCATAGGTCCAGGAAGTCTACTCAGAAGTAACTCCCATTGTGGTCAATGAGGCTTGTTCCCAAATTTACTGAGATTGCCATTGAGCCAAAAACACTAAGTACACCCAGGGTACATCATCTATTCATCTGGTGAAAGGCATAGTAACTCCCCTAATAGCTGTGAAGTGCTATTTCCAAAGCTGTGCATCTTTGCTGTTTGGTTCAAGGTTTTCTAGAGTAATTAATGCCAGCTTCAATCCTTTGCATCATTGCCTAAACAAAGGGGCAGGAAAAAGGGGAGTAGAGCCTGGAAGGGGGAGCCTGTCTTATTGGTTGAGCAGCCCCTGCCCATCTGATGATGTTCACTGCCAATCCCCTTGCACCTCAGAAGCGTTTCTGTCAGTGACTTATAATGGTGTGGTGCAGTCCTTCGTGGAGCCCTGCACGGAGCCCTGCTGATTCCATGAAAAATCTGGTATTCCTGTTTGCTTCACCCTTCTGTTGTCGTGGAAACATGGCCATGGACACACATGGAATATACAGAGAACCAGCTATGGGCACTTTCTTGTGTAGAAGGAAAAGCCCTGTTGAGTATGCTCGGGTGGGTAACGAGTCCTTATGAATGGATTTTGATGGATGGTGGGTATTCCGAACCACTGGAATTTGTGTCACAGCTCACCTCAATGGATGGGACCTTGGGGAAAAAGCAACAACCATCCTGGTAATTCAAATGTAGGCAGAAGATTGAAAGCCAGTCTGGAAACAGCCCGGAGCTTGCTGGAAGCAGTTGCTAAGAGGTTTCTGGCTTGCAGAAGCAGTTTTTTGAGGATATTGCACTGCTGAATGGATATTGCTTGGGGGCTACTACTGCCAGGCTGCATGCTTGTTGCTTCCCATCTCCTCAAATGTACATTTGGAAACAATTTACTACAAAAGGCACCATAAGTCTCCAGTGCCCTCTCCTTCCAAGGAAACTGATTCCAGCACCTCTGCTCAGGGCAGTGGCAAGCCCAACCCAGCCCCGTTGCTAATCCTATGAAGGAACTCAGACTTTGTCTCGGAGGCCCTACTGTTCATAGCTCAGTGTGATGGAGCACATGCTTGGCATGCAGATGGCCCCAGGTTCGATCCCTGGCTTCTTCAGGTAGGGCGAGGAAAAAATCCTGCCTGAAGCCCTGGAGAGCTGCTGCCAGTCAGTGTTGACAATACTGGGCTAGATGGGCCAACGGTCTGACTCAGTATAAGACAGCTTCCTATGTTCTGTGTTTAATTAGTCTGCCTATGTCTCTAAAAATTAGATTAAATCCGAAAAACAAAAACATAGATCAGGGCTGCTGAACCTCTTTCAGCCCAAGGGCCAAATTTGATTCTGGAGAAGCTCTTGGAGGCCTCATTCCAGTGGTGGGCAGGGACAAAGGGGTGGGACCAAAAACGATAGGGGTGGGACCAAAATTCCAAAAATGCCAGTGTATTTTAGCTTAAGCCTCTTACTGCCAATAACTAAGCCAGAGGCATTTCAGTCTTTTAGAATGGGAAAGAAACCGTGCAAAATCCAGAGGGCTAGATTAGGATCCCAGGCAAGCTGGATTTGGCCGTCAGGCCTGAGGTTCACCACCCTGATATAGACCCTGTGTACTTATCTATCATCTATTTATCGTCTATCTATCTATCTATCTATCTATCTATCTATCTGCACATACTGTTATTACGGGCTTCTTTCTCTCTGCAACTATTTCACTGTGAGCCCCAAACCTCAAAAGTAAATACATTTGTCACATTGCCAATACACTTGCTACTTTAAAGACATTAGGAATAAACCCGGGGCTTCAACCAAAGCATGTTGTACACTACAGTTTATGCCTGTGACTTTGACCAGCTGTAATGCATAAATATAATGCAGCAACTGACCACCCATGAGTGGGTTGCAACATTTCTGCAGAGACTTTTTAAAAAGGAAAACCTTTTCTTATTGCCAAAAGCTAATCTGTCTTTAAGTGCTTTAGAGTAATGGAAAGTATTGTGCCAGAAGTGAGAAGGGAAACATAGCATAACATGCTTGTTACTGGATGTGGTCAATTAAACTTAGCAGCAAAAAAGAAGAAAAAAGTCTGTCGACTTGCTTTCTTAAAATAAAAACAGGCTATTCACAGACCGATTTATGTAACCAAGATGTGTGGTGCTGTGATGAGAAGTCTCACTGTGGGCAAAACAGAATGCGAACATTTAAGACCATTCAGAAATGTTAAGCAATAGCTGCACATGAAATATGTGCTGTGCAAGTATCGGCAAGACCTGCTATGGAAGGCTACTGTTAAGCGATATATTCAGGCAGCAGATAACGGTAGGTGCATATGTGTGTGTGTGTAAGTGGAATGCTTAAAACTAGGGCTGTAACTTAATGAATGAAAGAAATGAAATAAAATGTTAATTGATTAATTATATGAGTTTTAGTTGATTAACCTATCAGTTAAATTTGCATACATTCACATACAGGCCAAAAAGTATTTCTGAAGTCAGAAGCATGCTTCTTTCTTTTAATATGATGAGCACAGGGGTCACTGCAGGCATCACCTTGTATTAGTGTAACGTGTACTACTTTAACATGCTATATGTGGAACTGCCTTTGAAAACTGTAGGGAAACTTCACTCAGTCCAGAATGATGCAGCCAGACTGTTGCCCAGAGCTGGGTATAGGCAGCACATGACTCCCTTGTTACAACAGCTTCACTAGCTACTGGTCTGTTTCTGGGCACAATTTAAACTGCTGGTTATGACCTATAAAGCCCTGTATAGCTTGGGAACAGGCTACCTAAAAGACTACCTTTTGCCATACAAGCCTGCTGCGGTTTTAAGATCTTCAGGGGAGGCCTTTCTCTTTGTACTACTGCCATCAGAGGTGTGTTTGATGGTGACACAGGAGCGGACCTTCTTGGTGGGTGCTCCCAGGCTCTGGAACTCCAAAAGGAGGCCAGGTTGGCTCCCTCTCTGCTGTCTTTCCGCTGGCAGGCAAATGTGTTTTTATTCAAGCAGCCCTTTGGTATTCAAGTTGTTCTGTTGGTTTGGGTATTTTTTTATTATTTTATTGTTGTGTTTTTAATTGTGAACATAAGAACATAAGAAGAGCCCTGTTGAATCAGACCAAGGGACCATCTAGTCCAGCATTCTGTTCACACAGTGGCCAACCAGCTGTCGACCAGGAAACCACAAGCAGGACATGAGTGCAACAGCACCCTCCCACCCATGTTCTCCAGCAACTGGTGTACACAGACATACTGCCTCTGATACTGGGGGTAGCATATATCCATCAGGACTAGTAGCCATTGATAGCCTTCTCCTCCAGGAATTTGTCTAACCCCCTTTTAAAGCCATCCAAATTGGAGGCCATCACTATGTCCTTTCCCCCCATAAAATTTATTATACAACCAACAAAACACACACACACACCATCATCATCATCAAATAGACAATAAAAAGTTACCAAACTATACACACAAAATATTTCCAAGAAATGGACAACCCTCCCTGTATAAAGCTCATACCCTTATTCTTCTCAACCTTCCATAAAAGAGCTTTATATAGATGAAAATCATTGTCAATACACCAAATCTTTCCATAGATTTACATGGGATATTGGTCTACTGAACTCGTCAGTATTCCTATTAGCATGAGAGAAAAACAGATGCCAAATGGCATAAAAGTCTCCCTCATGTCCCTTTTCATTTCCTAAGGAATGCACATATAACGCAAGTTTTTCCCTAAGCACAATTGACCATAGCTTATCCCTCCATTGTAATGGACAAGACATTTTGATTTCTCCAACTTTGTGTGATAATTAATCTTGCTGCTACACAACAAAAACTGATTGGGTCTTTATGCAATAGTGATTTGCTAGCATCTATAAATAGAGATAAAAGACCCAAAGAGGGAGATAGTTTTAGTGATTGGTTGGTAGTTATCTCTGTTTCAGCAAACACTTTGTGCCAGAACTTGAACACTCGAGGGCAATGCCACCACATATGAATATAGGAGCCTCTGTCTTCACCACAGTGCTAGCACTTATCTGGGACATCCCTGTTAATATACAACTTAATTTAACAGGAGTTAAATACCAGCAATTTACAAGTTTAAGGTTATGCTCCCTTAATATAGGGCCATCACTACGTCTTGTGGAAGTGAATTCCATAGTTTAAGTACGTGCTTTATGAAGCAGGAGAGGGAGAAAAATGTCTCCCTATCCTCTTTCTTCACACCATGCATAATTCTGTACACCTCTATCATGTCTCCCCTTACCCTCCTTTTTCCCATGCTAAACAATCCCAGCTGTTGTAATCTCTCATGGGAAGATACTCCAGCCCCTTGATCATTTTAGTTGCCCTTTTCTGCACTTTTTCCAGCGCTACAGTATTTTTTTTTAGGTGTGGTGACTACAACTGTACACAGTATTCCAAGTTACACTGCAAGATTCTGTGGCAGGCCCCACTTGTTTCTCATATTTTTCACATTAAAACCTTAAGTCAGGGCAGTTCTCATTTTCTAAGGAAACAGTCAGTCCATAACTGTAGGTACAAATTATTGATCTCTCAGAATGGAATAATTATAGCTTCCTCCCTGGGAATAGAAATTAGTGGTGCTAAAGGCGGGAACCAGAACGGACAGCTTGGAATTTTTCTTATAATGCTGTATTCATTCAGGAATTACCTTCCACTTGAATTGACTTAAACAAGCATTTCTTTAGTACTAGCCAATATGCAGTGAATGGAAAACCATGAATTGTTTTACAGCTTTTATTTCAAAACCTTTCACTACTCGAAATGCCTTCTTAGCTGCATCGAAAGTGCTCATATTTTTATTGTGGTCATATAAAATTGAGATAGGCTGCATTCTGCTAAATTCACTTCTCTCTCTCACACACACACTTTCCATGATCTATTGCAACAAACCAGTAATGGTATTTTAGAAATACTGTCGCTGAGCTGAACATCAAATCACATATTAGTTTTTGGTACAGAATATTTTGATGGTGTTAAAAAAAAGGGGGGGAAAGGGAAGGGAAAAGTAAGTTGGTTTTACAAAATACTTGCCCTGTGAAGTGCTTTTTATATTTCAGAGGTGAAACCCACATCTACCAGTACCATTTTATTCACTGGTGCAACTAGGTAGTTTTAGACTCTGGACTTAACAGTTTTATGAGGGACCCCTTTAGATGGCCTTGTGCATTACTTTTGTTGTGAAGCATGCAACTAATATTTCTGTGCCCCCCGACCCTGCCATTCCATGCTGTAATATGCTTCTACGTTCCTGTTATGTTAGAATGGGATAGGCAGCGTGCCTCTGGACACCTTTCTTGGTGCCTGCTGAGGTGTCCTACCCTTACCACTTTAAATGAAAAACAAAACTCTTTTTGCCTGCAGCTGGGATCACTTCAAAGCAAGGTGAGGACTTCCAGCTGCTGTCATCTTCATTTCCCATGAATGTCTCTGGGCCTCACATAGGGCTCAGATACATTCTTAAGAAATGAAGATGGCAGTGGTTGCAGGCGGATGCTTTCCTCTGCACCACTTCCAGCCCCGCAGAAAAAGAGGGGGAGAAAGGATAAGGAAACGAGTAAGACAGTCGCTACTGTCTGGGGATGGGGGGGTGCTAAAGACGGCAGCGACAGCTATGGAGAGCAGTGGGATGGGGCTAGGAAGGGTAGCGCTATGTCCCATGGGGGGTTAGGGAAGTCAGCAGGATGCCAACAGGATGGGGGTGGGGAGAGAACAGCAGGAAACCGGGGGGCTGGTGGAGCCAGCTGGGATAACCTGAGGGTTTGGAAGGGGTGTGGCCTTGTATGTATGAATGGATGGGGGCTGCGTGTGTGTGTGTGTGTGTGTGTGTGTGTGAGAGAGAGAAAAAGAGATTTGGAGGGATCCTGAAAAAGTGTAAGTGTGATGAGGACGAGAAGGGAAGAACGGGTGTGTAAGCATATATGTATGCATATATGATGGACAAATGGGATGCTTGCAAGTGTATGTATAAGTAAATGGATGGAGGATTGTTGGCCAGGGGCGTGATGTGTGTGAATGAGAGCATTTATGGGTGGTGAGCTGGGGGAGAGAGAGAGGGTGTATGGGTGATGATCCAGAGTGAAAAAGAAAAAAGAATTAGGGGAATGAGTTGGCTGGCAGGGGTGGGGGAGAGAGAAAGAGTCTACTTTCTGTGAAATAAGTTTCTTGTTGGCACTGAAACCTATGGATTAAATGGAATTGTTTTGGTATGCTGGGGTTCAGACCTCAACACTGCCTTGTACTCAGTGTTTTGGGCAAGCTACTTGTCCTTTGTGACTAGTTTGTTGGCATCTCTTTAAAATGCCAGGTGCCTAGAACAACATTCTGCTGAGGGCTGTCCACCACTTGACATTTTATACACTGTGTACAGGTACCCACCCAAAAGCACATCACATATTTTGAATGGCATGCATCTGTTTAAATTAGGACTGTCCAACCAAAGAAAGACTTCTTCATTGTTTTTAATCCATCTGAGGCTGATTAGGTTACTCCAAACATAAGAGTTTTCTGTGAGTTGTTTTTTAACTTCCCTTTTGGGAATGTACAAGCCAGATTTTTTTTTAAACAATGCATAGTTGTAAATGGCAGATTATGTACGCATATGGATCTCTTTATTTAATTTATGTCCCGCTTTTCTTCCTTGAAACTCAAGGCAGCTTCCCAAAACACCTTTAAGATCTGTTAGACTGGCTAGCACTAGGGACAGAGCTTTCTCAGTAATGGCCCCTACTACTTATGGATCAGTAACTGGTTAAAGAACAGAAAGCAGAGTGTACAAATAAATGGTAAATTCTCCCAATGGAGAGATGTAAACAGTGGGTTCCCACAGGGAATGGTATTGAGACTAATGTTTTTCAACATGTTCATAAATGATCTGGAATTAGGAGTGAGGACTGAAGTAGCCAAATTTGCTGATGACACCGAATTATATAGGGTGGTTAAAACAAAAAGGGGCTGTGAAGAGCTACAGAAGGATCTCTCCAAACTGGGAGAATGGGCATCAAAATGGCCAATGGGGTTCAATGTAAGCAAGTGTAAAGTGATGCACAATGGGGTGGGTGGGAATCACAACTTCAAGAATAAGCTGATGGGATCTGAGCTAGCAGTGACTGACCAAGAAAGAGATCCTGCGGTTGTGGACAGCTTGATGAAAATGTCAACCCAGTGTGCGGCTGCTGTGAAAAAGGCAAATTCCATTTTAGGCATAATCTGGAAAGGAACTGAAAATAAAACTGCTGATACCATGCTGCCTTATACAAATCTATAGTGTGATGACCACACTTGGAATATTATGTACAGTTCTGGTCACTGCACCTAAAAAAGGATATTGTAGGATTAGAAAAAGTGCAGAAAAGGGCAACTCAGTTGACCGAGGGGTGGAGCAACTCCCCTATGAGGAAAGTTTACAACAGCTGGGATTGTTTAACTTGGAAAAAAGGAGGGTAAGGGGAGACATGATAGAGGTGTACACAATTATGCACAGTGTGGAGAAAGTGGATAGGGAGACATTTTTTCCCCTCTCTCATAATACTAGAACCCAACGGGGTCATCCCATGAAGCCAATTGGTGGGAGATTCAGGACAGATAAAAAGAAGTAGGTCTTCACACAGCACATAATTAAACTATGGAATTCAATTCCACAAGATGTAGTGATGGCCAAAAGGGGATTGGACAAATTCATGGAGGAGAAAGCTATCAACAGCTACTAGTCTTGGTGGCTATGTGCTATCTCCAGTATCAGAGGCAATAGGCCTATGTATACCAGTTGCTGGGGAATTTGGGAGGGAGGGTGTTGTTGCACTCATGTCCTGATTGTGGGTTTCCTGTGAGCAGCTGGTCATTGGCCATTGTGAGAACAGAATGCTAGACTAGATGGACTCTTCTTATGTTATTATGGTCCTCTCTCCCCAGGGATGTGTGGTTGCCCCCACCTCAGTTGGAATGTTTAGAAAGGCACTGAAAACTTACCTGTTTTGAATAGCTTTTTTAACTGATGCGTTTCACTGGTCATGCTACTGTTTTATTACTGTGGCTCTGCAAATGTTTTTATACTGCCTGAGTTATATTTGGAAACATTGTTGGCTTGTTTCTATTTTGGCTTTTAAAGTTTTATCATAATATTCTATTGCCCTTTTATTTTTATTTTAAAAAATAAATTTTTATTTTATTTTTATTTTTTATTTTTATTGTGTGGCCTTGGTCCAGAAAGGTGGCTTATAAATATTTAAATAAATAAAATATA
Organism: Heloderma suspectum; assembly: GCF_057233095.1. Taxonomy (NCBI): domain Eukaryota; kingdom Metazoa; phylum Chordata; class Lepidosauria; order Squamata; family Helodermatidae; genus Heloderma; species Heloderma suspectum. Next base: position 39,174,992 of record NC_139461.1, read on the forward strand.
TTTTTTAAAGTAGTTAACCATGCTGGACCATAACACACAAATAAACACAAGATCCACAACTAGGTAATACTAATATGGGGCACTGGTAAGAGTGTTGGACTGTCACTCCAGAGATTTGGACTGGTACTCAAGAGATCTGTGTTCTAGTCACCACTTGGCCATGAAGTTCCCTGAGTGACTTCGGGGCTGTCACTGACCCGATATGCACATCACTGCCAATTCCTGGGTTGTTATTGGTAAGGGCGATTGTGGGTGTGCCAGTCACCGTTTTTGTTTCCTGGATTGTTTCATGATGTCCAAACCTGTAAACTCTGGGTTGTTTGTGGGTTATAGTTGCTCGCTCCCATGTGCCCCTGCCGATTCCTAGGCTAAACAATGCAGGAATCGGCTGAGACATGCAAACCAGGTTACCGACTCTTAGCCTACCCTACCTCATAGTTCTCGTGAAGATAAAATGGAGAGGAGGAAGACCATGTAAGCCACTTCGGGTTCCCTGCAAGAGGAAAAAAGGTGGGGTATCAATCTAATAATAAATGCATTTCTAAAAGCCCTTTATTAGGAACAACCAAAAATGTGCGAGCTTTCGAGTTCGCCAGTAGCCCGCCTGGCCTGATGAAAAGCTCTGCGGAACTCGAAACCTTGCACATGCTCGTGAAATGTTGGTTGATCCCCACAAGGGTAAATAAATAACGTTGGCGCCCATTTTTATTACCGAATCCGGCTTGCGGATTCCCGAAGGGAGGTAAGTAGGAAGGCGGCGGCGGCGGCGGCGGCGGCGGCGGCGGGGGGGGGGGGGAGTGTGTGTCTGGGTTTTGAAAATCCCTCCTCGAAGGCAAGATGCCCGGCGCCGGGAGGATCCCGCTCGGCCCCGGATGGGCTCCCCGCACGCACGCGGGCCCGGCGGACGGCCTATGGCAGCGGCTTCTGCGCGCCGGGCCGCGGTTGCTACGGCGACCAGCGCCCGTTTGCCTCGCATCGAGCCATGTGACAGCGACTTTGACGTCAGCCGGAGGCCGGGGCTGGGCTGGGCTGGGCTGGCGGGCCACGGAGGCGAAGCCTTGCGTGAGAGCCTGGCGCATGCTGCCGGGCGCCCCGCTGCCTCGCTCGCTCGCTCTCGCCGCCCTCGCCGCTTCCTCCCGGGCTGCCCGAGCATGGAGGACTGAAGGCGCGCCTTTCTGCAGCGTGAGGTAAACAGGCGCCCAGAGCGCCGTGGCCCCCTGGCCCCTGCCCCGCGCATGCTCGTTTTGGCCGCGTCGCGAGCCCGGGCAGAAGGCGAAGCGTCGGGGCTGCTCGGATCGGGCGGCGCGCGGCGCGGCCGCCAGCTCCCCTCGGGCTTGTGTGCGCGCGGCGGCAGCGGCACGGCGGCAGCAGCAGCAGCAGCAGCCGGGCGAAGTTAAATGCGGGATAGTGGGCAGCGGAAGGGGGAGTACGCTGGAGGGTTTTTTAAAGCCGCCCCGGGATAAGGAGTGTCAGGGAGAGCGGGTGATGGAGCCCCACGACATGCGATTTCTCTGTCGGCCCCTCCCTCCCCATCTTTCCAGGCTCCGCGGGAGTCCCAGACCTTCGGTCGAGGCTTAAATATTAATTGAATTCCTGATCCGATTAAAGGGCCGTCTTGGAAGTGGGCTTCTTATGGAATCAAATCCCACGATGTTTGAGTTCCGACGCTTCCGATCCAGAAATATTTACCGATATCTCATCGATATCGATGGGATTTCCAGCCGGACGAGTTTCCGATCGCAGCCAGAGCAGGGCTCCCCCGTGCGAAACAGGCGCGCTTGGAAGGAAGCGCCATTCAACTGCATGGCAGCGAACTTCTAAGTAAGCGCGAGTGTTCGAAGCCGCCAGCAAAAGCTCGGAGAATTTATATTTATTTATTATTCCTCCCAACCCCATTAGACTAGATTCTGTGACAGATCGGGGAGGCCTCTTGTTTTTGCTACTAGGCGGGTTGTGAGCAGAGAGGAAAGCGTCTCGGGAGGACCAGCCTCAAACCATAATCTGAAATATTCCATGATACTAATTAGTGAATTCCGCCGCTCCTTTCCCCACTCCACTTACGGCTTTGCCTTTCAGCTTCTGCTCTGGAGGAAAAGTAAGTTGCAATAGCTAAAAAAAGATTTCTCTAGTTTTTTGAACGGTATAATCTCAGTCGAAAATACTAATAAAAAAAGACTGACTCCTCCAGTCTTCTTTGTTAAGGGGGAAACACAGAAAATAGATTGCTACCGTGCACAGAACGATTGTGATCAAAACTGCTGACACCTTGAGCAGTGTTTGAATGAGAGTTAGCATGGATGACTGCCTATGTAGATTGTTGTCCGTCTTTGGAACTGGGGAAGGCTGGTGTATTAGAACAATGACATGATTCACCACTTACTTGTCTCTTTATTGCCAAAAAGTGTAAGGCTTTATTATTAATAGCAATAGTCGCAGCTCTTTAAAAGAAACAGCATGTCCATGAAATTTCCTGTGGTATACTTTACTTAAGACATAGCCAGCTATTTTAAAACACACACACGTTAAACTAATGAGTAGAAGTAATGTGGTTGAAACTTTTCAGGTATGCTAAAGCAAACATAGCTCTGAAAAGTTATTGGAAATCTTTTCCTTTGGATGCTTCCAGACAGAGGGCTCCTAGCATTACCTATCAAAAGACATAGTGCTGCTATTCTATCTTTTCCTTGTTAATGGATTTTTTTTTTCTGGAAAGGGAAAAGATGGAAGAAATGATAGGAAAACACAGCACAGTCACAAAATGAAGATGATACCATGTTGACGTGCTGTAAAATTCTATGAATGAGTCTGGGTGATTGCGCAGTAAAAACCTCATCTGGAATCAACGGTAGTCTCAGTGGGCTTAGTATGTGAGAGAATATCTGTAGATTTGATGTTCTGGAAGAGGAAGAAATAAAGTCATTGTCTTTGATCAATATACTTCTGCTAAGATGCGTGCAAGTTATTATTTCTTATTAGCTTGTGGACAGTTTTCGAAACTCTTTTAAGAAACTTGTTTTTAAAAGGTTGTTTTCTGGTGGTTGCTCATCACTGGACATCAAGGGTTGCTGCCGAATTTATTTGCTTAGGTAGAATGTAGTTAAGCAGTCTAAAAGATTGCAGCAGCTTTAGAAGTACCATTGTAGGCAGTGTAATTTTACTGATCTATTAAAATTCTACATGGAATCCCTCTGGGGAGAAATGAAGACTTTTGAACACCCCACTGTGTATATGAATCAGCTCCTAGACTTGAAGGCTAGACTCTGAACACCTTATGCTCTCAAATAGTAGACAAGTTGTTCAGTTATAGGGAAATATTCCTTTGAATAATTGCCGTCAAGTGTATCGCGTTTATAAGTAGTCTAGCCCTTTAACTTCCTGAACTGCTGCACAGTCGATGAAATTCACAATCTTTTATTTGCTTCAGAATAGTCCTGTTGATTTGTCTCTTCAACCCAACTCTGAAGTAGTCCTGTTCTGAAGCAGTGGATTGTGGGCAGCGATGATTGCAGGGGTCGCAGCAACTAAGCTCAACATTTATTAAAGCTCATTCAGATGGGCCTGAGGCCAGATTTTATAAACACATGCATTCAATCTAACTACACTCTGTATCTGAGGCCCAGTCAATGAGAGTTATTTGGTTGATCTGTATTCTTTTTGTTGACTAGTACATGCTTTGCAGATGTGTAAATTAAAATATATCCTGGGCAGAACTGCTCCCTGAAGTCCACAAAGGGTCCCCTTAGAACAATGCTGGATCCATGGGCAAGACTCCCTCAATCCGCCAAAAGGCTCTTCTGTTTTAGCTCTTGCCAGTGAGCAAGCAGGCAGTGGCATCTACTGCTCCTCCTCCTCCTCCTCACCACTACCTTTGTCTGGGCCAGAGTGAAAGGCAGGTAAACAAGCAGGTTGCAATGGTGGGACAGAGGAACAAGTCCAGACGGCTTGCTGGGGTGTGGGCCCTCGGCAGGTGCCCAATCACGCCTGCCCTTGAAGCCGCCCTGTCCTAAAAAATGGAAATGGCTGTCACCCACTGTCCATCCTTAAGATTGGACTTGGCCCTTTGTTAGGGGATAGGACCAAAGAACCAATGCATGCTGTTGTAGCTAGCACGCATTAAGTTTGCTGCCTGGAAGCTGGAACAACCGGGGACACTGATACTCTGAAGCCAAAATTAGTCTTCAGAGACCAGAATTTCTCCAACTCCAAGGTCTTACCCTAGAATAAACCCAAATCCTAATGGGTGTTATGAGAAAAACAAGTTTGTGGATTTTTGCAAGGTTACAAAATCATAGCATGGTAGAGTTCTGTGTGGCATAGCTTGCTTAAGACATCTCTCTTCATTCTCTTAAGGGCAACTTCAAGTGTGCAAGTGGTTGCCTATTTTCATACAACAAAAAGATTCTTCTGCATAGTGGGCATCAGGTGTGGATGGCGTAATATATGTAACCTACTTCCCATCTGGATCCAGCCAGATTCCTTAGAAAGGCTCCATGCCAGTGCCTGGCATGGGGGCTGCCCATGTAATTGGGTAATCCAGATGGGTAAGCGGATTACCCACATTGTAGCTCTCACACTGCAGCATCTACAAGATGGTCTAAAGCAGCCTTCCCCAACCTGGTGCCCTCCAGATGTGTCAGACTGCCGCTCCCATAATTCCCATCCAGTATGGGCAATTGTCCACATAGGCAGGGCACCAGATTGGGGAAGGCTGGCCCTAACGGTGCTGATTTGATAGGGAGAAGGGGACGGCGAGGATGAGATGGCTAGATAGCATCACCCATGCAATGAATATGAACTTGAGCACACTCCGGGAGAGAGCGGAGGACAGGAAGGCCTGGCATGCTATGGTCCACAGGGACACGGAGAGTCGGACATGACTTAATGACTGAACAACACCACCACCTTGTACCTAAGTGCTCTCTATTGTAACACGTAACTGGATATAGTAGGCTGTGGTTTACATGGATAAGCATGTTTCAGTGTGGGCTGATCCTCTTTCAGTTCTTGGTGATGGGACCAGATGAGATCCTTTCTGTATATTTCAAAGCCTAAATTATGCATCTTTATGTAAATCATTCGGCTCAGTTTAGTTTGATTTCCATATTGGCTATAGGCGATAGCAGAAATGCAAAAATACAGTGTATAAAATGATGACAAGACTCCTGTCTTAAAGATCATTACAATGGGCAAAGAGGTGGATTATCCAAAATTAGTTCTCATTACAGCAGCCATGGTAGCAATTCACAATATGAGATTCAATAAAAGCTACATGAGATTTAGATAATGTTAAGCACAAGCTGCTGGTTTGAGTAATACTTGTTGAAATCTGTTAGCTAACCAAAAAAGCTATCATTTAGAGATAGTACCAAATCATAGTTAAACATAGGTCTGGCTTAATGGCATATGGTAGACCTTATCTATATAATTCATAGTCAGGAGTTAGTTGATCATCCCTTTTTGACTGCCTTCCCATTGACTGATTCTCATGAAACACACTTCATTGGAAAGCTCTTGACATGCAGATGCCACGAATAACAACACTTTTTATTGATGTCCATAAAGCTTTTTTTTTTTTAAGAATTAGGCTATCTTCTATAACAATGTACTATCAAGTTTTATTTTTAATACTAAGAAGTCAAGTATAAACAAACATAATTAGTGGGAAATGGGAGCAAAATGAAATATGAACACAAAAAAGGTCTCTGTAGACTTTTATACAGTACATATACAACAAGTACAATGATATGCCAGTAACATACGGTCTGTAAACAAATAATGAAGGGATCTGCGTTGTCATGAGTCATGCGCATTCAGTGGCAAACCTCAAAATTCAAGTTGTTGATGGACCAGAACAAGGATGTTACAGTAGCCGCCCTGGAGTTTACACTAAAAACATTGTATTTGAGGAAGTTTTGTAAAGATAAAAGATGTAACACTTTGAATGTTTCAGTAAATGCAGTTAGTTAAGTTAAACTTTTTGTTAAATTTTATTTTTCTCTACAAACTGTGTTTGTGGGTAACCAACTGGTTTGGTTTATTGTATTAATAAAATAGAAGAGCCTTTTGGTGAAAAGTAACCAACGAGCCATCATATTTTAAAATGGTTTGAAAGCAAAACTGGTTGGTTACATAGACCGCAACCAAATACTGTACAACCTTCATTCCCTTCCGCAGGACTTTTGGCATAAAATCCAATTGAAATGGAGACTGTAATGCTGCAGTGCTAGATTAATTCATTTATATTTATTATTAACATTTATATACTGAAACAACAACAGGAAGGCACTCATGAGCACACAATAAACAGGCACTTTTGTGACTTGTCACTTGTTTTTCTTTAAACATTTATATACTGCTTTATTTTCTAAAAAAAAACCCATCACAGTGGTGTGCAGCATTTTAAACCATAAAACAATTAAAAATAACATTAAAATGTTTAAACTACATAATTTTAGAGATTAAAAAGATGTGTCTTCACTCCCTTTTGAAAAGCCAAGATGGGGTGTATGTGTGTGTGTAGTTCTTGAGGGAGCAAACTGCATGCCACAGTTCGGGGGTGGGGTGGGTGTGTAAGACACAAGAGAAAGCCCTCGGTCCATAGGCTGTTGTGTTGAATATGCTTGTGCCTGTGGCCCCAGTGATCACTTTGCAGCTCTGCCAGCACCAAAGGTGTTTACAGTTTCCATATCACTCATGGTAGTTACAGTGTTTGGTTACTGTGGTTTCTCATTGCTACTACAATCATAAAATAAGCAGTAGCCATCCAAGAGAGATAAGTTAAAGACCGAGCCGGAACAATCCCAGGGACATGGTTGCCCAGCATATAATTATTTGAGGCTGGTGCTTTGGAATTTGACACAGTTGTTCAGTGCTGGACAGGGTTGTTGTTGTTCAGTCGTTCAGTCATGTCCGACTCTTCGTGACCCCATGGAGCATAGCACGCCAGGCCTTCCTGTCCTGCGCTGTCTCCCGGAGTGTGCTCAAGTTCATATTCATTGCATCGGTGATGCTATCTAGCCATCTCATCCTCTGCCATCCCCTTCTCCTTTTGCCTTCAGCCTTTCCCATCATCAGGGTCTTTTCCAGAGAGTTTTCTCTTCTCATTAGGTGGCCAAAATATTTGAGCTTCAGCTTCATTATCTGTCCTTCCAATGAGCACTCAGGGTTGATTTCCTTTAGTATGGACTGGTTTGACCTCCTTGCAGTCCAGGGGACTCGTAAGAGTCTTCTCCAGCACCACAGTTCGAAAGCATCAATTCTTCGGCGCTCAGCCTTCCTTATAGTCCAGCTCTCACAGCCATACATTACTACTGGGAAAACCATAGCTTTGATTAGATGGACCTTTGTCGGCAAGGGGATGTCTCTGCTTCTGACTATGCTGTCTAGGTTTGCCATAGCTTTCCTTCCAAGGAGCAAGCGTCTTTTAATTTCATGGCTACAGTCACCGTCTGCGGTGATCTTGGAGCCCAAGAAAGTAAAATCTGTCACTGCTTCCAGTTCTTCCCCTCCTATATGCCAGGAAGTGATGGGGCCAGATGCCATGATCTTAGTTTTTTTAATGTTGAGTTTCAAACCAGCTTTTGCACTCTCCTCTTTCACTCTCAACAAGAGGCTCTTTAGATCCTCTTTGCTTTCTGCCATTAGGGTGGTATCGTCTGCATATCGGAGGTTGTTGAAAATTCTCCCAGCAATCTTAATTCCGACCTCTGATTCATCCAACCCGGCGTTTCTCATGATGTACTCTGCATATAAGTTAAATAAGCAGGGTAACAATATGCAGCCTTGTCGTATTCCTTTCCCAATTTTGAACCACTCGGTTGTTCCATGTCTGGTTCTTACTGTTGCTTCTTGACCCTCGAACAGGTTTCTCAGGAGACAGGTAAGGTGGTCTGGTACTCCCATCACTTGAAGAATTTGCCACAGTTTGTTGTGATCCACACAATCAAAGGCTTTAGCGTAGTCAATGAAGCAGAAATAGACGTTTTTCTGGAATTCTCTTGCTTTCTCCATGATCCAGCGAATGTTGGTGATTTGATCTCTAGTTCCTCTGCCTCTTCGAAACCCAGCTTGTACTTCCGGTAGGTTAGCCCCCAAATAATCCTGTGATGGCTCCTTAGTTTCTGAAGAGTTTTTGCAACTCCAGTCGAGGATGGGGTGTCGTGTGGCTTCCTCAAGAGACATCTGTACTGGCCAACCCAGATCATAGCAGGAAGCCTTGCACCTTTACACAGGTATGAGCATCAGTGTTGCAAAGGGCTTGCACAGCCTCTGTGGGGCAGACTGCTTCTCGGAGAGTGTAATCAGGTTTGTCTCCAGGTATTGGTTTCTGCAAGGTCTGGTGCCGGAGAGAGGGTCATAGAACACATTGTACCCCTTTAATCCACAAGGAGTGCAGGAAGAACACCACACGGCCATGTGTGCAGATACCAACAGTGTATACACCCGTCTGCAGTGCAGGTAGACATGGGGGATGCCTTGTGGATGTTGTTCAGCTTGGCTGTGCATCACCATGATTTGATAACCTGATTTGCAAGTAATACTGGATGCTGTCAGTAGGGATTCTTGGAGTTCTTCAGTAGGGTAGACTACTCCTCGAGATTATTCCACACTCTCAGGGCTAACTTTTATGGCAAAATACTGGTTGTTAGGAAGCTGCCTTAATCAAGTCAGACCATTGGTCCATTAAAGGCAGCCGCCGGCGAGATCACATCACTCCAGTGCTGAAGGAGTTGCACTAGTTACCAGCTGTTTTCCGGGCCAAATTAAAGGTGTTGGTTTTGACCTTTAAAGCCCTATATGGTTCCAGCCCAGCCTATCGTAAGGAGTGCCTCCAGCAACACCAGACAGGCCGCTCAACAAGATCAGCCTCAGATGGCCTTCTCTCTGTCCCATCAGCCAGGGCAGCTAGGCTGGTGAGGACGAGGGAGAGGGCCGTTTCTGTGGTGGCCCTCACTCTGTGGAACTCCCTCCCTAGGGAAGTCTGCCATACCCCCTCTTTAATGAGCTTCCACCACGCATTGAAAACTTCGTTGTTCAGTCAGGCATTTGGAGTGGGTTAGGGAAATTTTAGAAAATGATGTTTTAATGTGTAATTTTATTGTTTTTAAACTGTTTGTATTATTGTAGATTGCCCAAAGTGTCCGGGTGGCTGGCCAGCTGGGCAATTAAGAAATTTCATTCATTCATTCATTCATTCATTCATTCATAAATAAAGATAGATAGATAGATAGATAGAACTCAGAATTGTCTACACTGCTTGACAGCAGGAGTTCTACGTTTCCAACAGGGGTCTTTCCTCAGTCCAACCTGGAGGAGTCAGGGATCAAAGCTGAGTCCTTCAGCATGCACAGTATGTTCCACCTTAAAGATGTGCCTCTTGGTGGGTGAGGTGGGTGACAGCAGTGGAGGCTGGTGGCTCTGATATCAGTGGGGCAGTGAATCCACTCTGGGTTCCAGTCAGAACCAGTCAGAACTCTTCGCATCTTGGATAGCTCCTTTAGAGTCAGAACTAGCTCCTTTCAGTCCAAACTCTTTGCACTTCAGATGGCTCCTTTAGAGTTTTGACTGGTTCTGACTGAAACCTGGAGCGGATTCACCACCCTACTGACATCAAAAACCACCAGCCTTCACTGGGTGATAGAGATGCTCTTGAGGCCTTTCACCACCTGCCAGAATGCCCCCCCCCGTTTACCCTCCCCAAACTCTTTTGAGGTCTCCATTGTGACCTTGGTAGGAGGAGCTGCTCTGGCACTTTCTGCAGCAATGAGGGTGGCAGGAGATCTTCTCCACACTTGTGGTTCTGTCTGTGGGCACAGAGGAGGAGATCCGTTGGATCCTATGTTGTCCCAGATGCTGTCTGGGGGTGATAGGATTACGCTTCCCAAGTTTAAAAGAGAATAAAACCAAAGCCAAAACCACAGTAAAAGCCAGCAACACTATAAAGATCTAAAAACGCAATAACATGTTTAAAAAGCAAAAATGAAGGAATAAAAAGCTGTATACTCTCTGCTGAGAGTAGCTTTGAACATATAAAATACTGGGGGTGGAGGTGAAGGAGAAATTATTTCCTGTTTTTGTACTTCCTCTCTTATCCACAGCAGACCCTGACCATCTTTCTTCACTGTGAGATGAGCAAGCTGGAGATGGAGACGTCTTTCACATGTGAGCACATGAGGAGATGTGCAAACTCTGCTTTGGATGTGAGAGTGAAAACATGGGAAGAAGCATGAGCTTCATCTCTCTTTTCATGTCTCCATGATGTCCTCAGATGCCCTGTGGTCTTCTCTTCAAGTTCTGAACAGAATCTATTCATTTAAAAAGAATTCTAGTACAGAGATAAGAGCTGACCTGCATATTCAGAAAGAATGTGGTATTGCGCTCCTGGTCACATAGTTAGATACTCCCCCATATCAAACACTCCAAATAGAGAGCTAGCTTGTCAAGGGAAAAGGCTAGACTAGAATCCTTTGCCCACACCTTCCACTTGATCCTGTGATTCTTCCATCCACATTCTGAGATGCGCAGCATAAGAAGAACTGTGCTATGCGATATTGAAACACGTAGGTTGGTTCTCAGTTTGAATATGGGAGGACAACCATTTCCAACATATTCTTCTGCATCAGAAAATCTCACTTTTGCTCTGAATATACCAAAAATGGACAGAGTTGCTTTTTTTCTTGGATGCAAAAAATCTGCGTCATTTGGCTCCCACTGACTTTTTAGATAGTGCACTACCTAACATAATTTGGTCAGTACAGTGTGACATGGTTGGTCCCAGTAAAGATATTGCTGTGTTATAGATTTGGGATTCTTTTCCTATGGACCAACATGGCTATCTGTATTTTTTCTGCATAATTTAAAATACATTCCCATCCCACTTTCTATAGTTTCCTTGACATTATTGACTCCCCAGGTTATACAAGGATTTGGCACGTGCCTCTCCCATTAGTCTTAATATGAGTTGCACGTGTCAATCCGTTGCACGCACTCCAGCATGAAACTGCTTGCCTTGTGTATAGTCTCATCTTTTAATCCAGGGAGATGACAGGCTTTTGGTCACTGTTATAAGAGAAAAACCAGCATTAAAGTGCACTTGGGCCTTATTAATTGAATTAATCAAAACAGGTAGAATTAACAACCACGCTCAAATGCTCCACGTAGTTTATTTGTATTACTGCTTTTTATGTAATGTGTGTGTGGTGACCATCGAAGAGTAGAGGTATAAAATACCAAGAATAATCTACATTAGTTTTTTTTTCTGTTACTGAAATGTCTGGTTCCCTCGTGCGGCACATAACAGACTCCTCAAACTGTTGTCGTCTTGTTATTTCTGCCCTTTCATCCCAGTTCTTTTCCCAAACTATTTTTATGACTTTAAAAAAAGTGCTTTCTGTGTGTCCTTTTTCTGGTTGGCCAAGTTGCCAACCTTGCAGTATTATAACTTGCCCTATTGGGGCTGGCTTTGAATTGTAGAATCAGTTTTGTACCTTCTTTTTGCTGGCTGTAAAATCATGGTTGTCCTCGATTTCCTCTCCTTTGCCAATGGGGGTGGTTGGATGGACACTCCTTTTCTTTCTTTCGGCTTGGTTTTAATGCTCAGCTACACACCTGCACAACTGTGAATAATTTGTATTTTGTATTAAAGCCTTCATTACTGCGCTGCTGCGCAGCTGTGTAGAACTGATACAGAGAAGAAACCTGTGCCTGCCCTCAAGGTTTTCACAAACCCGTTATTTGTAGCAAAACAGGAGGGGAAAAAATTATGTTGGTTGCAACACCACTCAAGCGTTTTTGCTGTAGGATACCTGCATAGTAATATAGCTGATACGGACTGGCTTCAACATGCGGAGTTTGACAATCAGTTTTACAAATCTTCACCTTTTTCCTCAGTGGGTGGCTGGGGGGTTCAGAGGACAAAGAATTATACTTGACACTATAACGATCGCCCTACAGAGCAGTGGGGTTCTCCATAATGGTAAAGTCGTCATTTTTCAGTGTTTCCTTTTATTTAAAAAATGCATTTCTGTGCTGCTATGCACCTGCACGTGCTTGTTATTTTTAAAAACGGACTTGGCCCATGCATCCTCCTATTTATCCTGCAAATGAAGTGCTGTAACATTGCTTGTGGCACTGCACCACATTATAAATAAAGGTGACAATGCACACCTGACCTTTAAAACTCCTCCCAGTTCTCCTGCACTTGCAACATTTTGCATTGCTGCGTGGCACTTGCATTATAAACAAGGCGTACACACCACTTACATAAATTCCAGATGTAAGGCATATGGGATTGTGAATTCAGATTCAATCATTGCCTCATAATCTCTAGGAGCCACAGGTAAAAAAAACCTGCACTCCGGAATGTTTTTGGTGTTCCTTTTCTCAAGAGACTGCTCTGCAGGGGGTCTGAAGTCTTTACTGCTTTTGATACTTCCAACAGTTAAATAGAAAAAGAATTGCTTGGGATACATTCTTGCTGTAGTTTTAACAGAGCAATTGTATGCTCACATTAAACTGGGGGTAGAGGAGAGATATGCAGTGGTTGTGAATATATGTAGCCCTTCCCACTTGGGGGTTACACTGGAACTATGTGGCTATGTTCGGACGATCAGAGGGGGGAAAGAATCCACCGTGGCTTCTTTTCTTTGCCCCATGCGTGCTGTGTGTATGACTGACATTTGCATAAGTACCCACACACTGCACGGGTTGCCGTGATGCCCAAACCCAGCATGGTGCGTGGTAGGAGTCTCTTCTTACCCACCTCACAACCCCTACTACAAGCCATGGGTTGTGGGGTGGGTAAGAAGCCACCCCTGCTGTGCACTACGCTGGATTCGGATGACACAACAACCCACACAGCATCGCAGGTAATTATGCAAATGGTGGTCACGTGCACAGCACATGTCGGGGTGGGGGAAGATGCCATGGTGGCTTCTTTCCCCCACATGATCGTCCGGATCTGGACACTGTGTGGTGACAGCTTGTTCTGCTCCTTCCACCTGGGCTGTGATCCTGCAAGGCAAAAGTGCTCATGAGTGTCAACCGTCTCAAGGCAAAGATGCTCATGAGAGAGACATGGGAGACAGTTGTAGCTGTTCTACTTTGCAGGTTGGTTGCCCTCTTCCCTTGCTTACTTGTGTGGGATATTCTGTCCTGACCCCCCAGTTTTTGGAGTGGGGATGGATTTTGGATGTTTGTGTCCAAAGACCTTAAGGTGAGGTAGCTCTCATGGGTTCAGCAGAGAAGTGTTAGGAAAGTGCTCAAGTTCCCATGTTGTCTTCTGGAGGCAGGTTGTGTTGTGCAAAGGGCCCTTCCTCTATCGTTCCCATCACCAAAGTTTCCCTTTGTAGGCTCTAACTGTGGACAATATGGAGCCAGAGAGATATACTGATGATTGGATGGTTATATATTGATAATTGTGCTGTGATTGGATGCTGAGTTATGCCCTATCCAATGCTGTGTCCCAGCCTTCCTCAACCTGGTTCCACAGGCTGGGGAAGGCTACTCTGACCTGGTGATGTGGGTGTGGCATTTATTTATTTATTGCATTTATACCCCACCTTTTTTCCTCTTGCAAGGAACCCAAGGCAGCTTACATTATCCTCCTCCTCTCCATTTTATCCTCACAACAACAACCCTGTGAGGTGGGTTGGGCTGAGAATCTGTGACTGGCCCAAAGTCACCCAGTGAGCTTCCATGGCTGAGTGGGGACTAGAACCCGGATCTCCCAGCTCCTAGTCCAACACTCTTGCCACTACACCACGCTGGCTCTCAGTTATTGAAATCAATGGGAGCAAAATTATTTGTGCCAGGTTTGAGTTTGGTGTAAAGTTGCACCATTGACTGGGATGTGGACTGGGAGGGGCTGTGGCTCAGTGGTAGAGCACCTGCTTTGCGTGTGGAAGCTCCCAGGTTCAATCCCTCGTATCTCCAGATTAGCGATGTCGGAGAAATCCATTTGCGGGGGTAGAGTTCGATGAGTTTTCCTAGGTTTGTTCCCCGCCGCCCAGACTTTGTTCCGGTTCCCACTGCAGCACCTGACCCAGTCTGCAGCGAGTTGGGCTAGTTCACAGATTTTCTGGACGTTTTGTGTATTTTTCCCTGCAGGTTCTGTAATTCATGTAAATTTCTGAGCAATTGGTGCGAAATATGGCCAAATTTGTACACATTCAATAGTAATTTGTGCAAATTGCCCAGAAATCTGCTCAAATTGTGGGACCTGCAGGAAAAAAAGCGCAAAGCAAAGTTCCCAGAGTTGGGGAAAAGCTCGCAGCTCGGCTCACAAATGCAAACCAAGTCATACATACATGCTCTGTCGAACTTTATCAAGTCAAAAAAGAACTGCATTTCCCAGTGACAGACATCTCCTCTCCAGACAGGGCTGGGAAAACTCCTGCCTGAAACCCCGCAGAGCTGCCACCGGTCAGTGTCAATAATACTTGGCTAGGTGGATTAGTGGCCAGACTCAGGATAAGGCAGCTTCCCATGTCCCTATTGAAGGGGCACAGGGAAAAGTGTGAGAGCGCTCCTCCCCTGTGTAAGTGTGAGAGCGCTCCTCCCCTGTGTAAGTGTGAGAGCGCTCCTCCCCTGTGTAAGTGTGAGAGCGCTCCTCCCCTGTGTAAGTGTGAGAGCGCTCCTCCCCTGTGTAAGTGTGAGAGCGCTCCTCCCCTGTGTAAGTGTGAGAGCGCTCCTCCCCTGTGTAAGTGTGAGAGCGCTCCTCCCCTGTGTAAGTGTGAGAGCGCTCCTCCCCTGTGTAAGTGTGAGAGCGCTCCTCCCCTGTGTAAGTGTGAGAGCGCTCCTCCCCTGTGTAAGTGTGAGAGCGCTCCCCTGTGCTGCCCCCGTCCTGCCCACAACTCCACCCTATTACAGCCATTCCACTGGTGTGTCTTCCCCCGTGGACCGGCTCTACCAACAGTGTGTTCCACTGGTGCATCCGAGGTGTTTCCCCAATAATGGCAGCGGTGATCTGGCGTTGCAGGGTTACTGCCGAAACCTATAGCCTAGCTTTTTAGACTTCAATCCCTATCACCCCCAGCCAGCATGGCCAGTGCTGAGAGCGCATGCAGTTGTAGTTCGACACATCTGAAGGGCACCAGGTTGGAGAAAGCTGCTAGAAGAAGAAGTATGGGATTGCACCCGAGTTCTTTCTCCCTAAATAGCAGGGAGTAAAAGTTGAGGTTTGAAGGACAGCAATTTTTGTAATTCTTTTTCACTGACCAAATAGTTTCTGCCGTCAGATTTGTATTTTTGTCAAAAATATGTTACGGAAATATAATTAGAAATGGAAGTTCAGGGATGATGGATGTAACATTTCCCAAAGGAACCCTTGTGAAGAAGCATCAAAATAGGAGCTAAAATCCTATAGTAAGAGGGGGGGGAATGTGCTCTTTTGGAATTCCTTTTCTATGATCTCCGTGCTTCTTTCGACTTTCTGATTTATCTTCATCCTTTCGGTAAACCTCATGTCCATGAAAACACATATTTAACGTTAAACTATCCTCCCCTTGGCGGTAGGCATTCAGGCTGATGTTCGCTACTGGATAGATTTCAACTGTCAATATGGCATTGAGATAATGTTAGGAATTTTGACTTTCACCCTGATATTAGTAGTGCTGCTTATTGCTGGGACTCTATTTGGGAAGTAACACACTAAGGTCCAATTCCCATGACTGCCAAACTCATGGCAGCCATGGTTTTTTTTAACATTCAGCCCACAAAAGCATCTTATGCATAGTGCACAGCTTGACTGCTTGTGGCAAAAAGCCAATCAGCAGGCACAAGCATGGTGATCATGTAAGGGCTCAATCCTATGCATGTTTAGACTGAAAAATCATATGCATGTTTAGATATATTTAAGTTGTGCCTTGAACTGGTTTTAATTGGAAGGGGGGAAAGGAGAAGGGGTGGATTCCTGTGGGCAATGCCCATATCAACCCTAGGCCTTGCTTGTGACTGATTCAATACATTTTCCACCTGAAGGCCTTATAGGGTTTCTATTTTTGATTCTGGCAGAGCACTTGCGGTTTTAAGAATAACCTAACATAATTTGACAGCGGGTGTGTGTTGAAGGAGGTGCTAGGAGCATCCTACATTAGCAGGAGTCTCTTTCACTGCTTAGACAAGATTACTGCTGTTTCTTACCTACAGTGGAAAAGAGGCCTCTGTTTCTTACCTACAGTGGAAAAGAGGCCTCTGGCGTAGGGATTAGTGTGTATGGGTGTCAGGAGCGCCCTAGTGGCCTCTTTCAGTACACTCCAGTAGCCAACTCAAGACACAGACGAAAGGATTCTTTTAAGGCTTTAATCCTTTTATAACTTAATGACTCTTTCAGATGCTATCACCAGCAACTAAGCAATGAACAGCAGAGAAACCTACGCTCCGGGTAGGCAGTTGGTCCCCGTTTGAAGGAGAATCACTTGCAGACCCTGAACTTATGGGCTAGGGAGAGATCCTCCCTCTTTCCCTTGGGTCCACGGGATGCGGCCGTTACTTGCGCGCCAAATGGGCGCTACGCCTCCTTTCCGCGCCCTCCATCGCTCGTCGCTCCCTGTGTCTACATCTAGCAAGCCCCCCTCCTGCACTCTCTCACTGCCCGGGTCACTATCTAGGAGGAATCTCTGCCAGCTGCTGTGCCTGTGAGGGATGAGCTGGCTCCTCTGCCACGGATTGCTGATCCTCCTCAGAATCAGAACTGCTCTGGGGTTCTTTCGGCTCAGTTTCCACCCTGACAATGGGATATAATGCCCACCAGAGGACTTGGAGATACTCTCCAGTGGCGAGTGGATTCGCAAATGCCTGACGCTGCATGTATGTTTGCTTTGAGTATGCTTAACCCTTTGATGAGTGTTGAAACCAAACCCCTTAAAAAAAAAAATTCCCCTCTGCTTTTTCCTCCTCCTCTGTACTTGTATAGATAAGCAGAGGCATTATTCTGCCATGGCTAGAAAGAAGGTCATCGTCAGCCCTGCAAGGTGGAACCCAAAATCCTGGATCCTAACAAAACCTCCCAGGTTACTTTCTCTCCTTCTCATCCCTGTTTATGGGCAGGTACATGTGCTGTAACAAGGCAGGGAGAACAACCTGCAGAAACTAGATGTGTGTAGAGCAGGCCTGCCCAATGTCTGACATCCAATGCTGAATTCAGCCCAACTTCCATGTGCTTTTTCTGTTACTGATCTCCCTGTTTTTTAATTTTTTTAAAAAAATTATTCCTAGTGTCAAGCTGGCACCAAAGCAGGAAGTTCATCAAGCCCCTGGTGGGCTACCATATATAGCTGCCAAGGTATGATCAGGTTGGTTGGTCTTAAGTTGGGCAGGGCTGGTATAAGTAGGCTTAGAGCTGGTGCCCACATTGGTGCCCACATGAAGCCCGTGGGCACCAATGTGCCTGCAGAAACCTCTCTTGGTGCCCGTCAGGCTCCCTGTCCCTCTTGTTTTGTTTTGGGTTTTTTTTAATTAAAAACAATTAACTGGGAAGCTGAGGGACATGCTGCAAAATGAAGTGCTGCCCTCCAGCACCATCTTTATTTGGGTTCAAAAGAGTGGTTTTGTGTTTTGAAGCTCAGACCCCACCTCTAATACTTAAATAGTTAAAATGTATTTAAGTTCTTGGCAAGTTACTTTTCTCTTAGCCTCACCAGTTTTCCTTCTAGGAAATGACTGTTTTGTGACTGGCCATGCTCACCATGGCACCCATTTTATGAATGAGCAAGTCCCCTCCCCCCAACACTGCCATTTTGTGAGAGCATTCATGACACTCTTTCAAAATTCCAAATGTGTCCACCAGCCCAAAAAGGTCAGAGACCCCTGGCATAGAGTTATCAGTCACTTTTGGAGCCCTGGGAAAACATGGCCTTGATAGGGTGGCCATGTGTCCTGCTTTACAGAGGACAGTCCTCTATTTGAAGGGTTGCCGGAAGACTGTCCTCTATTTTGAAGGTGTCCTCTGCTTAAGGAGCTGTCCATTGTAAGTCCAGTTTAAGGAGAAAGAACCCTGAGAAGAGAGAGCAGAGGCCTTGAAGTTGCCCATCAACAATTAGCACCTGGTCAGCAGACATAAGTCACCTGGTCAATCTTCTCCACTGTGGTGAGACATACTGATTTTATATTTAAATTACCATGATTATTTCTAAATTTTCATCTGTACATATAAATTAGCATATGCAATTTTTATGCAAATTGGTGTCATGGGGGTTGCATCTTCTCTTTTTTTTTTTTGCAGTTTATTGAATAAGCATGGAGGAACCGCATGCAGATTGGTGTGAAAACCCTGTGATGCAATCACTCTGCCTGCCTACATAGAATGCTATTTCATAGTTCTTTAGTCATGCTGTATTACTTTCTCTGGACTGTGTTAAGGGCTTACTGAAATCCCATGTGAAACATAAAGCTGGTTGAAAGATACAAGCTTCCCAAACTAGCAAACTTTTATAGCTTTTACTGAGTTGCAAATTTAGAAATAGCTCAGCGGTATCTTCCTGGGAATGTTTAAAATAGATATGTGAGCATTTGTTCCAGGGCTCGAGAAACACTAGTGAACTCTTAAACATAATAGTTCTAGCAGGTGCTGTTGAATAACCAAAAATCTGCCTTTAAGGGCTTTGTGCTGGTTTGTATGATTTTTTTTAAAGTGGGAATTTGAAAGGACACAAGATTAAGTAGCAATTATATTATATTAGACAAGCATGTAAAATAATGTAATTGCCGGCATTTGCATTGCTGGGTGGTAAATTTAAGATAGAAATGTTACTTGAACCTAGATCATAGTTGGATTTTTGGTTTTTAGGATTCCTTTGACTAAAAAGGCAGTGGTGTGGAAGAATTGCTATGCAGGTGTTGTGTGTGTGTGTTTTTACCAATGTTTTAGAAGTTCCAAATGCTCCTGAGGAAGTTGAGCCCTGGAAACATTTCAAAAGAAACATTCTGCGTGAACTCATGTCGGCTAGGAAATTCAAACGGTTCCATGTTTTGGGGGGAAAATTGGAAGCTCTGTCTGTTGACATTCTCCAACTCACTGATGCTTCACTCCTCGCGCTGTTCTTTTGTGAAAAGTGGCAGCATTATTGCAGGTTTCTCGATCACTGGCTTTATCATTTGGGTTAGTGGAGGCCCAATTAAAGCAATTTGTATTTTGGTGGTGAAGCTAGACTCTTTCTTCTGCCAAAGCCTCCCCCGCCCCCCAACATCACAGTTGTTTGGCAAGTCGTTGAGAAACCATTTTGACCTTGCTAATGTGTTCTCATTGACAAGTTTGTTTGCATCCTTATATACACATTGCAGCCAAGGTCCAAGTGAGAAGTGTTATCCAGTGGAAGAAGAATTCGTGGTCACCTCCTCTATGTGTAACCTACTTAAGGCCAATTCACACACACAGTATCTGGGCTTGTTCCAAACCACTTGACTTTGGTTTGTCAACCTGGCTGGAATTGGCTCCATAGTGACTGGTCATATGATTAAATTTGTTTGATTGTTATATTTTTATCCCATTTTTCAGACAAATAATTGTCTCCCAAAGCATCTTTCATCAGTCAAAAAATGAGCCTTGGGCCTTGCCCTCAAGTTTACAAACTTAAGAAAGAAAAAGAAGAAAAGGGAAGGGAAGGGAAACAGTAGAGGAGGGAGATCAGTTTGGCAATGCCAGGATGAAGGGGTGGGTTGTAAATAGACATTGATATCTAGTTGCAGCCAGGCTGATCTTTCCTTGCTTGTGTTCTTTCTTGGGCAAAAATGGCACAAGTACCCAGTGAACCGCAGTTCTCTCAATTGTGGCAGACGCCAGAATGCCCTTCCTCTCAGCTCTGCAGTCCCAGGGAAAACGGCAGTTGGAACAGAGTTCCTTATTTCTGATGCAAAGGAAGAAGTAAGCTCCCTCAGCTGACAGCTGGCCTTCCTGGAAGAGAGAGGGTGCAACCAGGGTTGGTATCAAGGGTAGGCATGGTCGGGCACCTGCCGCGGGGGACCACATCCCAGCAGGGGCCTGCTGATAAGAGCTCCCTGGACTTGCACCTCCTCTTCATCATTGCAACATGCTTGGTCTCCTGACTCTTGCTCTGGCTCAGAAAATGGTGGTAGAGTGAAAGAAGAGCAGGAGATGCCACTGCCTACTTGCTCACTGGCTCTCTGCCTGTCAAGCAAGCATGTGGTATCAATACTGAAAGAGAGGAAGAGGAGCAGTAGCAGCTGGTGACAGTGATGGTGCAAAGGTAGACTCGGTGAGGGAGGAGGCCCACTGAGGGTGTCTTGCACAAGGATCCTCAAAAACCTGGAGCTGGCACTGTGTACAGTCTCCCTGTGGCGCTTGTTCCTCTGGCTGATGGTAGAGGCTGATGTGTCCTTCTCCATGTTCATATCCCCAGACCATACAGCAGCAGCTATATCAGTGTTTGCATGCAGCCGCTGATGGGCATTCTAGTGAACTGGGCATCGGACAGACCCTTTCACATAAGCAGTTACTCAAATTGGATTCACAACAAAAATAAAAGCAATTTGAAATACACCTCTCACAACATGGTTATGTCAGTTATCCCTAAAGTTTGCTTTTGGGAATTACAGAGAATGTTCCATGATTATCAGCAGACCCTTAAAAAAGTAAGTATATTATCGATTTTAGCCCAACCTTGCTAGGCTGGAAAGAGTTTTATTGAGAGAAAAATTGCTTGCAATAAATTGCAAGGGGAAAATATACTCCTCTGTGGTACATTAAATCACTATTGGATTTTTCAAGAACACCTGAGTACTGATGTCAACCCTGTCAAAACTCTATAGCCTGTGACCTTCTGTCTCAAGAATATAGAACTGGGCCACACTGAATGGGCCCCCAGGCACATTTTCACAGCCTGCTACAGGTATTCTTTCCTTTGTTCTGTAAGATTTGATGACAGCATCATCCTTTCATTGAGGCATGTCTTGTTTATGTATTGATCTTGAAGATTTATACCCCACCTTTTGATCAGATGATTCTCAAGGCAGCTTATAACAGATTGCAATAATACAAAGCAGGCAAGCAAACAAAGAACACACACATATACTTGCAACCCAGCAGGCCCTTGTCTTCTGGGTGATGGATGGGGCCAGAGCGTGCTTCCCTTCAGCTCTGCAGTCCCAGGACAACTGGCACGTTGGAGCCCAGGATTCTTTCTGGCAGGGCAGGAGGAAACAAGCTGCCTGCAGCTGCACCTTCTCTGGCTGATAGACAGAGCCGGGCTGGTCTTCCTTCCCCTTGCAGTGATGTTCTTCCTGGGAGGTGGGGGTGCAACCACCCAGTAGTTCTCTGACTGACAGATGGGGCCAGAGCGTGCTTTCCTTCAGATCTGTATTAATCTCATCTCTGCATTCTCAGCAAGCTTCCGCTTACGCACTGACCACTCAGTAAGGTTTCTCCTATGTACCAAACTTATGACTAGCCCTTCCATCAAACAGTTTCCCAGGTATACTGTTCCTTCTTATCCCTTGCTGTGTCTGTTCTTGGAGATATGACTGACTTTTATCTGTATTGTACTGTGTTTGTGGCAGTGAAGTCTGTGACATGGATCGGCTGAGCAGGTATCCTGTGTGATGTCACAGAATATTTATTTATTTCATTTCTATACCGCCCAATAGCCAAAGCTCTCTGGGCGGTTCACAAAAATGAATCTTCATCAACATTCCAACTTCTCAATAAAGAGACCACTTTCAGAATGTTTGCATTTGGATTCAATGAGGGAAGTGAAAGCTGTCCCTATGGCTGGGATTAAAGCTCATCACAGGCCCTAAGGACAGGAGTAGCTTTGTGGGGCAGGCTAAGGACGGGGAAGGAATTCTGGGAAGTAGGTGAGTTAAAGGCAGAGAGCCCAACCATGTTTAGCTGAAGGAAGGTGCAAAGTAGGCAGTGAACTGAGAAAGATGAGAGGCATGAGGAAAAGGACAGAGGAGAGAGGGAATTCACTGAGGCAAGAAGATGCTAATGAGTGTTCTGACTTTACAGTGCTTAAGGTCAAGAGGGGATGTATGCTATAGGTGGCAGAGGAGGGAGTTAGGAATGCTAGGGAGGCTCATCCAGAAATACAGTGGCTAAGGAAATTGGAACACTGAAGGGAGAGGGCTAAAAAGCAGAAGGTGACAAAGATGTGGAGCTGAAAAAAGGAGGAGTTAAGAAGAGAGTAAGCCTGGGGTAAAAACAGGGAGTCAATCCAAACCTGAACAAAAACCTGGAATGAAACTTTATTTTTTCCTGAACCGGAACAGAACCTGAACCATTATCTGAAAGCCTGGTGAATCTGAACTGAAAGAGAACCCCCCCCCCCATATATGTGTGTGTGTATTATATATTGTGCAACCAGTTTAGAATAAGGATTCAGCCAAACAACAAAGCACCTGATGTGGTACACTGAGTGGCTCACTGGTTCCACCAAAACCAGAATTAGCACATAAAATAAAACCAGTATCTGGGAGGATTTATGTATGTTGACTTTGTACAGGCTTCTATACCCTGCTGTCTTCAAGAGCTGGGCCTGGGAGGCATTACTCAGGGTTTCGACTGGAGGCCTGGCCTGCTTCCTCTTTGTGATAGGGGTTTGGTCAACATACAAGTGGCAACATGGAAGGGATGGATATGCAACATGTACGTGAGGTGATACAACAATACAAGGCAGGTGACATAGGACGTATTTGGTGTCTGTCAAATGGTTTTTACATGCATGGTACAATGAGTATATAATGAAAATACAAAATGAAGAAGGAATATGTTTGAAATAGGGATTAATCTCTGAACCCAAAATTAAGGCAGGAAAACAAGAAAGACCAGGATTACAGAAAGACAGGAAAAGCAGAGATATGGCTCAAACGTGGCCCATTCAAATATATGTGGACACAAATCTTGCTGGTGGAGGAGGTGACAAACCTAAGGATTTTCAGAGCACCTATTGGAGAAAGGAAAGGAGTGAGGAGGACACTTGCTGAGCAAATTATCCTTACAAATAACGTGCCTTATATTTACATTTTCTCATGTGAACCAGAACTGAATTGGTTGGTTATGTGTGCCGAACTGGTTACAGAAACCTAATTGG
Organism: Heloderma suspectum; assembly: GCF_057233095.1. Lineage (NCBI taxonomy): Eukaryota > Metazoa > Chordata > Lepidosauria > Squamata > Helodermatidae > Heloderma > Heloderma suspectum. Next base: position 39,198,034 of record NC_139461.1, read on the forward strand.
CCTGAATCCTAACCAAATTGGAACAATCTCAGCTGAACATGAACCAGAATGAAACCAAAACATTTAACAGTTTTGACTCCCTGGGCAAACCTGCACATAGTGCCGAGGGACAAAAACAGCTGTGCACTATTGGGAGAAAGAAAGCAGAGAGGCAAAGGAGGTTTGGCAGGATGGGGACTGTGGACTAGGGAGCAAAGGGGGCGTAGGAATTCTGCCAACATGGCTCCTACTGTTACTCCAGCTTTGGGAAACTCTAAGGTGTCAAGGAAAAACAAGAAACAGCAGAGGGTGTGCTGAATTTCATAACTTGATTTAAACTAACCAACCAATTTCTCAGCTGTAGGCCTCCAGTTCAGTATTTATTCCTCTCATCTCCTCACCTGAGTCAGCCATATTGAATAGCTAGATAACCTATGGTAATAAAAGAGGATGTGTGTCTGTCTGTCCATCCATCTGCGCCATAGCACCCAGACAGTAAAACCTACACACATGAAACTTGGTATGCATATGAAGGGGACCCTAGGGATGTGCATCACAGGGTTATTTTGTTTTTGAAATGCATTAATGTATTTTAATGTAAATGTGTTCATGTGGTTGAAGCCTGCAGTACCATTTTTAGCCATTAGGGGCAGACTTCTTTAACCAGCACATAGCTTTGCTGTCCATACAGTTTGAAGCCTGGAGAGATTAGTAGGCTGAGGGACAGAATTATTTATTTATTATTCAAATTTATGTACCACTTTCCAAAAAGGTATCAAAGCACTGAACATAAATACAATGACATAAAACCGACAATAAATATAACAATAAACAGCACAATACAAATTAATCAGGAATAAAACCACACACTCTGTGTGCTACAAACTATAGCTCGCTGGGTCACACCTCAGGGAAAGCCTCTGTAAAGAGATGAGTTTTAAGAAAACGTCTGAACATCAGAACTGTGGGGCCTGTCTCATGTCAATTGGTAAAGCATTCCAAAGCATATGCCTGCCCCATCCCCCCTGCCATGGGGCAGCCCCCCCTCAGGGGAATGGAGTAGGGTAGACCCCTCCCACAGGGGGCTGTGGGGGTTGCCTTATGGCAGGGGCCATGCCTAGGGATGCAAGCACATATGGCTTCCCTCAGATGGGGCGAGCACAATATACCGAACTCTGACAGCTGTGTAAGTTTGCTTCAAGGCTTCACTGTATCAAATGAAGGGCTCTTCCAACCCGTGTGACGCCGGGTCTGTTCACTCATATATAATATAACAGACACGTCCTGAACTTCTTGCTGAAGTTGTTGTCAGTTTCCTGGGGGCCTAACTAAATGTTACAGACTAACCTGCATCTTTCCTGTAGATTTCTATGGTAACATCTAGTAAAAATAAATGTGTGATAGGGCACCATCACATTCAGTTTCCCCACCTTTGGGAGGGTGAGGAAATGCTGAACGTAATGACCTCACAGCATGCTTTTTTTGCTAGACGTTTCTGGGGGAAATGTATGGGGGAGAGATGGGTTGGCAGCAACTGCACCGGTCAAGTAATGCCTAGTTAGGCCCTGAATCTAGGCTGATTGGCTTGTCTTCAGCTAGATACATGTAGCCTGACTGAACTTACATAAATCTTCTTGGTCCTTGATGCTGTGATCCAGTGTTGCTTGGCGTCAAGTAGGTGTCAATGCTGAAAGTTGGCCTTCGCGGCCATGAGAAGTAACTATGCCCAGACATGGATGTTGAATGCAGGAACTAAATAAGTCAAATTGCATGCCTTGTTAGGACTCTTAACTCTTAGGGCAGGTATCTTAGCTGGAATGACTAGATCATTTTCTTTTAGGCATAGAATGCCCATGCCACATTTTTCTGGTTACATCAAACAAAGGTTTAGTTAAGTAAAAGTGTGAGTTTTTGGAGCTTCATTTGCTGTTGATTAAGCTACTGGAGTGTTAGATAGGAATGGTGATTAAGAGGAAGGATACAGCAGTCAAACAGAACAGTGTGTTTTGTTCATTTCTTAAATTTATATACCACCTTTCTGCAAAAAAAAAGGCACTCAAGGCAGCTAACTTGTCCTGAGTTTTCTGCCAGCATCGCTCTGCTCTTGGTCCCACTTGTTTCATCGCCCAACTTGTTTCATCATTTGGCTCTGTTTAGCGGGAGAGGATGCTCGGGAGTGATCTGGTCAACCACCTGGCTCATTTCTTCTTTCTAGAGGTACCCTGAATCCACATCTATTCAGATTTTACTTCTGGTTTATAATGATTCTGAGACTCTGATTTGGTGATCAGTCATGCCCTGAGCATGAGCCAAACTCATTTGATATGTGCTGTATCCACAGGAAATGGTATGGCATAAGTCTATATGCATTCTAGTACTATCTCTTCATTCCTGGTGATCCCCCAGTGGAATAGCGTAGAGCCCGTCCTGATCTCAGCCACAGATTGTGCCCATGTAATTCCATGCAATTCCTCTTTAGATTATGTCTTTCAGAAAAATCTTTCAGTTATGTCAATCAGAATATCGGAATAGGCCAGTGGCTTGCATTTTTCTAGCTCTTTCTTGCAGCCCTAACCTCTTAGGACCCCTTAGGAGCAAGTGGTTTTTGCTAGTAGATTATTTGGTTGATGGTTACTGGGTGGTCCTCGCCAGCTCCCACCCAATTGCCTGTCCTGAATGTCACCTTCTATACTGAGTAAATTGGCCCCCACAGGTTTTGCCATTAAAAAAGAGAAAGAATTATGGCAGATTTGTGCCAAAATCAAAACATTGCTAGCAGGAGTGCATTGAAGAAAGAGACATGTGGACATGGTGTAGTGGCTAGAGTGCTGGACTGGGAGTCGGGAGATCCGGGTTCTAGTCCCCACTCGGCCATGGAAGCTCACTGGGTGACTTTGGGCCAGTCACATACTCTCAGCCCAACCTACCTCACAGGGTTGTTGTTGTGAGGATAAAATGGAGGAGGGGGAGGATTATGTACGCCACCTTGAGTTCCTTGGAGGAAAAAAGGCGGGATATAAATGTAATAAATAAAATAAATAAAAATAAATTTACTGTGCCTCCAATGACTTGAAAGTACCAGTGATATTGTTAATAATATAATCAAATCCTGCAGCTCTCTATCAATATGAAGAAATGAAAATGAAAATGCTCACAGCCTTTTTCTATCCTTTCTATATGGGCTAAGATTATGTATTCCAGATTGCCTTCTAGACAGTGCACCTGGTTATTCCTCTGATGATAAGAACTATGATCACCTTTTATTTTTTTACCTTTAGCTCATTTATTTATTTATTTATTTATTTCTATACTACCCAGTAGCCAAAGCTCTCTAGGCGGTTCACAAAAATTAAAACCACAAAGTGCAGCATAAAACAATATAAAATATGAAAGCTTAAGCCACAAAATAACAGTACAACCAGAATAAAACCTAGCTGCAATGTAGAGATTTGAAATACAGATTTAAAACACCGGAGCTAAAAGACAAGGAAGCTAAAATGCTAAAATACTGGGAGAATAAAAAGGTCTTCACGTGGTGCCAGAAGGAATACAACGTAGACGCCAGGTGAACCTCTCTAGGGAGCTGCTTCCATAGCTCCTTCCACAGCTCTAGCTCATAAATTCTGGTCAAATTAGAATTGGGCAGGGGTGATAAGACGTTATCGAAATAGTAGGGAAAGTAAATGATAGTGCCATTTACGTAATTAACATCATTAATGGTTATGTTTATCATGTAAATGTGTTGGCTCCTTTCCCAAACATGTTCCTACTTATGTTTTCAGTGCAAGCATATACAGGGCCAGTTCGCACGTCATGACAACCCATGATTTAAACAACCCATGGGCCTTTGAGGACAAGAAGCAGAGAGTGGGCATGCTGCCTGCAGCATGCCAGCCACTTCCACTTTTACTCAACAACCTATGATTGGCCCATTCGTAGGTTATTGAGCATGATTGCAAATCCAGAGCTCTGGTTTGTTTAGGGGCTAAAGAACTCAGCAGTCCGGGTTCACACGTCACACTAAACAAACAACGAGCAGGCCGATCGTAGGTTCTTGATTAAAAGTGGAAATGGAAGGCGTGCAGGAGTCAGCATACCCGCTCTCTCTCAATTGCACAGGACAACTTATGGGCTGTTTATACCATGGGCTGTCATTACGTGCTAACCAGATCAGAGTGTACTTTTATTCATTTCGTTTGAAGATAATTTAATTTGTATTTCCCTGCTTAAGAGAAAGGGCATCCTTCAGTAAACAGGTGCTCTTGTTTACCATTCTAAGGATCCACTTTAAGGAGCAAGCAAATATAGAAACATGAGCAGTGTTGATTAAACGGTATCACATTCTTCTGTTCTTTGCAATTGTTCCAGAGCAGACTATTTTTAACATGTCCTGTTGATATACGTTTTATTCCACAAAGACAAGGATCCAGTTTTCCATGGTCCATTGCACTGATGCAAAATGGTCCCACACTGTATTATGCCTAAATTTGGTTTAACTTACTTTACAATGACTGACAGGGTGAGTGCATAACGTGCAGCTCTGTGTTGGCAGTGCTTCTACACATCTCTCTAATATCAGTACTTCAGTCCACAGCGATGTGCAGTATGTTAATGGCAAAGTATTCACATCAGTGGGTTGTGAAATTGGCAAAACACAGGCTTCTCTAACCACACACACACGCACACTTCAAAAAGGGCTTTTAGCTTTTTTCCTCTATTCCAAATTTGTAAGTAATTGATTGGCAAATAAAATCTCTACTGTTTTAACTGGAACATCTAAAGCTGCAATCCTGGGCACACTTACCTGGGAGTAAATCTCATTTGGATAGGATTGGGCTGGAAGGGGTGAAATGCCTGTCGTTGTAATGGAGAATGGCTGAGGTGATTGTAAGGACCTTGACTGGAATGATGGGAGTTGTAGTCCCACAGCTAGAGGGCCTCACATTCCCCACCTCTGTTTTCTGTAGTATCTGATTATTGCTTTATAATTTAATGTATTTTAAAAGTATTTTAACCCACCTTTCAGGGTGCACTGCCCTCACAAGGTGACTTACACATTGTGAGACAGAACATGAACATGCAAATTACAGATATATATACATCTAAAACAGCAGCAACAACAGCTAATTATTTTTAAGCACCAAATGCAGACTGGAATAAATGTGTCTTGAGGTTTTTTCAAAAACCAGCAGTGATTAGGCCAGACGTATCTCCCTGGGAAGGAGTTCCAAAGGTTTGGAGCCACCACTGAGAAAGCCCTCAGTACCCGCCAGCCTAATGGTTCTTGCTGATGGTCCGTAGAGCTGGGCCTCTGATGCTGCTCTTAATGCTTGACCTTAATCCAACTCGCATTCATGCTTAAACCTTATCCAACACTCTCTGATGTGCTGCTGGTGTCCAATAAATGTTCTGTTACAGCTGTATGGGAAGAAAATGTATTTTAATGCTTCTGAACCCCAAACTTTAAAAATACTAATTGCCCTCCCCTTTAAATGAAGCTGTTTGTAGTAGCTTCCGTGGGAACGAAGGACATTCTGGAACCACTACATGGCCGTGATAAATTTGGTAATAAAACCTAGCCAGCTGGCCTTCTGCTTCATCTGTGTTAGTACACATTGTTCTTCATGCTTTTCATTTTGTTAAGCTTTTTCTATTAAGCTGTCAGTATTACCCAACTCACAAATGATCGGCTGTCTGTAACTCACTATTCCTTCCTAATCAAGTTTATCTGATTTTGCTGGTGGGTAATTTCGTTAAAATTTTGCATTGTTTTGTTAACATGTACAAATTTAGAACAATGTTGTACTCGCCCTCCTTTCCCTAATATGAAAGTTAGAGAACAGTTAGAAAACAGTTTGCTTCTTATTTCAGCATTTCTGAGGCTAATTTTGTAGATGTCCCAAAGCAGAAGATAAAACATTTTCAGGTGCCTGAAAAAAAACTTTTTATTATGCCCAACGTGTTTCGGAAAGGACTCTCCTTCCTCAGGGGCTGCTTATGTTTCTCCAAATGTGTTGCAAAGAATCCTTCCAATGCTTCTGATGTCTTAAAACTTTTTTAATAAACTTTTTTTAGGCACCTAAAATATTTTCTCTTCTGTTTTGGGTCACATAAGTGCCTTCCCCTCTTGCTGTTTCCATGTAATTTTGTAGATAGTTAACTGAGATTTCTACATGAGGCTATACAAAAGAAGTGATTAGTAACAGTGATTCTGCTCACTGTATTGTATATCTGATGAAATAGTTAAATTTTATGTGCGAATGTCTTTATTTATTTTAAACATTTTCACTCCACCCTTGTGTAACTTAAGGCAGCGTCCAACCCTAGATTTAAACCACAATGAAACAAGCAAACTCCTGAAACAAATAACAAGTTTATATGACAAAGCAGTTCTAAATGGGGCTGGCCCTACCATTAGGCAGAGTGAGGCAGCTGCCTCAAGCAGCAGATGCTGGAGTGTGTGTGGGGGCAATGACAGCAGCCTTCCACCACCTGTTCCTCCTGAGTCCCTCAGCTGTTCCCCTCGGAGCCGTGTGCTACACAGCCTGCCCTGCACTCCCTAAGCTCGCCTTCTGCCCTCAGGTATCCTGGAAGACACGATCCCATCGACAGTGTTGAAGTAAGAGTCTCCTTCCAGGCTGGTCAGCTTCTGGTGATGGAATGGAGGGTGTCATCTTGTCTTTTGACTCAGGCAGCAAAATATCTTGAGCTAGCCCTGGTACTAAAGAACATTCCCAGCAATGTCGCTTCCAGAAATTGCAGAAAGTCAGCGGCAAAGAGCCAGCGTTATTTAGGGCCCAAAGTCATTATGAATAAGTGGGCCTCTCATTACATTCCAAAGACCAGGAGAGAGGTGCATATATACACCTCTTGCAGAAGATAATTCCACAGTCCTGGGGCCACTACTGACAAAGGACCAAACTGATTGGGGGCAGGGGTGTTGATAGGCATGGGCTCATGGGGCCCCAGCCCTGACTCTGTTTCCTATAGCTCTTTTCCCCAGAGACCTGAGTGTCCATTGGTGCCAATGAGAGGCTTTTTTCTTAGCCTAATTGCCATGCCGGGGGGGGGGGATTTTCAGGGGGGAAGGAAAGCTCCCCACATGCTGAAACACCCCACCTCCTACAAAATCTCTCTCTTCATGGCAAATAAGCTTAGGGGGAAAAAAGTTTTCCACTGGTTTGATCTGGGGCAGGCTACACATTAATTGAAGGTTGTATTTTATTTGAGATTATTTGGATGAGAGAAATTAATTGGCTGGCTTTGCCTCCTGTGAAATTTAAATAAATCCTAGTAAATATTGCTACATTTGCATATATATGCAGATATTTGTTCGACGGGCCTGGGCTCCGAATCTTTTAAGTGCCTAGCAACACCCCTGATTGGGGGTAATTGGGGCAGACATGGTTCTTTTCCAATGTTCCCCCCATTCACATATTAAGTGGGAAAAGGGTGTAGGTCTTACTTTAATAGCACAGGAAGTGTGTAGGAGAGGGGCACCAAACCTTCCCCCATTGCATGACTCACCTTCTTGCATTATATTACTCTGAGCATCATTTATATATTGATTGAAACAAATTTCCTTCGGATTTCCATTCAAAACTCTGAAGGTAGCAAGCAGCAAAATAAAATACAATTAATTGCAAATGCAAAGGATAAAACAGCAGACAAAACAGTTCACACTAAAATGTCAGGGAAATGGGAATGTAACAGAGGCCAAATAAGAATGGTCTTCACACAGCAGTGGAAAGCCATCAGAGACGAGGCAATAAAATAGTAATTAAAAAAAGACAAAGAGGAGACAAGATGGGCTTCTCATGGAAGGAAGTTCCATAGCCTCGGCTGTGTCATAGAGGAGAAGACCTTCTCCTGCCTCCCAACCAAATGCAGTTCAGAAGTTGGTGGGATGCAAAGGAGAGCCTCTCAAGAAGATTTTAATGAACAAACAGACTCATATTGGGCAAGTTAAAGATGATCCCAGTGGTTTCAGCAGTGGGGTGGGCGGGCTGGAGAGGCACTTCCTATGTTATGTAGTCTGTGGAGGGCTTGGATGACCAAAACCAGCACCTTGAATTGGACTTGGAAGTCAAGATGAATATCATCGCATTCGCCTGTCTCCGTCGAAAGGTGCCTAGGAGTATTCTGCACTAGTTGGTGAACAGGAGTGCAGCCAAAATAGTAGCAGTGTGATAAAATTGTTTTGGAATATGTTATCCCCAATATGCTCTTCTGACATCTCTAAATGTGCAGGAGTGCTTAGATTTTTTTTCCACTCTCACTACCCCCAAAATGCTAATAAATCATGTTTTAAGCTAGAGAATTCCCTTAGCATTCTCTGTGTTGCAGTCCATTGAAATTTCATATCAAATACCATTGTCTCAAATGAACAGTAGTAGAATTGTCTGTTGAACAACAGAGAAACTATCTCTATAAAGCATGCTTAAGATAATTGGGTTTTGGATATCTAATGGGAACATTGGATAATTCAATTACACTAGCCCTGAAAGACATTGGCATTGGTTTTGCTCATTTACTTTTTTTTGGCGACAGCTGCTCTTTATTGAATAGATAATACATGCCAACATTTTTTAATGCCCTGGAGAAATTAATGAATTTGGAATATGTTACTTTGCCAGTGAAGAAGCATGATGTTCAACTATTAGGTGGCCTGTGTTCAACCACATCCTCAACCAAGTTTAATTTCAGGACTTGGGTTGATATTAATTCCTATTTAAGTCAATGGCCTTAAACCAGCTTAAATCTTAATACTTTGGATTTTAAAAAAAAATCCAGCCAGGTCCATCAATATCAGGAAGCATGGTTTGCCTGAGGCAGGGATGGAGAATTTCTGGCTCATGGGCCAATTTTGGCCTGCTAGGCCATCCCTTCTGGCCTGCTGGGCCTTGTGCAATCCCCGCCCCCCTCCCCAAAGCCCATTGCTGAACAGCAAAGCCAGGCACACTCTCAGCTGGCACTTTTAGCAGCTGGCCGAGTTCACTTCTCCTGTGCCTTCCTCAAGCAGAGGAGAGCGAAGTAGCTTCCCAGCCAAAGTGCTGGCTGAAAGAGCTCTGGCCAGTGCCTCAGCCTGGGACCTGGTGACATTGCGGGCGGGGCTCCACCTCCTGATTTCATCCAGAATGCTGGGGCGGGGGGCAGTCCATCCCCTGGGCCCAGTACAGTTCCCCACCCTTGGCCAAAGGCAACCTAGTAAGTTCATGGCAAAGGCGAGTTCCCAGTCTTCCTGATTCTTAATTCCTTATGCACTTTTTTCTGGAAGTTAGCCCCATTGAACCCAGTGGGATTTATTTCCAAAGCCACCTGTGCCCTGCCTGTGTCCTGTCCCTGAAATACCTTGGAAAATTCCACCAACGTGTGTAGCAGGGGCTTCCAGAGCAGCGGCGCCTGTGCCCTGCTCCGTTGGCTGACCCCATCCAGCAATGAAGGAGGGGCCATGGCTCAGTGGTGGAGCACCTGCTTTGCACACAGAAGGGTCAGGTTCGATCCCCGGCATCTCCAGGTAGGGCTAGGAAGGACTGGGGAGCCATTGCTGCCAGCCAGGGTTGACAGTGCTGGGCTAGATGGACCAATGGTCTGGCTCAGTATAAGGCGGCTTCCCATGTTCCGTTTTTCCTAAACATTGTGGGGCTAAGATTGCACTGCAAGAAACCTGGTGATGAAGTTACCAAATACGATAAATGAATTATATATATATATATATATATATATATATATATATATATATAAATAATTATGAGCTTTTGTAAGGGATGTGACTTATTAGTTCAACAGTGAGAAAAGTTATATCATTCTCAGGAAGAATTGCCACAATAAAACAGTACCATTAAAAAATGTGTTTTTTTTAAATTTCGGTATCTTCCAAATAAAATTTCATCACAGCAGATGAATAAATGGCAACAACTCTTGTTAAAATAGATATGGAATGGGAAATAGTAAGACCAAATGCTATGGTATTATATCATTCAAAAGACAAGGGGTGGGGGCTGTCAGCCTCTAATCTGAAATTATATTACATTGCCAACTATATCAATAGATATTAGAACTGAACTCTTTAATTTCTTTGTTTGAAAAAGCCTTGGTGAAGGCATCTTTACATGCTATGTTGTGGGGAAATAATGTTTCTAGAACAGCTGAAGCAAAAAAAGTTTTAATTTCAAAATTATTAAGGTTATGAGATCAGTATAAAGCTCTGCTGAGTCTATCATTATGACCATTAAGTTTCTAAACAGAAGGCTGGAAAAAGTTAAATCACATTTTAAAATCCAGAAAGGAACGCCTACTTTAGATATGAAGATTTTGTAAATCTGAACAATATAATATGTTACTTGGAGATAAAGACAAAATTAAATGACACATCTCCCCTATGGTTTGAATATTTTCACAATCGTTTGCTTGTTACAAAATAATGCAGAACAAATCTATAGCTCAGAGATCTCATGGATTATGAAAAATACATAGCAAAGGATAAAGAATATTTATTACCTAATTGTATAAATTACTTCTAAAATATGAAACTGAACCAGAGCAAGTTAAAAACTATTTGGGCAACCCTTTGGATGTCTACTAAGTAGTCCTACTGAGTTCATTGGGCTTACTCCTGGATAAATGGGTGCAGGTTTACAACTGATATGATAAAATGGACATAATTTTGTGGGGCGGGGGTGGAAAATTATATCTTTAGAAGTATGGGATAGCTTGTGGAGTAGTGATAATAATTTTCCTTTAAATATGTCTGTCAAAGAAAATCTGTATAAAGTAATGATAAAATGGTATATAACTCCAGTTATCATAAATAAAATTAGCAAGACCTATTCAATTAATTGTCAGATATGTCAGAAACGAATGTGACATTTCTACTGTATGTAGTGGGAATGCCTAGTGACAAAGAAATGTTAGAGAATGGTTAATTGGATAATTGAGAAAATATTGGGTAATGAAATTTCATTAGCCGCAAGTGTTCTATATGCAAGAATTTATTCATCAGTCACAAAGCGTTAGCATCATTTATAGTAACTGTGGCAAGAATACTTTATGCAAAAAACCCTGCAGATTGCAAAAATTACCCTCAGTTGATGAATGGTTAAGGCTGCAATCACTTACCTACGCATATCCAGCACTGAACTCAGTGGCACTTTCTTCTGAGTAAACATGCAGATTGCTGTATAAATGAAGTATGGGATCTTGCTATTATGACAAAGTTAATGCATTATAACAGAAAACAGACAAAGGTGGGATACATTTGTGGAAAATTGCTTTAGCTTTATTGAATTTTTAAAGAATTAATACGGTATATCCAAATATTCAGTTTGGTTTCTCAGTAATATGAAATAGCATTGCTTGCTTGTATTTAGCCAACCATCCAACATCAGAGTAATTCAAGTCTATGCCCCAACCACTGAGGCTGAAGAAGCTGAAGTTGATTGGTTCTATGAAGACCTACAACACCTTCTAGAACTAACACCAAAAAAAGATGTCCTCTTCATCATAGGGGATTGGAATGCTAAAGCAGGAAGTCAAGAAATCACCAGGATAACAGGCAAGCATGGCCTTGGTGTACAAAATGAAGCAGGACAAAGACTAATAGAGTTTTGCCAAGAGAACACGCTGATCATAGCCAACACTCTTTTCCAACAGCACAAGAGGCGACTCTACATATGGACATCACCAGATGGTCAATATCGAAATCAGATTGATTATGTCCTTTGCAGCCAAAGATGGAGAAGCTGTATACAGTCAGTAAAAACAAGACCTGGAGCTGACTGTGGCTCAGATCATGAGCTGCTTCTTGCAAAATTTCAGCTTAAATTGAAGAACGTTGGGAAAACCACTAAACTATTCAGGTATGACCTAAATCATATCCCTGATGAATATACAGTGGAGGTGAGGAATAGATTTAAGGGATTAGACCTGATAGACAGAATGCCTAAGGAACTATAGACGGAGGTCCGTAACATTGTTCAGGTGGCAGCAACTAGGGATGTACGAAAGTCACCTTTTCGCAGCTTGGCTTCGCGGTGGGGGGGAGGCGCTTCGCTTCTCCCCCCGAAGTGCAGGCGAGGGGGGGGAGGCTTCCTGCCTCGCCCGGCCGAAATTCAGGCCGGGGAGAAGCGCCCCGTCTCCCCAGCTGCGAAACAAAAAGTTAAAACAAACAAACAAACAAAGACCCCGTGATAGGCTACGTGACGATTTAAGTAGCCTATCATGGCTAGATTTCCAAAGTCAGCCGTGATAGGCTACGTAAATCGTCACGTAGCCTATCACAGGTGACTTTGAAAAAAAAAAAAAGCGTGTACACAAATGGCGGCTCCTATGGGGACCACCATTTGCGTACGCACTTTTTTTTTTTTCACAGTCACCCGTGATAGGCTACGTGACGATTTACGTAGCCTATCACGGCTGACTTTGGAAATCTAGCCGTGATAGGCTACGTAAACCATTACGTAGCCTATGCACGGGTGTGTGTGTGTTTTTTACTTTAGTTTTTTCTTTTTTTTTGCAATGGTGGCGGCGGCGGCAGCCGGTCAGGAGACCGGCCGCCGCCCCCGCCCGTGACGAACTGCTGCCAGGACCCGCCGCCGGGAGGGACATTCGCCAAAGGTAAGACCCGTCCTGGGGGGGCGGAGAATTTCACCGCCGATTTCGGGGGGAGACATTCGGGGAGACATTCTCCGCCATCCCTAGCAGCAACTCAATCCATCCCAAAGAAAAAGAAATGCAAGAAAGCACAGTGGCTGTCTGATGAGGCTTTACAAGTAGCTGAGGAAAGAAGGGAAACGAAAAGCAAGGGAGAAAGGGGAAGATATATGCAACTGAATGCAGAGTTCCAGAGAATAGCAAGGAGAGACAAGAAGGCCTTCTTAAATGAACAATGCAAAGAAATCGAGGAAAACAATAGAATGGGAAAGACTAGAGATCTTTTCAAGAAAATCGGAGATCTCAAGGGAACGTTTTGTGCAAAGACGGGCATGATCAAGGACAAAGAAGGCAGGGACCTAACAGAAGCAGATGAGATTAAGAAGAGGTGGCAAGAATACACAGAAGAACTATACAGGAAAGATCTGAATGTCCCTGATAGCCATGATAGTGCGGTCACTGAACTTGAGCCGGACATCCTAGAGAGTGAAGTCAACTGGGCCCTAGGAAGCATTAGTAACAACAAAGCTAGCGGAGATGACAGTATTCCAGCTAAGCTATTTAAAATCCTAAAAGATGATGCTGTTAAAGTGCTGCACTCAAAATGCCAACACATTTGGAACACTCAACAGTGGCCACAAGACTGGAAAAGGTCAGTTTACATTCCAATTCCAAAGAAGGGTAATGCCAAAGAGTGTTCAAACTACCGTACAATTGCGCTCATTCCACATGCCAGCAAGGTGATGCTCCAAATCCTACAAGCTAGGCTTCAGCAGTATGTGAACCGAGAACTACCGGAAGTACAAGCTGGGTTTCGAAGAGGCAGAGGAACTAGAGATCAAATCGCCAACATTCGCTGGATCATGGAGAAAGCAAGAGAATTCCAGAAAAACGTCTACTTCTGCTTCATTGACTACGCTAAAGCCTTTGATTGTGTGGATCATAACAAACTGTGGCAAATTCTGAAAGAGATGGGAGTACCAGACCACCTTACCTGTCTCCTGAGAAACCTGTACGAGGGTCAAGAAGCAACAGTAAGAACCAGACATGGAACAACCGATTGGTTCCAAATTGGGAAAGGAATACGACAAGGCTGCATATTGTCGCCCTGCTTATTTAACTTATATGCAGAGTACATCACGAGAAACGCCAGGTTGGATGAATCACAGGTCGGAATTAAGATTGCTGGGAGAATTATCAACAACCTCAGATACGCAGACGATACCACCCTAATGGCAGAAAGCGAAGAGGATCTAAAGAGCCTCTTGTTGAGGGTGAAAGTGGAGAGTGCAAAAGCTGGTTTGAAACTCAACATTAAAAAAACGAAGATCATGGCATCTGGCCCCATCACTTTCTGGCATATAGAAGGGGAAGAAATGGCAACAGTGACAGATTTTATTTTCTTGGGCTCCAAGATCACCACAGACGGTGACTGTAGCCATGAAATTAAAAGACCCTTGCTCCTTGGGAGGAAAGCTATGGCAAACCTAGACAGCATAGTAAGAAGCAGAGACATCGCCTTGCCAACAAAGATTCGTATAATCAAAGCTATGGTTTTCCCAGTAGTAACATATGGCTGTGAGAGCTGGACTATAAGGAAGGCTGAGCACCAAAGAATTGATCCTTTCGAACTGTGGTGCTGGAGAAGATTCTTACGAGTTTCCTGGACTGCAAGGAGGCCAAATCAGTCCATCCTAAAGGAAATCAACCTTGATTGCTCATTGGAAGGACAGATACTGAAGCTGAAGCTCCAATATTTTGGCCACCTAATGCGAAGAGAAAACGCCCTGGAAAAGACCCTGATGCTGGGAAAGATTGAAGGCAAAAGGAGAAGGGGACAGCAAAGGATGAAATGGCTAGATAGCATCACCGATGCAATGAATATGAACTTCAGCACGCTCCGGGAGAGAGCGGAGGACAGGAAGACCTGGCGTGCTATGGTCCATGGGGTCACGAAGAGTCGAACACGACTTAATGACTGAACAACAACAACAACGACAAGATAATAAGATAGATCAAGTAATTAATTAGATCTTTCCTTAAAATGTAATTAAGATAACAGAAGTAATGTTCGAAGCAAATGTTATTTACTACACTGACGTTTAGGGTTTTGTTTATTTATATAGAAAGATTTTTATGTAATTTTTGTTTTTAGGCAATTTTTAAAAAATAAATTAAAAATAAACTGGCATTAAGTACTGTGAAGTAAGACTTAGCTTAAAGATCTCCGCAATTAATTTTTTACTCACATTTTGGAGTTGGGGGGGGATGTGTTTGTAAAAAGGGGAGCTGAATCCCGGGCAAGCTTCAGGGAGGCGGGGCCATGAAATTTGGGGGCCTCAAACTCACCACCCTCCATTAGGGGGCTCCTCCTACTGTCTGACAACCATCATTTATTTCTCAAAGGCCCAAGAGGTGATGCTATAGTCTCACTCTGATGGTGATTTCTAGGGGGGGAAATGGCCCCACTGGAAGAATTTTGTCAGAGGGCAGTGAGTTTCACCTCGACCCCCAAATTTCCCCTCTAGATCAGCCAGAGCACTCCCCATTTCACTGCCTGTGAGCAGAGTGCTGAAATAGGATTTCCATTTCAGCTTGTCCCAAATAATTATGCAAAGGTGGATTTGCAAGAATTAAAGACACATTGGACATAATCCAGCCAAAACTGAATGCTTGAAAGGCCTAATGGGTTCAGTGGGAGAGTTAAGTGTGTGTGTGTGTGTGTGTTTGTGTGTGTGTCTGCCGCTGAAATTGGCGGGACTCAGAAGTGGCCATTTTATGCCCATTGTTTTTACAGGCGTGGACAATGCATTTATACAAGCTGTGTTGGTGCCAAGGTTAAGGCCAGCCAGCTGTGTTTTGGTTTGGGATCACTTTAAATCCTAATTTCAATTAAATTTTGTAGTAATGGCATTGCTGTTTCTAATGCTGTCTAATGCTTGAACTGACACAACTTGCAGACCCGTTTGACGTTTCCATTTTGCTCTGCCATGCAATCATCCTCTTACATAGTGTGGTTTTTACACTTCCTGTGCAGTGCTGCCTTCATTGGCTTCTAACGACAGGAAGCCTAGCCATTGCCGGAAAAGGGCGTGGTAGCAAAACAAAGCACTAATTCCTGACGCATTCCAAGAGTTTGGGATGGATATTGGTGGCCATTGACGTGCGTAACATAGGGAAATCAGGGAGCTGTGAAGAGAAGGCTCCATGTTAGACTATGCTGTTTGGGTGGCTGTCATTTTTCCAAATCTCACTTCTGGTTAGCGGACTGAAAAGAAGAAAAACTATTGCCAGGCAGTCCCCAAGATGCTGGCTAATTTTGTTGGAAATGCTAGTAGTTGGGGCCTGCATTCATTATGGAACATACAAACGACAGGATCTTTTTGTCTTTTCTTTTATTACAAGTGGCTTTGCCATAATTTGTCCAGTTTCTTGTGCCATATTGAAACCTCTGCCATGCTCCTCTGCCTTTTTGCTTTATATTTCAAAAATGAGGCTATCATAACCAGACTGAACACATCTGTTTTGATCTTGGGTATTTGTTCAAGGCAAATGGTGTTCAAGGCAAATGGTGGAACAAACACCATTTGTTCAAGGCAAATGGTGGGATCACCCCCCCCCTTTAATGCTTAAGGCCCAATTCAGATGTAATGGCATGGGGTGTGGAGGGTCAAGCTCCCTTTCTGCAGCACCGCAGTCCCAATCCGACTCGGGACCCCCATGGCAGCTTTTCTTTAAAGAAAAAAACTACAGGAGATCTGTGATTAATTACACTCAAATCATATACAATGTTTATGCAGGTAGACCCAGATCACATTTTATTACTCAAATATTTAAATTGCTAGCTTATACCAAATAGGAAACTGCTCTTTGCTACAAATCATAACCAGAAACATTGTGTTTCTTCCATTTTGTCTAAAAAGCAGGGAAGAAGGGAAGACTACATGAACCCAAGGCTCACCATGACACATTCTTATAAGGACTTTGCATTTTCTCAATTAAATTCACACATGAATAGAAACATAGCAACATAGGAAGCTGCCTTCCACCACGTCTGACCATTGGGCTATGTAGCCCAGTGTTGGTGACACTGACTAGCAGCAGCTCTAGCAGCTTAGCTAGACATTTCAGGGGATATGTGGCAGCTACTCATCTATATTTTCCTGACAATATCTAACAGAAGACAAGCATGACATAATATTATTGGATTCAGCATTTCCCTGCCACTAAATTGGAGTGGATATGGCTGGGTAAATGCTGAACATGATGATACCATGTTGCATGTTTCTTTTATTAGACATTAGTAGAGGAGATCTAGTGAGGGAAACATAGGTTAGCTGTGTCCACAGATTGCCAGTAATGTCTGATTATTCCATTAATCTCTAAAACAATCACCCAGATCCAGCTGTGGGTGCCAACAGAACCAACGCAGAAGTCCCCTGCTATTCACTCCAGTGAAGGGAGCTGCTCCAAGGCTGGCCCAAGATATTTTGCTGTCCAAGGTGAAGGACAAGATGGCGCTCCCCCCATTCCATGTACAGGAGTTCACTGGACTGGCAGCTGAATCTTACTACAACACTGGCAACGTCCTCCACTGCACCAGAGGGCAGCAGGCTAGCTTAGATGACCCAGGGCGGGCTGTGTGGCATACATAGTGCTGTCCTCCAAATGCTGCCTGGGGCAACCACCTCACTCTGCCTAATGGTAGGGCCAGTCCTGGGCTGTTCTGTTCATGCAAAGGGATGTGCATGTAGAATTGCTCCTCCTTTCCACTGTCCACAAATGCTTTGCTGAGAAGCATTGCCATGTGAGGCCCTGCTTTTCTGTTCTGGATTGGTGGCTATATTTTATAGCTCCCTGAACATCAGTTTGGTACTCAAGTTCAACACTCCAGCATTAGACTGTAGCTCCATTATGGAGATGAGCTAGGTAGTGGTTCTCAATCTTGGGTCTCCAGATGTTGAACTACAACTCCCAACATCCTAGCCATGTTGGCTGGGAATGATGGGTATTGTTGTGCAATGTCTGAGGACCAATGGCTGGTTGGGAACCTTTGACCTAGACAATCCCTATAGGTCCTACTTGAGGCACACTGAAGGTCAGCATAGCAGTGGAGGTGGTGTTGGACCATCCTGAACCACGTTATATTGGGACTTCCTGTATTAAACTGAACTGGTGGTCAATCCTGATCGCCAATGCAAAAGCATATAGGTCTATCATCATATGGTTCTTGCAGACAGACCCCTTCCTATCAAAAGGCATTGCGCGCCTATTCTGTGTTTTCTTCCTTAATGGGCTTTTTTGCTGGTAAAAAAAAAAAAGACGGAAGAAACTTTGGGAAAACATGGGAGGGTTCCAAATGGAAGACATCATTGTCTGGACCCCATAAAATTCCACAAATGAGGCAGGAGGATTGTTTGGAAGCACCCGCAGAGATGCAGGGGACAGAGCAACATACCTATCGGTACCCGTACCATCATGGCCAATGGCATCTTTCAGTTCAATACCAGACATTCAGGCTGTGCATTGAGTAGTCTTTTTCTGTCTTAGTAGTTTTCAAGATACAAACACAGCTGGTCCTTCCTCTTCCTGCCATGCTGGAACAGCAGAAAGAGAAAAGGCAGACACAGCAACAGACATCACAGCTCTAAAGTGTCCCTTATTTTTAGAATGAAGAACCATCAGGGACTTAGATAAGATCTCCTAGCATGCACCAGCTTCCCATTGGTGTGTGGCCCCATCCAGTGAACAAAACCAAGCATGCACCAGGCATCCTGAAGTTCCTGAGGCCTGAGGATGCTCCCAGACTGAGGATGCTCCCAGACAGAGGGCTCCTACCAGTAACAGTCAAAAGGCATTGCACAGCTGTTCTGTCTTTTCTTTCTTAACATATATTTTCTGGCAAGAAAAAAGACAAGAAGCGGTGGGAGAACACAGGAGTGCTACAAATTGAAGACAATGTCGTCTGCCTTCCCCGTACCCTCCCCCTATTCTGTGACTGAGTCTGGGGGCATCTCTACACCAGCCTAAAATCCTGCATTTAAAATGGGGCTTTCTGCTTCCGTTTTAAATGCAGGATCACAACGACTCCCTTTTTCATGTGCTTCCTTTCTCCCCACCCCCTTCCCCCTCCTTCTACCTGTATCCGAGTCTTCCATTATCTTTCATTGATCTCGCTCCTCTTCTTGCCGCTTTTACTCTTTTCACAGAGGAAACTGAAGCAGAACACAACAGGGTAATTTGATAGCTCATTATCTGCGATCTATTTAAAAACAGAACAAAAGGCATTTAGTTCAGGAGATGCCTTGGAGGGTCACGGTGTCATGTAAAGAGCCTGCAAACTTTCGTGAAGGAGCAACCTCGATTGCAGGATAAAAGCTCAGTGTGAAGGAGCCCTGGGTGATTGCACAATAAATGCCTCTTCTGTAAACAACCTGGGGCATCCAGAGAGTTGTACATACTTCCTTTAAGTTCCCTTTCTTAACTCCCTCAGTAATGGACATGGGACTTACAACAGCTGAAACCTGCAATTGCCTTTTTTGGTTACGTGAAAGTGGAAATTCTTTTTAAATCTATAAAAAAGTGAATGGGATCTGTAGGTATTTGTATGTGTGTGTATATTATTTTTGGCTATATGTATAGATAGCATAAAATAAAATCCACCCTATTGAAGGAATGTGTTCATGTTTCAGCCTATTATAAGTATCGCTACAAGATTCATCTTCAAAGGCTAAGCCAATAAATCCAAGCCAACAAATTTGCTGACCTAATTTTAACAATCACAAAAGCTTCAGTTCAGCAGTGAATTGGGAGATGGGAATGATTCATAGCTCACGATTTTTCTGATTCCTAACGTTTGAGGAGAGCAGTAACTCCAGGCTTCCCCTGGGTAGCTGTTCAGCCGGCTAGAACATTATCTTTGTTGCAGTCAGGAGGAAATGTAAGTCGATCTTGCAAGAGGGAGTAAATAGAGCATCAATAAAAAGTCCCCTCTCTTTGCTTTTAAACATCTGTTCTAACTATTGACAGCTCTGATATGAAATTAAAATGCAAAGCAAGGGATGGGAAAGGTGATTCCAGGGAAAATAAAATTCATCCCAAACCTGTCACCATTCAAATCAAACTGAAGTAACAAATGGTTTTTTTAGGTTCACATACACACTTGTGTTACTCTCTCATTTCCTTTGAACTAGCTGTATAGTGAGTCAGCCCACTAATTGATCAAGTCCGGGGGCGTTGCTAGGTTCTTAAAAGATTCGGGGCACAGGCCCATAACAAAATTTGCATGTATGAGTCTAAGCGCATGTCTAATATATATATATATATATATATATATGCGCGTATTTGTGTGTGGGGTGTGTGTGTGTACATGCAGTGTGCTTGCGTGTGTGTATAGGTTACAGACAGACAGACATAGAAAGTGTGCACTGACTCCCCACCCCACTTCAACTCAGACCCCGATTCAGCATTTTGGAAAACATCCCGCTTCTACTCTGGCCAGTTTGTAGTCGGACCACTTCAGCTCAGCATCAAACCTGACTCAATGTTTGGAAGAATGAGACTTTATGTTTCCTGTTGACTACCATGGGAAATTAGAAAAAAAACTAACTTTTTTCTCTTGGTCAGAACTGGATGATAATTTCAGGCATAGTAGCCACCTAGAAGGGGATTACACCTGCCACGTGTCAGAAAAATAGGTGCAGGGTTTAGATTTTGATTTTCTTTTAAAGTGAACTGCAAATAACGTTTTAATTCCTTGGAAGAATTGGATAAAAATTTTAGGATTCATTGCCCCATCAGAGGAGATCCTGTCTGCCAAATTTCAGAATGCTAGCCACAAGGGGTTTTGTGCAAGGGTGGCCTTGACATTGTGAGGTCTCCCAAAGAGGACATACTTATCTCCCTATGTTCCTTGTGGACCATTGTTCTGAAAATTACTGACAGCCTAGAGTTGTCCCTAAGTAAGAAACCAGGAAAGTTTCAGAAGGATAGGTGCAGCAGTTCATGTGGAAGGGGAGTTCTCCAATATGGGGGAGGGAGTGATTTGCTTTCCCTTCCCTTCACCCCTTCCCCAACTGTTTTTGGGTAAATTTGTATGAAAATGCACAGGTCATTAGAGGTGTCCCCCAGGCAAGAAACCTGCAAAGTTTCTGAAGGATGTACATGCATGCGAATTTAGAATTACTAGAATTTATTTAGATTTCACCAATGTTAGTAGCAGGGGAAGATGGGTGGGAAGGTGTTATTGCACTCATGTCTTGCTTGTGGGTTTCCTGTGGGCATCTGGTTGGCCACTATGTGAGCAGAATGCTGGACTAGATGGACCTTGGTCTGATGCAGCACGGCTCTTCGTATGTACGAGTGCCTCTGAGCATGTGCAGAATGTTTTTCTTTCACCACTGACCACTTCATTCTCCCCCTACCAATTCTATTCCCCTCCATGCAACCATCCCTCCTCATCTTACCATCCTCCAGCAACTCTTCATAAAAACAGATGTCTTGTTTTGTGCAACTCCTCTCTACCTCCTCCTTCTTATGCACAAGCTCTCATTGTATCTTCCTCCCCATAACTTCATTTGTGCCAAAACTTCACCAGGATTCAGCCAATGAGTCTGTTTTCAAAACTAGGGCTAAGTTATGGAGAAACTCTGAGCATGAACTAAGTGCTTTTCCCTCACCACTGAAGCTAGAGTTCATGCAAAAAACAAACAAACCCCCAAATGACAAAACATGCATAGGACTGAGCTGAAAGGGTAGTCAGTTCACTAGACGGAATTGGGTAGGCACTGTATTCAGCTTGCAGTACCATGCTCACAACTCAGGGCTTATTTCTCAGTAAACATGCAGAACATCAAGGTGCAAACCTCCCTGCAAAAGTAACTTGTGCTTCCCATTGCTGGATAATGGCAACTGACAAACAAAACAGTCCCAGATTTGTTTCTCTGCAGCCATGTGAACCCACTCTTCTCAAAGACTTGAGTGAGGAGGAGGAGGAAAACAAACCCTCTTTTCTGTTTGTATAAAGTCAAATACAGTTCAGAACTTCTCTTGCCCACTGAAGATAATTCTCTTTAAGAATTCCCCAAGATATGCTCTGGGAGGAATAAAGAAGAGAGAGAGAGAGAGAAAGAAAGAACAGGATAGGGGAGGGGAGGGGAGGGGAGAAGAAGAATGGTGATTGGAAATGTGCATGGGGGTGGGGGGTAGAGAGAATTTCCTAAGTCAAGCGGTTCCTTTCAGAGAGGTAGTACTTCAGAGGAATTTAGGAGGCTGTGCAGGGTTTGCAATGATTGCACATACTTAAATGAGCTTTATGAAGTGAGGTGGTGGAGGGCTTTTTCTGGCTTTTTTCAAACTGTAGAACCTATTTAAAAGCCCCAGCAGTTTCTTGATCATGACGCCACATAGTCCTAACCCTCTCTTTGGGATTATTTGAGTCCTACAGCTATTTCGGAGAAATTAAAGTGGAGGGGGAGAAAGAAGTTTGTGGAGGCTAGTTGGATCCTTTGCTGTACTGAAGCTACTAAACTTCTGCAGAATCCAAAGGTTCCAGTGCGGGGCAGTGAAATCAGATGCTGTGTGAAATACCAGTATTTCACATGGAGCTCTTTCTTCCCTTCCTTCTCCCTCTTCAAAATTTCATTGCAGGCAACCTCCCAACAGTGGGCATGTAAGAGCAGAAAAGAAAAGTAGGGGGAGAGAGGTTTTTTGCACCTCAAAAAAACCCTACACCAGAGATTAGAGACAGTGACCTCCTGATGGTCACCTTAAACACCTTCTGATTAGGATCTCTAATCCGCTGGGTGACTTGACAGTTTTTGCTTTTTGTTTTAGACTTTGAGAAAAGGAAACCTTAAGCATGGCTAGAGCAAAAACCACTGGACCTAACTGCCTGGAATTTGGTAGGTTCAGTCAGCTCCACAGGGCCTGCTAGGTCCCAAAATTCCATGAATTTATGTGGAAGCACAAAAAAATATATAGTTCTTTGACAGATTTTCTTGGAAAAAGCAAATTTTACCTGTGGCTAGCACAAAAGCCACTAGACCTAACTGTCTGAAATTTGGCAGGCTCAGTCATCTCTATAGGGGCTTCCAAGCCTCCAAACGTCATGAATTTATCTTATAAACTAAAAATGTTATGGCCGTTTTTGTTTTCTAATGCAAGTCAATGGGAATATGTAAAAAAAAATGGCAATTAGGGCAGCTCAAAA
This sequence comes from Heloderma suspectum, assembly GCF_057233095.1. Classification (NCBI taxonomy): domain Eukaryota; kingdom Metazoa; phylum Chordata; class Lepidosauria; order Squamata; family Helodermatidae; genus Heloderma; species Heloderma suspectum. Next base: position 39,220,874 of record NC_139461.1, read on the forward strand.
GATTCGGGGCACAGCTAAAAAAAGATCCGGGGCCTGTGCCCAGGTGGGCCCTGTGGTAACAACGCCCCTGATCAAGTCCAATACTGATTTGCTCTGATTGGCAGTAGCATTTCATGTTATTGCAAGCAGAGGTATTTCCCAGCCCTGCTGACACGAGATTCTTTAACTGGCAATATTAGAGACAGAGGGTTGTGTCCAATGTTAGTCTTAATTTAAGTCCAACTCATTTCAGTGGGTCTACTTTTAATAGGGCTAACATTGATGCAACCCTGAACTTACAACCTGTGCATGCAAAATCTGCCGAGCATGTATTCTGCCACTGAGGGCCAAATTAGATGTTCAGTTAATACGTAGCATGCAGCCACGTATCTTATTTTTACTGTAATTAATTACAGGGGAGTGATCCTTACTGGGAATGTAGCATGTGGGGAGAGGAGGCTTATCTCCTCCCTTCCCAATGCAATATGAATCAAAATAACCCCCCTCCCCAACATACGAGCAGCTAAGAGCCTCAGGAAAAAATTGCCCGTTAGCATCAATGCAAAGACTTTCTCTTTTTCTGAGTGTTCTAGGCATGGTGGGGTGGGGGGCTTGTCATATGGGGGATGAGAAAAGTTGCAGCTGCTGAAATCCTTTCCTGTACCAGCACATTAGCTCTTCATTTGTGGGCAGAGGAACAGGCTCCATGTGCATCAGAGACAAAAGTATCAGTCTGTGAATTGGGAAGATTAACAGACAAATGGCTCTAACTCAGATTAATCAGTCAGTCAGCAGTCATGGTTGGTGAAATTCGTTGGACAGATCCAGAGCATTCTTTTGAGGGCGGCACTAGCAGATTCATTAAGGGTTGCCTTCTCAAGCCACGTAGACAGTATGATGTTTAGCTGCTGCATGGTTTTGCACCACCCAAAGGGTGAATTTTTGCTTTTTGGAGCTTCACATTTTTGTTCTAATTTAATTTATAAACTCTCTCATTATTGCTGCTGCTGCTGCTGCTGCTATTATTATTATTATTACATCATCATCATAAACTACTTATACAAAGAAAATTGGTTAGCATTATATTAAAAGGAAAGGAATGTGTATTTATTCTTCTGAATTATTTTTCATACCTGGGTGAAAAGATGAGATATTTCACCTTGAATTGTAATGGTATTCTTTTCCTTATTGCTTAGGCTAGTGTGTCTTGTTGCCATGACTACAACCTTCACCATATTGTGCTTATTTTACAGTCATTAATAAGAGTAAAAGAGCAGATGTGTAATTATGCTATTCTTATTCAATCCATCAGATTGCAGATGGTATTATAAAACTGTTTCATTTTTTACTTGTTTATTTATTAATTTCTGTACTAACAGATTATTCACGGAAAGCCAAAGATACTTGAGGAGAAACTTCTACTTACTATTTAGGGTGAGAGGAATATACATCTACCTAATAGAAATACAAAATAGAAAAGTAAATTAAGCCTTAAAATTAAAGAGATTAAATTAAAATTAAATCTCTGATATTCATCAGAGAGCTGAGAACATGGTCTTAATAGTAACACTTTCAACTTGAAGCCACCACTTACACCTTGAGAGGTCCCACAAAATCCAATTATACACTAAGGGCACAATCCTATACAGGTTTAGACAGAAAAATGTCCTACAATTCCCAGCATTCCCCAGCCAGCCATACTGGCTGGGGAATGCTAGGAATTTCAGGACTTCTTTCTGTCTAAATATGCATAGGATTGCATCCTAAGTAACATAAGGGCCTCAGTCCAGCAACTACCCATGCGTAAAAACTGGTGGCCCTCGATATAGATTTACATCCCCATTTGTATCACAAGATGCATCCAGCCAATTCAGTGGGGTTTGGACAAGCATTGCAATGTGGATAATGCACATCCCCATCAGCAGTACATACAGTTAGGGCCAGAAATATTGGAACAAGGATAACTGTTTTGGCAGTTGGCCTCTGTACACCACCACATTGAAGTTGAAAGGAAACACACCCAGATGGGAGTGAAGTCAGAACTTTCAGCTGTAATTCAAGGGGTTTGACAAAAGTGGGGCACTAACCATTCAGGAAGGACAGCCAGGGGCATACACACACACCCATCGTTGGTGGCTCATAAGTAATGGAACGAATGGCTGACAAGCAGCTGCATGGCCAGGTGTGGCCTGTTTCCTGGGTGCCCCATGACCCATCAAGCAGATAAAAGGCCTGGAGGTGGTTCTGGGTGTTACATTTGCATGTGGTAGCTGTTCACTGGAACTCCCAACATGAGGTCCAAAGAGGTGTCCATGCGAGTGAAGGAGGCCATCATTAGGCTGAGGAAACAGAATAAACCCCTCAGAGAGAGAGCAAAAACAGTGGGAGAGGCCAATACAACAGTTTGGAACATCCTGAAAAAGAAGGAATTAACTGGCAAGCTCAGCAACAGCAAAAGACCTGGCAGACCACGGAAGACAACTAAAGTGGATGATCGCAGAATTCTGCTCATGGTGAAGAGGAACCCTTTCACAACATCTAGCCAGGTCAAGAACGCTCTTGCGGAGGTAGGCATGTCATTGTCGACATCTACAGTCAAGAGACGGCTTTATGAATGTAAATACAGAGGCTTCACAACAAGGTGCAAACCACTGGGAACGCTCAAGAACCGAAAGGCCAGATTAGCCTTTGCCAGCAAACACCTACAAAAGCCTGCCCAGTTCTGGAATAAGATTCTGTGGACTAATGAAATCAAGATTAACTTGTACCAGAATGATGGGAAGAGAAAAGTATGGAGAAGGGAAGGAACAGCTCATGATTCAAAGCATACCACATCATCTGCCAAACATGGTGGAGGCAGTGTTATGGCATGGGCATGTATGGCTGCCAATGGAACCGGGTCACTGGTGTTTATTGATGACCTGACTGCTGATGAAAGCAGCAGGATGAATTCTGAAGTGTATAGGGCTATACTTTCTGCTCAGATTCAGCTGAATGCTGCCAAACTGATAGGACGCCACTTCATATTGCAGATGAATAATGACCCCAAACATACAGCAAAAGCTACCCAAGAGTTTCTCAAGGCAAAGAAGTGGGATATTCTTCAATGACCAAGTCAGTCACCTGATCTCCACCCAATAGAGCATGCTTTTCACTTACCGAAGACAAGACTGAAGGCAGAAAGACCCCCAAAAAAGCAGCAGCTGAAGGCAGCTGCAGTAAAGGCCTGGCAAAGCATCTCGAGGGAGGAAACTCAGCATTTGGTCATGTCCATGGGTTCCAGACTTCAGGCAGTCATTGACTGCAAAGAATTTTCATCCAGGTATTAAAGGCGATCCTTAAGTTTGAAATGATGTTGGTTTGTTCCATTACTTATGAGCCCCCTACGATGGGTGTGTGTGTATGCCACTGGCTGTCCTTCCTGAATGGTTAGTGCCCCACTTTTGTCAAACCCCTTGAATTACAGCTGAAAGTCCTGACTTTGCTCCCATCTGGGTGTGTTTCCTTTCAACTTGAATGTGGTGGTGTACAGAGGCCAACTGCCAAAACAGTTATCCTTGTTCCAGTATTTCTGGCCCTGACTGTAGAAGGCTGCTTACATAGGCAGAACTCTTGCTAGATTGGGGCTGAAAGCCTATATTCAGTGGATTGAGGCAACTTACTATATTCATAGTTCAGGCCTCTTAGAAATTGTGGGATTGAGAGATAGCATAGGTTTATTTAAGAATAAGATCCATAGTCTTGGGCCAAAATTCTTAACTGTAGTTGTGGTCCTACTGTGGCCAGGGTAAGGGATGGCCGCTGTGTCAACTTGTCAGTTTCATCCTCCACTTTGGCACTTCCTGGGGGTGGGGGGGTTTACAGGAATTGACAAGTTCTTTGGAATATGACTCTGCTGGGCCAAAGGAGGAAGTATGGGGAGAGAATGAAACTGAAAAGGATATTAAGAAGAGGGGAATATGCCTCTGGGGAGCTACATAGATGACAGGCGGAGATGCCATCGTGTGGTCTTCTGCAAGGTTGCCAATAACAGCTTTTTTAAAAAAAAACTTATGACACCATTTGCACAAATTTAAGGATTCCCCCACCTCACACATAACTGTACAAATTGCTACCATTAAAGAAAATACAGAATCTGTATTGGCTCAACTCGCTACAGATCGAGTTGACGCCATCAGGGGGAAACGGAACAAAATCCTCAGGGCTGAACCAGAAAAATCAATTGAGTTTTCACCGCTCCTCCACAATGGAATTCTCATACATCTCTACCTTTTAGGGTGTTTTTACCCTCCCAAGGAGGATCACAAGTAATTGATACAATACAATAGCTTTCCCCAACCGGGCACCCTCCAGATGTGCTGGACTACAACTCCCAGCATCCCCAGCCTGTGGGATTATGGGAGTTGTAGTCCAATACATCTGGAGGGCAACAGGTTGGGAATGGCTGCAATACATTAAAAATCCCAATTTTAAAATAGCAATACAAAATAGCAGATAAAATAGTCCTTAAATATAAAAGCCATAAAATAACCCCAATGCAGAATAAATTTTTAAAAAATCTCAGGTTTTCCTAAGGACTAACAGAGAGGTGGTGCCTCACCATGCAGAAAAATAGGGATACCATAATTGGCTCTGCCTGTGTTACTAAAAACCAACAGGGCATTTGCCTGGAATGGGTGGTTCTGTTGTTAGGGATATCCTTTGAGTTTGGCTTCACCCATTTCTGTCTAGTTGTGGTATGGTTACTATAGCAGAAGCTCGGATCTCAGAGGAATACTATAATTCCATAAAATGATCAAATTATGTATTAAAAAGGAGTCATACAAACCCATTAAAACGATCACATGTGGCCAATGCTGCAATAATATTCGAATTCTGAACTGATAAATAGAGAAATCATGCTTTCGCTGCTTATTCAAAAATATAACCCAATGATGATGTATGCAAGACTCTCAGCTAGACAGCAGTGTGAGCTCACCACTGAATGCATTTTCATTCTCTGGTAATTTGGCACCTAAAACTATATCCCATTATTCATCTAAGCAGTAGGCAGAGTGAGATGGTGTTGAAGTTCAGACTGAAGACTTTGGTCTCCATTAAAAAGATACAGCAAGGAGTCCCCCTGCCATTTGGATTTCCTAACTCTTGGTGCCTCTCTTACACCTCTGAATCTAAAGTAGGGTTGTTGGAGCAATCTGTTTGTGGGGTGGAGTTTGATGAGTTTTCATTGGTTCGGTCTCCCAGACTTTGGTCCATTTTCTGCTTATTGGCCTGACTTGGTCTGCAGCAAGTTGGGCCAGTTAGTGGATTTTCTACGTTTTTCAATTTCCGCAAATTATGGTTGCAGTTTGCACAGATTTGTGTAATTTGCACAAATTGTGCAAAGTACAACCGCAATTTGTACAAATTATGCAAATTTTGGCAGCAATTTGTGCAAATCTCTATTTGTGCGAACTGTGACCTGACAAAAGAAAAAAATAAGCAACAAGTCCCCAGAGTTCTGAAAACTCACAGCTCAGCTCACAAATGCAAGCTGAATCAGGCAGGCAGCGGAACTGCATTGAACCCCCAAAGGGCTGGATTTCCAAGTGATGGACATCCCTACTCTAAGGCTGAAATACCAAACGTATGTATTTGAAAGTAACCTCCACTACAATTAACAAAAGTATTTTTTCCCACATATATGAAAAGTAAGAGCTTTAAGCTACAATATGATGGTATTTTTGGAATTTGGGGCTTCACCCCTTTTGCCTTTGCCCACGCCCACCACTGGAATGTGGTCCCCAGGAGCTTCTCTGTAATTCAGCCCTTCGGTACCCCATCCCCATCTTAAAGATAACAGGAGGCCCTTTCTATTTGCACGATGGCCACTATTTTGTCAGAGATCTGATTTTGAGAGCAACCAAGCCCTAACTCAAACCCGCCTCTTATTCAGGGCAGACATATTCACTGTATAGTTGTAATGGAGTTTTTGCTCACCCATTACATTGCCAGTGCAACACTTATGCAGATCTGTGGCTTGAAGGTTATGTCAAGGTTCATTCTGTTCTTGAGAAAGCAGCTTTGCCAGTTAACCTCAAATCTTCCCTCCTCCAGGAGATTTCTAAAAGCCTTGTCGGTTACTCTTCTCCTGCTGCCAAGGCATTACTTCTACGGCTTGGCAGTATCCATTCAGGAGGCAACAGTTTTACAGAATATATATTTGACCTCCATTACCCAAGGTCTCTTGCACTCTGAGGTGTCACTTCTCTCTATCCCCCTTCTCCCCCTTTTCCCGTTCTTGGGTGTGTTTTAGCTAGCATGGGGCAGGAAAAGGTACCAAAAAAGCAACCAAAATAATAAAGGATCAGAGCTCCTTCCATACAAGCAAAGGCTAAGATATTAGAGGAATTTTAGTTTATGGAGGGAAAGACAAGGAAAGGGAGATTTATGGAAGTACGAATGGTATGGTGAAAATTGATAAAACATATATTTTTGTCCCTCTCTCATAATACTAGTACTCAATTGAACTGATGGGCAGGAGATTTGGGCTTGATGAAAGAAATTACTTTTCCACACTGTATGTAATTAATTTGTGCAACAGGATGTGGTGATGGCCGCAGGTTTAGTTAGCTTTAAAAGGAGATTAGACAAGTGTATGGAGGACGTGTCTATTAACAGCTAACAGCCATGACAGCGAGATGTTCAGTGGCAATGTGCCATTCAATACTACTTGCTGTTGGGGAGTGGGGAGGGGTTCGGTACTTTGGCGACCTGTTCCTTTCATGCCCTATTTGTGTGCGTCTTGGAGACATTTCTACTTTGCCGATCTGGGAAGCAGAATGCTGGACTAGTCCTGCTGCCTTTCCATTGAAACTTATTGTTGCCAGTAGGACCTCCAAAATGGGGGCTTTTCCTTGTGGAGCCACATTTATGTCTCCCTCAAGAGGGGCTAAAAGAAGCCCACACTTCTGCTTCTCACTGAACTACCTTTTGGGCATCAGACTACACATTGTGTTAATAGTGTAGCATGTAGCTGAGGTGTTGTGTTTTTTGCTCTAGAGTAAGTTCATGTGGCCCCAATTAAGATTTGGACCACCATGCACTAGGAGGGTGGATTAAACCTCCCTCCCCCATTTGCTTCCTGAAATCCAGTGCCCTCTGTGCGTGTGCAGTTGAAAAGAATGGTGCTAATGGAGGCTTTTTTCCCTTTTTTTAAAATCCCCATGTGTCTTTGTGGACTTGGGGAAGCAAATGGTGGGGGGAGACTTAACTCCTCCCACCCCAGTACACAGTGTTCACAATCTGAATTGGGACCACTTACTTTAGAGTAAAAAAAGAAAAGAAAAGATAAGCCTCTGCTACAACCTGCGCAAACTAATGCAATGTATAGTTTCACCCTGGGTCACTGTATTATTTTTTTCCTTATATTTTTAATATGCCCAATGATAAGAGTTCTCTGGACACAGCTGACAAAGCTAAAAGAATAAAATGTGATACAAAAAGCACAAACAGCACAGGAAAAACAATATATAAAAATAGCCATAAATTCTAGTCTAAAAGCCTAACGTGCCTGGGAGAAAAGACTTTGCCTGATGCCTTAAAGATAGCAGTGTCAGTGCCAGGTGAGGGGAGGGTATTCCATATATACAGTGCCACATCTGAGAAGGCCCTCTGGGCATTTCTGCATGCGGCTTTTATCCTGCGCATTTACCGAGGCTTCTGTTTCCGGATTCTTTGCAGGATTAAGATCAGCTCCTTTACACATGCTTTTTTCCAGGTGTGTGTGTGTCTTTCTCTGCCTTTCTATATGTTTCATTATATAACTACTAGATGGCAGTGTGGTATAATGGAACTGCGCAATTACAGAAGACTCTCTTCCACCATTTCTAAATAATATCAGACTTACCTCTTTAGGGAAAAAAACCTGTGATAATGGTTGAAAAACACAGGAGAGGCCCTGGAGGAGGATGACGTCATGTAAAGGACCTGCAAACTACTGTGATTGAGCTGTCACAAGCACTTAATAAAAGCCTTGTGTAGAAAGGCTCTCTCTTTTCTAGCCATCCACCTCTTCTTTTGGTGGGGGCACCCAGAGGAGGTCCTCCAGAGATGACCTGAGGGCTTGAGTACAGGAGGAGATGTTCCTTTAGATCAGCTTTCCCCAACCTGGTGCCCTCCAGATGCTTTGGTCTACAATTCCCATGACTCCTGACCACTGATTTTCTGCAGTAAGAAAAAAATATGGAAGAAATCGTGGGGGAACGTGGGAGGCTTATGAGTGGAAGATGACACTGTCTGGACCTCCCATAAAATTCCACGAATGAGGTAGGGTGATGGTGATGGTGCAATAAAAAGTGGTGTCTGGAACCGCCCAGTCACAGCTGGTATATCAGCATAGGCTGATAAGTATGGCCTCTTGTGAGTTTGCTGTGTGCTTTCTTCTTTGTGTTGTCCCACATCCCTCTCCCTTGCAAATGGCTTGTTCCCGTCACACAAACACCAACACAAACCTGTTAGAGATGCAGTTATACAAAGACTGACTGTGGAATCACTGCAACCATAGTTGAAATCCTTCACCTGGCAGGATCTGTTGTCAGTGGACTCAGCATATCACTTCCTAGCGTCTGGGATACGGAGTGCAGTGGAGGTTGGTGGCTCCGATATCAGTGGGACAGTGAATCTGCTCCAGGTTTCAATCAAGACCTTGTATAGGTCCTTTAGAGTTCTGACTGGTTCTGACTGAAAAACGAAGCAAATTCCCTGCCCTACTGGCATCAGAGCCACCAGCCTCTGTTGATGGAGTGGGCTGTTGGCTTGGCACTCCTTCCTTCCCTATCCGGTACTGGCTATTTCCATGTTAAAAATGCTGTTTGTAGGCTGTATTTGGGCTGCCACTCCACAGGGGGAGAGCCCTGGAGCTTGCAGCTGCAGGAGTTGGCTGATGTGCTCCTAACCACTGAGCCATCAAGGCCTTCGATGAGTGAGGCACTGTAAGACCTTAGCCTGCTCATATACATTGTGTGTGGGAGATGCAACCTGTGTACCATGGTGTCATGATGTTCCTGCCGTCATTGCATGGTGATTGGTGCCCTGCCTGCATGGGTACTACAGTGATTGTAGTAATTTAGAGACATTTCCTTACAAGAAACATTGGGATGGGAATTTGGAGATGATCCCTGGAGAGTGGGGTGAGAGGGTGGAGCCTGGACTAGCTGGGAGAGCTCCAACAAAGAACTGCTTGTTGTTACAACTCTGTTCAATACAAACCACCATGTTATCTTCTTAAGATATGGACCCAAACTTATTGCATGGTGTCAGAAGTGGAGGCCACAAGGATTCTGAAACTGTGTAGCTTTCTTCTGCCTTGGGCTAGCTGAGTGCTGTGGGCAAGCAGGGCCCTACACAAGGCCTGTGGCCTGGCCTTGATTTAGCAGCAGAACCACCAGCTTCTGCAGCACAAAGGTAACTATGGAGCTGTTACAACGCCCATCCAGCCTGCAAATGTCTGGGAATGTTGCAGAAAACTGGAGAAAATTCAGGCAAAGATTTGAACTCTATTTGGCAGCCACAGGGGCTGAAGGGAACTCTGATAAAGTAAAATCGTCGATACTGCTTCATGTGGTGGGGGAGGAAGCACTAGAGATTTACAATAACTTCCAGTTTGCGGAAGGGGAAAACATGAAGTTCAGTGCAGTAATGTTAAAATTTGAGGAGTATTGTATACCCAAAAAGAATGAAAGGCATATTTTTTTTTTACATGCACCCAGAAAATGGATGAAAGTGTAGAGCAATATACTATGGAGCTCAAAACTCTTAGCAAGACCTGTGCCTTTGGGTCCCTGACAGACTGATCAGAGACTGGATTATTTGTGGTATTAGGGAGAATGCAATACAAGAAAGGCTGTTGCATGAAGAAGATCTCACACTAGAAAAAACTCTCAAGATATGCAAGGGCAGCAGAGGTAGCGAGGGCCCAAGCAAAAGAACTGTGGGCAGCTGAAGAGACTGACCATTCATTAAGCAAGCAACAACAGGGCCAGCAAAATTTAAATGTGAGAGTGCAGCAGCCACTAGGGATGGGCGAAAGTCCCTTACCTGTTCTCGAAGCTTGCTTCGCGGTGGGGGGGAGGCGCCTCGGTTCTCCCCCCGAAGTTCAGGCGAGGGGGAGGAGGCGCCCCGCCTTGCCCGGCCAAAATTCAGGCCGGGGGGGAGGCGCCCCATCCCTCGCCGGCGAAATTCAGGCCGGGTAGAAGTGCCCCGTCTACCCGGCCGCGGAAAAAAAAGTAAAAAACAAAAACAAACACACACATACCCGTGATAGGCTACGTAACGATTTACGTAGCCTATCACGGCTAGATTTCCAAAGTCAGCCGTGATAGGCTATGTAAATCGTCACGTAGCCTATAACAGGTGACTTTGGAAATCTAGCCATGATAGGCTACGTAAATCGTTACGTAGCCTATCACGGGTGTGTGTTGTTGTTTTTTACTGCACTTTTTTTTTTTTGCAATGGCGGCGGCGGCAGCCAGTTGGGAGACCGGCCCCCGCCCCCCACGAAACGCCGCTGAACCGCCACCGGGACCCACTGCCGAGAGGGACATTCGGCCACGGTAAGTCCCATCCCAGGGGGGGGCGGGGGGGCAGGCGGAGAATTTCCCCACCAATTTCGGGGGGCCGAATGCGTTGGCATTCGGCCTCCCGAAGATTCGGGGAGAAATTCTCCACCATCCCTAGCCAGCCACCTAACGAAGCTCCTGGGAAAGGAAGCAGAGGGTGGAGTGAAGCTTGCAGAAACTGGCAGGCAGCACAGGCAAAAACAGCGTGTTGAATTTGGGAAGGTCTGTGGGAAGCACAACCACTTTGCAAAATATTGCAGGTCACAAGTACTAAAACGTACATGCTGTTGAGCAGGAGAAACAGGTTTTTGTGGATGTCGTGGAATCAGACAGAGAGAATGGGAAGGACTGGAATCTGCCAGTGGAAGTACAAGGAACAATGGTGTCCTTTAAGCTAGACACAGGTGCTCAGGTTAATGCGTTGCCTGAAGAAGTTTATGAAAGGCTCCAAGTAAGGCCAAAAATACATCCCACAGGTATTCAACTAACTGGGTATTCTGGAGTAAAGATACCAGTAAAGTGGCGCTGCATTGCCATCATCAGGTGCAAAGACACTGTGCATAACTTGGCATTTATTATAGTTCCTAAACAGGTGACTCCAATTCCAGGTTTGGCGGCATGTGAGAAGCTGAACCTGGTTAAACGGGTACTGGCCATACAAACCAATGGGGGAAAAGAGTATGAGACACTTCTTTTGCATTATGAAGATATATTTGAAGGATTTGGGTGTTTACCAAGTGAACATACCATCCAAATAAATAAATAAGCTTCCCCAGTGATCCATCCATGCAGAAGAGTGCCTTTTACACTCCGTGACAAGCTCTGGAGCTCTCGAGGATGGAGGCTTTAAAGGTCATAGAGAAGGTTGAGGAACCCACAGAATGGGTGGGCTCTCTAGTCATTGTAGAGAATGGCAAGATACGGGTATGTCTTGATCCCAGAAGCCTCAACAAGTCTATCAAGACAGAGCATTTCAAACTTCCAACTAGGTAGGAAATCATGGCACAGTTTGCAAATGCCTGTTTTTTCAGTAAACTTGATGCGTCCCCCGGCTTTTGGCAATTAAAACTCACAGAGGAGAGCTTCAGACTCGGCACATTTAATACGCCCTTTGGCAGATATTATTTTCTGCAGCTCCCATTTGGTGTGGCTTCAGCATCTGAAGTGTACCATAGAACTATACACATGATATATGAGCACATTGATGGAGTGGCCACCTCAGTGCATGATATCCTTCTGTGGGGTTCTACCAAAGCTGATCTGAGGCTTCAGAAGGTCTGAGATGCAACAAGAGCAGCAAATCTGAAATTAAATAAAGAAAAATATGTGTTTGGAGTCACTGAGCTGACATTTTTGGGAAATGTGATCTCTACTGAGGTGGTAAAACCTGACAAGAGAAAGGTTGAGGCCAATGAAATGATGCCACGGCCCCAGTCCAAGAAAGATGTACAGTGATTCCTAAGGATGGTTAATTACCTTGGGAAATTTATACCAAGTTTGTCATCTAAAGCAACACCCCTCTGGGCACTTCTTGAAAACAAACATGAGTGGTTCTGGGATGCACCACAGGAGGAAGCATGGACCATCTTGAAACAGGAACTTATCAAAGCCCGTGTGTTAAAATTCTATGATTCTGGCAAGCCACTCAAGATTTCTTCTGATGCCTCACAATCAGGGCTGGGTGCAGTGATTATGTAGGACCATGGTGGTTGCTGGCAACCAGTGGCATATGCATCCAAGGCATTGACAGAGGCAGAAACCAGGTATGCCCAGATCAAAAAAGAGCTGTTGGGCATCCTGTTTGCTTGCCAGAGATTTCACCAGTTTATCTATAGACAGAAAGTGCAAGAAGAAACTGACCATAAACCTCTGATAGCATGGTTTGAGAAGCCATTAAATGACTGCACTTTGAGAATCCAAAGAATGATGCTCAAACTACAAAAATATGACTTGACTGTGTTTTACACACCAGGAAAATTGATGTCCACAGCAGATGCACTGTCCAGGGCCATACAACCTTCATTACACCCAAAGCATATTTCTGACAGGTGCAGGCATATGTAGATCTGATAGTACAGTCACTTCCCATATCTGATAGAAAATTCCAGCTAATCAAAGTGGAAACGGAGAACGATGAGGCCATAGGTCTCCTAAAAAAACATATACTTGAAGGGTGGCTACAGGACCGCTGCAGCTGTGATCCAAGCCTATGGGAGTACTGGCACTGCAGGCATGACCTCTCAGTAATAGATGGGGTGATTTTCAAAGGCAGCAAGGTAGTGATTCCAAGGATCCTCCGGCATGAAATGCTCAGAAAGATCCATGAAGGTCATCTAGGAACTGAAAAATGTAAGAAGAGGGCATGGGAGGTCATGTATTGGCCATGGATCAACCAGGATATTGCTAACACAGTAGCAAGCTGCTTCACTTGTTTAAAGTTCCAGCCATCCCAGCAGGCAGAGCCTCTGCTTCCACACCCTGTCCCACCGAGGGTATATGTGAAGGTAGGCACCGCCCTCTTCACTTGGAATTCATGAACATACTTGATTGTTACTGAGTATTCCTCTTTGTATCCGGAGATCTGCAATCTGAATGGTACAAGCAGTGCGTCAGTGATAGCTAGCCTGAAGGCAGTGTTTGCAAGGCACAGAATTCCATGTGAACTGTTTAGTGACAATGTCAGTTGACAATGTCAATGCCTCAGTTTTCCAGTTCAGAGTTTAAGCAGTTTGCAAAGGACTGGAACTTTCATCACAGTACATCAAGTCCCCATTACCCCCAATCCAGTGGTCTTGTGGAAAGGTCCATCCAAACTGTTTAAAACGTGATGAAAAAGGCAGCTGACAGCAGAGGGGATTTATATAAAGCACTATTGGCTTACCGCAGTACACCACTGGACAGTGGCTGGTTCCCTGCACAGTTACTCATGGGAAGAAGAATATGTTCTACAGTACCCATAACTGCGGAATTACTTACAAGGCTTGACCATATAGATGTATGAAGAAAGAAAGAAAAAGAAAAAAAGAAAAGTTCTGAAGCAACTGCAAAAACATCATTTTGACAAAAAAAAAAAAAAAGAGCTCCCTGGCCTGCAACCAGGTGACAAAGTGTGCATGAGAAATTACAGCTCCAATATCTGGGATCAGAGGGGCACTGTCCAGCAGCTAGTGCATCCATGATCATATTTAATTCAGACAGATCAGGGAGAGACTTTTCGGTGTAATCGTCGCGATCTCCAGGCACTCCCCCAAAATTACACAGTTGCTTCAGCAGGTGAGAACGAAGCAGATTGTACATCAGCACTGCTTGCATGGTTACAGGAGCAGGATGAAAAAAGGGTTGTTCCTCAGCATGACATTACGGAAGACAAAGTGAAGGAAGGTGAGATGCCCCAGCGGTCAGGAAGGCTGGTGAAAGCTCCACAGAGACTTACAGAAACTTGCAGAGCAGCCTGGTATAGAGCAGGGAAGTGAGTGGTAAAGACTCACTCTAAAGTGATGTGCTAGTGACCTCTCCTCTACAGAATTTAGTTCAGAGTTGACTGTCCATGTTTGTTACTGTTGGTTGAGAAAAAAGGAGATGTAGTGATTGTAGTAATTTAGAGACATTTCCTTACAAGAAACATTGGGATGGGAATTTGGAGATGATCCCCGGAGAGTGGGGTAAGGTGGGTAGAGCCTGGACTGGCTGGGAGGGCTCCAGCAAAGAACTGCTTGTTGTTACAACTCTATTTAATAAAAACCACCATGTTATCTTCTTAAGATATGGACCCAAACTTATTACAGATACTGTGGGGGTGTTGCTTTCTCGGCACAGTGTCGTCATTGCTGGGTAATGACAGAATTGCCAGGGTCACTATGGGGGTGACTGTTGGTGTTGCTCCGTTATCTCTCGTTTCTTCTGCTTTGCTGCTGGGCGTGCATAGATGTGCAACCGAGTACATAACGCTGCTGTAGCAGTACCATAGGATCATTCTGTAAACTGAGTGGCAGTAATGCGTGGAGCCAATGTGGTTTCTTCATGCTCATTTCTGGAAAAGAGATCTGATGGGATGTAACGCATCTGAACATATGAATAAAGACTGGTTGCTCTTGCATATCGCATGATGCATTTTCAGTGGTTCTGCAAAGCACCCATTTACTGTTTGGGAAAGGATCTGTCCCCAAGCTCATAGTGCTTGCTATTAAACACAAGGCACATGAAACTCGAGCTGCACAGTTATCTTTTCCCTAATGTTATAAGCATCTTGATCTCTCCTGCCGGACTCAAGCTATGTTACTTCCAAATAAAAACTCGAAGCCTGTTTGGACTTCTTTATCTGTTATTCTTACTATATGGGAACATGCTAATATTTTGGGAGGCGAGGGGGCTGGATGCACTGAGCCCTGCTACAAATGCAGAGAACAGTCTGCTAGTTGCAGAGGGAGGGGAAGAAGCAGGGAACATGTATTGGAGACACAAAGTAGCATGCAAGGTTCATTGGCATCATAGGAAACCTGCTGGATGGGGAAGTAATGAAGCAGTATCTTAAGAAAGAAGACGTTTTTGGTACCCCCCCCCCCATCTGATCATTTAAAGGTGTTTTGACACTTTATGTTCAGTCTCTTGTGGAGATGTGAAGGCCTGAGAAAAAATGGAAAAATGGGGTGGGGGGGAATAGATAAAAATGAAGGGAAAACCCACCCATTTCCTCTCCCCGGGGATTTTTTTGAAAATTGAGGGGATTTTTTTTCTGTCCACGTTTTTTCCGGGCCTTCCCATGTCTAGTCTGTTGTCAAAGGGTGCTTCCAGATGTAAGGCTCCTAACACGAAGAATAAAACGGTCTGTTTTCCTGTGGTTAAAGGGGAAATGTGGTGTATTATGAGATTAGGACACACACGCACGTATTTCAGTGCAATCCTATACATGTCTACTCAGAGGTAATCCCCACTGAGTTGCTGGTAAGTGAGTAGGATTGCAGCCTTCAGGCAGTATATACACAATAAATGGCACAGAATACTCCCATAAGGTTGCACTGAGAGAGTAGGGGAGAAACCACCATTTAGCCACCCTGAGTGTGTCAGTCAGGGGCTTGTTAAAGTGTGTTAAATAGGAACTAATCCTCTTCAGTATCTTGAGAATACTATCTGTGATATGAAGTATGGATTCTAATCCACATTAGAATCTCATCATGTGATTTTGATATTTCTTCTCATTTTCTTAATGATTAAATTACATATTTGTGAGGGCTTTTTAAAATCATGTACTTCAGCCCATTTCAGTGTCTTATAAATGGCTGCAAAATATCTTTTTAATTAGAAATCAGCTTGTAGCAGGATTACTATTTCTTCCCTACGCACATCTTTGGAGCTAGTTTTAATTAAATGATTTATTGTTGTTTAATGATCAAGGCAACATGTAAGCCAGGATATAGAACTTCAGGCTGGGGGCCAAATTTGGCCACTGGGGGATCTCAGTCCAGCCCTCTGGAGTTACCCAGATGCCTCCTTCCCTGGGGCCCACCCCATTCTCTCTGATCAACTATCATTTGGCAGTTCCCCAGCTTTTGTGCAGGTTTTTCACATTCTAAAAGGTCGAAACGCTTCTCCTAAGGCTTACTTATTGGCGGTAAGAGGTTTAAGTTTTACTTATGCTGGTAGTTGGGGGGGGGGGGTTGGGGCCTCACACCCTGTTGTCTTTGGCCCCACCCACCACTAGAATGTGGCCCTCTAGAGTGTCTCCAAAATTGAATTCTGCCCTTGGGCTGAAAGAAGTTCTGCACCCTGGCTGTAAGCTAATAACTGCAATTTCTGCAGAACTGTAAATAATTTTTGCCAGATGAAACACACGATTATAAATGTTCTGATCATTCCAGGAGATGCACTGCACAAAAACCAGGCACCTATTTCAAATGATTACTCAGTGTTTCAAAAGAGAGAATTTGCATTGAATAGTAAGCAATAAGATGTGTCTGTGTGGATTAAATGCATTACTGATCATTGCGACTCATATCAGAACAGATACATCCGCATGAGTCTTGGGACTTGCAAACTGTGTTACATTCCGAAAAAAAATAAATTTTCTTCCAAGACCTGACTATTAAAATATTAGCTTTGATTCACAAACAAGCAATATGATTTGGACATTTTCCATACTTGCTTGAAGCATTTATTGGCTTTGAACTTCCCTTGCACAATGGAAGGACATTGACAAACTGGAGAGTGTCCAGAGGAGGGCAGCCAGGAAAGGGGTCTGAATGAGGAATGATGGAAAGAGTTTTGTATATTTAGGCTGGAGAAGAAAAGATTAAGGGGAGATGTGATAGCGGTTTTCAAATATCAGAAGGGCCACCATATAAAAGATGGAGCAGACTTGTTTTCTGTTGCTCCAAGGGGCAGGATTAGAACCACTGGGTGAACATTCCAGGGGAAAGGCGTAGATTTCAGTGGAACATTAGGAGAAACTTCCTAATGGCAAGAGCTGTTTGATGGTGGTGGAGCTCTACTTTGCTGGAGGTTTTTTTTAAAAAAAATTCAGGTTTCCAAACTCAGCAAGGAGGAATAGAAATAAAGTGTGTAGGGGGTGGGTAGGGAGGATGATAGAAATAGAGAGAACACAGACCAAAGGAAGAAAAGTGGGGAAATTGGGAGATGGGGTGCAGGGTTTGTGGGGTAGAGAAACAGAAAATGCGGGAGGGGAGACAAAATTGTAGTTACAGAAACAGGGTAGAGGAAACCAAAAAACGGGGCAGCTGAGAGATAGAGGTTTGGAGAAATGCAGGAGAGGGAGAAATGGGGGTTTGAGGGAGAGGGGTCACTATGAGGTTCAGGAAGAGTGGAGAGTGTTGCGGAGTGGAGACAGAGGGCTTTTCTATGTGAAGCTTTTAAACCGCACCATTACCAAGGCTTGTGCTTCCGGATTCTTTGCAGGGTTAAGATTGGCTCCTTTACACACGTGCACACGCGCACACACACGGGGTTTTCTTTCTCTGGCTTTCTCTATGTTCCATTATACAACCACTCGGTGGCACTGTGGGATAGCAGAATTGTACAATTACATGAGAGTTCTATGGCGTTATAGAGACCATTCTGAGAAAAATACTACGCTTTCCTCATTAGGAAAAAAACCACGATAATGGTCACAAAGCACAGGAGAGGCCCTGGAGGATGATGGCATTGTGTAAAGCAGGGGACCCCAACTCCCGGGCCACGGACCGGTCCCGGTCCATGGCCTGTTAGGAACCGGGCCGTAGAGGTGTGCGAAACCCCCTTACCTTGGGTCCACGGGGGGGAGGCGATTCGTCCCTCCCCCCCAGAATCCTTGCCGGCCCTGGTCGGCTCTGCTCCGCAGCAAGTCCACTGAGCTGCCGGCCGCCTCTGCATAGTGGATGCCATTTGCATCCCTGTTCTTCAAGTAATAGGCTACGTAAAGATTTTTTACAAACTACCGTGAGTGAGGAATCATGAGTGCACAATAAAAGTCTTGTGTAAAAAGGCTCAGAAAGGGTGGCATGATAAAGAAAGAAGGGAGTTGGGAGAGATCTGTAGTGGTACATGTGATTGGGATACCTGAGAAAAATGGATTATTCGAGAAAGAGTTCAAAAGAAAACAATGGGTTAAAATTGTAACAAATGCTTCCCCATGGTTATTGTAGTGATGTAGCCCTTTGAGTTAATACAAAATATAAAATTGGTCTTCAGAATGCTTTGAGTTGTATACTCTTTACCCACACTAATAAGCGCTTAACCATCAGTCATTGTCATTGGCAAAGTGCAAAGTGTTGCCTTAGCTCATGTAAATTGAATATTATTGTCAACGCTGCAGTGTGTATGGTTCAGCAATACTGTGAATTTGTTAAAAGAGTGCTGGCGAGAACTTTCATGCAGCCTTTTTACAAACTAGACTAGTATGGTCTAGTGGTTAGAACATAGATTCTAAAGGATTCTTATCTCATACTAGCAATCCTTGGAAGACAGTATCCATGTGAATCCATTGTAGCAAAAACAACAGGGTCTCCCGGCATCTTTAAGTCTAATAGTGCAACTCTATACATACTTAGTCAGATGTAAGTCCCTGTGTGTTCAGTGGGGCATAATCCCAGGTAAGTGTGCATAAAATTTTGGCCTTAGAGATATATTCTGTCATGAGCTTGTTAGGCTAGAACTAAGAACTCTAGATGCCAGGGTAGTGAGGAGAAGCCCTTGGAAACACACTCTGATGAATTTGCAACACACTTTGCAGATAAAACCACTCATATCTGCTCCAATTTGGAGTCCACATTGAGAGCAGATTCTCTGACGATGCAATTGAAGAAACTGCTTGGCCAGTTTTTCTTCAGTGGATATGGACAAATTTCTTGGAGGACTAAGACCAGCCACTTGTTCATTAGTCCCCTGTCCATCCCGGCTGATAAGAGCTGCCAGAGGGGGGTGGGTAGTGGAGGAGCATAAACGCTCCTTTGAAAGAGGTCTATGTTTCAACTCCTCTGAAATAAATGATTGTAAGACCTTTCCTACAGAAGCCTTCATTGGATCCCAAGAATTATCAGCCAGTTTCCAGTCTTCCTTAGAGCAAGTGATGGTGCCACAACCCCAGACTTTCTTGGATGAAGTTGATTATTTGGATCCTTTCCAGTATGGATTTAGGCATGATTTGGGGACAGAAACAGCCTGAGCGTTAACCTACACTGTGGACTACATGCAGGGAGTCTGCCCTTCTTGGTTCTGCTGGACCTCTCAATGGCATTCAATACTATTAATCATGGTATCCTTCTGGGATGTTTGACTGATATGCGACTTAGCACCATTTTGCAGTGGTTCTGGTCCTGTTTGGCTCAACATACCCAGAAGGTGGTGTTGGAGGACTATTGCTTAGCCCCATGGCCATTTGCCGATGAGATTCCTCAGGGCTCTGTTTAGTCTCCTATTCTTTTTGAACATCTGCATGAAGGCACAGGAGAAGGTCATCTGGAATTCTAGGGCTGGGTCTCATCACTATGCTGATGTCACCTAGCTGTATCTCTCTTTTTCCATGGCTACGAAGGAGGCTGTGAAAGCCTTGAACTGTTGTCTGGATGTAATGAGGGATTGGGTGTGGATGAACAAACTGAAGCTCAGTCCAGCCAAGACAGAGGTTCAGTTGGTCAGTAAGCAATCCAGCCTGGGATTGGGGGTACAACCTGTTCTGAATAGGGTTGCACTCTCTCTGAAGGACCAGGTTGGAGTTGCTCTTGGATCCAGCATTGTTCCTGGAGGGCCATGTGGCTGCTGTGGCCAGGAGTGCCTTTACCAAGTATGCCAGCTGTGGCCCTTCTTTGGGAAGGGAGATCTGGCCACAGTGGCCCATACTTTAATAACCCCTTGGTTAGACTACTATAATTGACTCTGTGTGGGGCTGCCCTTGGAAAGTGCTTGGAAATGACAGCTAGTGTAAAATGCAGACTGTTGTTTGGCATGTGCTTTATAGGCCATATAACACCGCCATTGAACTAGCTCACTACAGTGGCTTCCAATTTGTTTCTGAGACCAATTCAAATTACTAGTTTTGACCTATAAAGCCGTAAATGGGTTTGGGCCAGGATATCTGAAAAACTACCTCTGCTGGTATGAGCTTGACCATAATTTGCAATTTTCATCAGAGGCCCTTTTGTATGTTCCACCACCAAGAGAGTTCTGGGCTAGGTGGTCTCTCATTCACAAGTAAGACCAGTTGAGTCAATGGGACTCGCTCCCAGGAAATGGTGCATAGGATTTCAACCTTAAATACTTACTTTGTGGCGCTTACTCCCATTAATAATGCATTAATAAATTGGGTATTGTGCTATGTACTGCTGCTCTTTGTGTGTATATGTGTATACACGGAATATCATGATGAGCTCCTGCACTTCAATATTTACCACCACACCACTGCATTTTCTGTCATGATTGCCATTGAATAGTCATTGCGAGGCCTATAATATAATGAAATTCTGGGCTTTTGTGCCATGGGATGTCTTGGCACCTACATGATCTCTGAAGGCTTCTGGACAGATCACCTGGCTTGGCTTATGTCAGGACCTATGGTCTGCTACACAATCCATGGTAAGGATTCTAAACCCCAAAAGAAACATTCAAAAATCCTTATCACTACAAGACTTCTTTAGGCCAACTCAGGTCATAAAAAATTGTGCAAGTTTGCACAGTGTTTTGTGACGTTTGAATTGGCCTAATAATAGTGTTACAGTGATAAGGATTTTGGAATGTTTCTGTTGGCCAACACGGCTACCTTTGCTTTCTCTAAGCTCCTTCAGGTCCCTCACTTTTTCCCATCATAGAACCTAGAAGGAATAACATTAAAAAACAACAACCATCTGTCACTGCGGCCTTGATAGACAGACTCCTTTTGAAAGAATGGCACAATATAAAGTCACCGCCAGCTGGAACAGGGAGAAGGGTCTGCCAGCTCCCCTGCTGTGCTCTTAACACTCATGCCTGGCCTGCACTTTAGCGAAACAGATGAAGGTACAAAAGTTGTGTGAGTTCCCATAATACAGTGTTATGGTCCAGCAATCGCTTTGTTCTCTGTAATTATCGGGCTGCAGCAACGGATTCTATAAAGTCAGCTGATTTTCTAGCATCTCCTCTCTCCAGGAGGCAGAACAGTATTTTGGGGTTGTTCACAGGATCACATAGGTGCCCTTTAGATGTTATGATGTACTTGGTTATTAAATTCTGTTTTCTAGCTGTTTATTGCCTGCCTTTGAATGCTGTTGTGTTGATTTTGTTTGCTGCTGCTGCTGCTGCTGTGTTTAGCCTCAGGACAGAGACAGTTCTGCGTAACAGCTGGGTTTTACATCTTCAAAACATGTTCGTTTGCTTCTTCACCCCAGCCGTCCTAGGGGCAGTCCTAGATGCAACCTAAAACCATCACAGCGCCTTGTATATCCTAATTTGACTGTCTGCAGCCTCCCCCTGCGTTCCATCTTCTGACTGTGACTAAATGCAGACTCTGCGGCCTCAACATCAGCCACTTTTTTCCTCCCTCCCCCTTTGTGGGGGGGCGGCGGGTTGTGATGAAGAATTCTGGAGAACTCAAAAGCTTGATAGCTATTTTGTGACCTTAAGTTGGCCTAATCACAGTATTACCCTAATGTGGATTTGGGTTTTTTTCTTATAGCCAACATGGGCTGCCTTTGCGTTTTATGATTGTATTCATTTTTAAATGTTTTATGGCTGTTACAGTTGTGAGCTGCTTTGGGGGCTGTGAAGTTGAAAAGTAGCATATACATACTTAAATAAAGGAAGGGGGGCTGTTTCCTGTGAATTCATCCCATGCCACTGCTGTAATGTCAATAGCTCACCATCCCATGGATTGGACAAATGTGGTGTGGTGGGAATCCACACAATTGGCTTTATCCACATGTGGTGATGGGCCTTTCAACACCTCATCAGCACGTAGGGATGGGCCCGCAGAAAAGCAGCTCCCAGTGGTGCCGTTCGCTAACTTTAGACTCTGGACCTAATGGTTGTACGGGTTAGATCAGCCTTCCCCAACCTGATGCCTTCCAGATGTTCCAGACTACACCTATTTATTCATTAATTCATTCATTTCATTTCTATACCGCCCAATAGCTGAAGCTCTCTGGGCTGTTCACAAAAATTAAAACCACAAAGTGGTTAGTTAAAACCATAAAACCATATAAAATAGGAAAGCTTAAAATTACAACATAAAAGTACAACCAGAATAAAACCTAGCAGCAATGCAGAGATTTAAAATACAGATTTACAACAGCAGAGATAAAAGCTAAAACTTTGGGAAAATAAAAAGGTCTTCCCTTGGCACCAAAAGGAGTACAACGTAGGCGCCAGGCGAACCACTCTAGGGAGCTCATTCCACAGCCGGAGTGCCACAGCAGAAAAGGTCCTTTTCCTGGTAGCTACCTACCTCACTTCTTTTGGCAGGGGCTCCCAGAGAAGGACCCCAACGATGATCTTAGGGTCCAGGCAGGTACATGTGGGAGGAAGTGATCCTTCAGATAACCTGGTCCCAAGCTGTTTGGGCTTTGAATGCTAATACCAGCATTTTGAATCGGGCCCAGACATGGAGGGGCGCCACCATTCCTGACCAGTGGCCATGCTGACAGGGCTGACGGGAGTAGAAGTCCAAACATTGGGAGGGCACCAGGTTGTGGTAGGCTAGGTTAGACGGTAACATGTATTACTTCACATCCTTTGTAATGTGGTAAGCCAGCCCTACCACATTTGGGCGCCCACCTGTTCATTATGGTGGGTGGAGTCTTGGACTTCTGCCCCAAAGTCCTACAGTGACAGTACAACTGGCAGCTCCCACACCACTGCTGTAATGTCTAAAGGGCACCTTTCTCTGTTGTTAGCACTTGAAGGCTCTTTTAGCAAGTTAAAGCAGGGCTTCATAGATTTGTCCCTTATGGCACATCTACACAAGACGTTTTTGAGGAATCAGATGCATGTCAGATGGTCTTCAGACCCCCACAGTCCATGCCATGCTGGTCTCTTCCTGTGGTGTTCTGCTACTTATCTATTCTGCAGAGAAGGGCAGTACTAGGAACACCTCACAGCCAGCTCAATCTGCACACTATTTGGAGCATCAGTGCAAATATATCTCTTCATTTCTGCTATTCAAGGGACAATTTCTGTGGCTCCACTTTCTGCCATTTCCTGCTGCAAACCAACAGCAGGAAATAGGTACAGAGTGATACAGTTCTCCAGATCACCACAGTGCATGCCAGTGGCCATTTTGAATATTCAAGCTGCAGTGGGCAAATGCCGTGGCATATTGTGTCATCTGAACCAGACAAGAATGGGTTGAGGTGTGGTTAACAAACCACCCAGAACCCATGGGCTTTTTTAGGGTTCGTTGAAATCTGGCTTGTCCTTGTGTCCGAACCCATCCCCACAAACAAACCATTGTTTGTCAAGTAGCTATAAGCCACAAATAAAAGCCATGGGTTGTTATTGGCTTGTGAAGAGTGGCTTGTTTAAACCATGGCTTCTCATGATGACTGGACTCAGAACAATGGTTTATCTTTGGCTTGTTTGTGCTGTTCTTTGCCCTGAAACAGCGGTGCCCAGAAAGAGCAGCCTGAAAATGAAACTGCTCTGAAGGTTGGCAAATGGGCAAGAGAGGAACAAACTAGGAATAGGGAAACAAGCCATAGAAACATAGGAAGCTGGCTTATTATGACCGGGTTCGCATAGAATAGGGAAAACGGCTAATAAAAATATAGGAAGCTGCCTTATAATGATAAGGTTTGCATGATCACCGCGGCTTGTCATAGCTTATTTAAGCCATGACAAGCTGTGGCGACTGCAGGTGCCATCCTGAATATTCAAGCTTGTTGTGTCGTCCAACCCCGGGGGACCATGGCTTCTGTGAAGGTTAAATAACCCTCGCAGAACCCATGGCCTGATTAAATAAACCATGGTGGGCTGTTTGATGGTGTCCAAAGGTCTGTATGATACAACTGAGTCAAACTATTGGTCCATCTAGGCTAGTGTTGTTGACACTGACTGGCAGCGGCTCTACAGGGTTTCAGGCAAGATTTTTTCCTAGTCCTACCTAGAGATGACGGAGCTTGAACCTGGGACCTTCTGCATGCCAAGCGTGTGCTCTGCCACTGAGGTACAGTCCTTCAGAGGTTGGTTTGCTCATCCCTAAGACAATTCATGACTAAAACAACAAAACATGCTTAATCTAAAATATGGCGTAGCATTATGTGCGAACGAAGGCACAGCGTATTGCTGCTATCTGCCATCTATAGACCCTGCTAATCCTCTGTCTTGCCTCTTATTCTACAATATCATAACTATGAGTGAAATAATTAAGCTGATTGTGAGTACTGAGAAAATTGTATAAAAATTAAGGGGTTGTTTTAGCCTGTGTGGTGTTGAGACACTGTGAGATCTTACTTCTCCTGCCCCACAGTTAGTATTACAGATGCAGAGTTTCCTTAAGACACCAAGAGCTGCTGCAACTGTTAGGGATTGCTCAAACAGGAAACTGTAAACGCGCCTGGTTCTGCAAGGGGAAATCATAATAAAAATGACTCCAGTAAGTCACGAGCAGCTTGGGGTACGAGGTTGGAACCTAGCTAACCAAGCTACTGAGGAAAGGAGTGTGAAACATTAGCCCCTATGATTGGCAGGCACTATGGAGTAGGGGTGCACGAAAGTCACTTACCTGGTCTTGCAGCTTGCTTCGCGGTGGGGGGGAGGCGCTTCGCTGCTCCCTCCGAAGTTCAGGCCGGGGGGGGAGGCTTCCCTCCTCGCCCGGCCGAAATTCAGGCCGGGGGGGAGGCTTCCCGCCTCGCCCGGCCGAAATTCAGGCCGGGGAGAAGCGCCCCATCTCCCCGGCCGCGAACTTCAAAAGAAGAAAAAACAACGCCCCTGTGATAGGCTACGTGACGATTAACGTAGCCTATCACGGCTGACTTTGCAAATCTAGCCGTGATAGGCTACGTTAATTGTTACGTAGCCTATCACAGGGGCGTTGTGTTTTTTTTTACTTTGCTTGTAATGGCGGCGGCGGCAGCCGGTCAAAAGACCGGCTGCCGCCCCTGACGAAGACCTGCCGAACCGCCGCCGGGACCCGCCGCCGGGAGGGACATTCGTGAAAGGTAAGTCCCATCCCAGGGGGGGGGGCGGGGGCGGGGGCGGGGGGGGCGGAGAAGTTCTCCCCGAACAACCTTCGGAGGACCGAATGCGTTGGCGCTCGGCCCCCTGAAGTTTCGGGGAGAAATTCTCTCCCATCCCTACTATGGAGTAGTTCTCAAAAGAGAAATTTCAGCCATATTTTGTTAATGGGGGGTAGAGGTCGTTCGATAGTGAAAGCAGGGCAAAACTGCCTTCCTTTTTTTGCTTTTCAGGTGGCTACAACATTCATTGGCGCTGAAGAAGCCTCATTGTAGCTGGTGATCACAATGTTTATTTTCTAATAACATCCCAGAACAACACTGCATCCCAACTAGCATAATTCCAAGCTATTTTGCAGCTCCCACAGCTACCAGTAGGAGCACTGATGAGTTCCTCCTCCTGCTAGAAATTCATTTCAGTGCCCCCGCAGATTGCCAAGATGACCCCCATTTCTGCAGCTGTAAAAGTGGAGGGGCCCCATTTTCACTGGTATGGAAACCCTAGATTGGCAAGATTGGTAAAAATGTTGGTGTTTGCCTCTTAATTTTTACTTGCTGTCTTTTATTATGGCTGTCTGGTGTTAGATTGTACACCACCCTGGAATCTGATTTGAAATATTTTAAATAAATCAATTAATAGTTGGCAACATCAATCCAAAGTTAACTTGGTTGAATTCATGTGTACGCACATAATTCTCTCACATAGAAATCACTGGAATTTGAAGTGCTTAATGTTGGCTCAGTCTGCCACTCACTTTCTGGCACCCGCGATAACATCCCATCTGATAAAACAGTGGCAATGCAAGCGTTACCATGCCTAAGCCAGGGATTGGTGCAGGATGTGTCTGATATCAGTAAGTCTGAAACCCCACAGACACTGTGCTCTTTGTGATCCTGATTCTAAAATCACACACTCCTACTGATGAGAGCGCTGCTGTTTCTTCCCCAGCCCCCCACTGGGAGACCACAATGGAATGATAAGGAGAAGTGGAAGACAACGTAGTGCAGCTGTAGCGCATCTATGCCAGAGCAAATCTAAAGGGACAGAGCCTTCTCTGTTAATGTTGCAATTCATAAAAAATTTTGTAAGCTCATAAAAAAAGACAGCTGTATGCAGCTGCTCCTGTTTGGATTATCTATTGCTGTTGTTGTTGTTGTTGTTGTTGTTGTGAAGATTTGGGGGGTGAAGGGTGGGCAAAAAAGGTTTGGTCTTAGAGTATACTGTTTCATTAGCAGATATTGAGGTACAATTTCATAGTACCTCCATATTATATTAATAGAGGAAGCAACAGAACCCCTGTCCAGAGGGATCATGGGAATGTTGACATGTCCATTTTTGTCCTGTGTAAGTTGATAGTTCCTTATATTTATTCATTTTATTCAGAATATTTTATATTACGAGGGTGCAATCCTATGCATGTTTAGACAGAAAAATGTCCTATAACTCCCAGCATTCCTCCAGCCAACCGTGCTAGCTGGGGTATGCTGGGAATTGTAGGCCTTTCTTCTGTGTAAGCATGCATAGGATTGCGCCCTAAGCAGCTCACATAAAAAAACAAGAGAAAAACAAGAGAAAAATAATAAATGTATTATTATTATTATTATTATTATTTTAAAAATTTTGTGGGTTTTTAAAGAAACTTTATTTATTTATTAAATGTATGAACCAGCCTTCACCCAGAGGATTCCAGTGCAACGTACACAAAATAAACAATAAACAAATCCAAAATAAAGCCATTCAATTACACCTTTAAAAACAATTAAACAACATTTAAACAAACTAATTCAATAAACATTTTTAATTTGCATGTTGTAAATTACTGCTGGCTTGATTTAACTACATTGTTTTAATTTTAATATGTGTTTCATCTACTTGTATATATCTTATGTTATCCCCTGTAAATGTTGTGTGGGGTTTACTACTCTTTTAATGATTTTTGCTTCCCAGTTTTGCTTCATATTGTACCCTCATCATGTGACTGGGGTGGGAGGGAACGAGGCTGCACTCACTGGCCTTGCCCCCTCCGTCGTGCCCTCATTGCCTGTCTGCACCACCTTCCGCATGTTGGTGAAGGACTCTATGCTCCCCGTGCGATTTAGAACCCTGATGGTGCAGGGAGGGTACACAAGTAAAGCAGGCTCTCACTTGGGGTTGGACTCGATGGCCTTGTAGGCCCCTTCCAACCCTACTATTCTGTGATTCAGACCGTCTCCCTCCAACGCATGAAATATGGCGGGGATGATCATAGATGACCGGGATGCCCAAATATGGCTGTGGCGATGGTAACGAGTTTACCAACTGGTTAGAACATAAGAATATAAGAAGAGCCGTGCTGGATCAGACCAAGGTCTGGATCACACAGTGGGCAACTAGATGCCTGTGGGAAACCCATAAGCAGGATATGAGCATAATAGCACCCTCCCGCTTGTGTTTCCCCACAATTGGTGCACATAGGCTTACTGCCTCTGATACTGGAGGTAGCATATAGCCATCAGGACTAGTAGCCATTCATAGCCTTCTCCTCCATGGATTTGTCCAATCCTGTTTTAAAGCCACTGAAACTGGTGGCCATCACTACATCTTGTGGAAGTGAATTCCATAGTTTAACTATGTACTGCTGCAAGACGTAGTGATAGTTAGATGCACAGGGTGGTACATTACTGTTTCCTAAGTGATGACGTCTGTTATTCACCCAGTGACAGCTCTACTAGTGCAGTCAGTGCACAGTACATTTACAAGGATCTTAATGCCATCACTATGCCATCTTAATACCATCACTATAGACAGATGCTCAGGAACAGATGGGGGATTTATATTTCGTATGTTATTGGCCTCGATGGAGGTGGTGGGGGACACATTAATTCTATTTCTTGGGGTGTTTGCAAAGATCGTGTTGTTTTCAATATGCTTATTTTTCATTCAGAACAAATTCTTCTGGTCTGCCCAGTGTAGTGGGGGAATGTCTGTTGCTAGGAACGAATGAGCATTCCTAGGGTAATAAAGGCAACATAAAAACAGAATGTTTAAATTAAAGGCTTCTAGTACAATACATGGGATTTTGCTTTTGTTAAACTACCTTTTCCATAACCCGACTAAATTCTGCCCTGAAAACACTGGCTTGGAAAATGAAGCAGGCCCGTTGGACTCCAGTGGAAACTCTAGTATAGATTTGAAGTACATTTAATGGACCGAGGCATTGTGTCTCTGAAGACTTCATTTGTAGTGTGTTAGCTACGGTTTTGTTCAGTGGCCCCTGAAAGAAAAGAGCAGCTGGAAAAGGTAATAATATCTTGAGCTTATGCACAGCGAGCAGATGAAAATTAGAAAAACTGGAGAGCTTGAAGTGGTAACCTGTTGTGAATTATTTACGCACATCCTTCGTATTGGTTCACAGTGTTAATCAGTCACATACAGCTCCCTGCCTTCGAAACCAAGGGCTCGTAGAGGCACATTTGTGTGATGTACAGGCATTGAGTGTGGACTGTTGGAGTGAGCTTGCATTAACTATCATGCCCTGGCAACCTCAGGACTCTAAGCTATTGGGAGAGGAAGGAAGAACCTTTAGAAAAGGAAAATACAGCGATGTAGCTAGGTGCTTCACATGAACAGTGAAGCCATGCTGAGCATCATTAAACAGCTAAAAGCAATTAAGTGTTAAGGAGGAATACGACAAAGAAAGCGTGTGTTATATTGTTCATTGCGCCGTCTGATTCTGCAAGGGGTTGGATAAGGGAAGGCCAATGGTGAGTAACTATACAGACTTCCCCACAAACTGATGGGGTCCCCAAGGAATTGGATCGGGCACATGTCACATAAGAACGAAAGCTTCACAGTCTGGTTCAGATGATGCTTGACTCTATCTCTTCGCCCACTCCATCTAAGGCATGATGTCATGAGGGGAACGCTCAAGTCCAGTGATTTGTTAGATCCCTGTCTTTGTCTGTTTCTTGATAGGGTTATGACTTTGGCCACACAGTAACTAAATATGATTCTTGACTGTCAGCTATGGAGTCAGGTCAGAGAATCCTGTTTGAAGAAAGTATCTCTTAATGTCCTGCTCGCTGCACCAACTCAGAGGACGTTGGAGCCAAAGCTTATGCATGTACTTGTTCAAAGGAGTTTTGTGGTCTAGAATGCATGCATGAATGCTTGCATGAAATTCGTGTTTATGAGCTCCCAGACAGGATGGGCCAGATTGGTTGAGCTCTCAGATTAGGGGGCACACAGTGCTGTAGATGGGGCATTGGGGTTAGCAATCCCCCCCCCAACTCATGCAAAGTTCTTCCTGTTCATGAAGTGGGATCTTCATAATTTGGGCTCTCTTCCTGATTAAACTCACTTACCAACATAGGCAAAATTACAGGTATCAGTTTATTTTATGTTTCTGTGGCGGTCCATCGTTTTGCTTCTTAGCTTTTGTAATTGATTATCTAACCTCTAACTGCTGCATTTGGTTTCTCGTTTTGTTTCCTTGTTTCCTTACTGCTGTGTGTTCTGAAAGTTGAGCCCTTTGTAGATGCTGTTTGGACAAGTGCACTGAGGAACAGGCAGACATACTTCGAGAGTTGAATTAAATAAGGATAACAGTTGTAACAGACAAGTTAGACTGCTGTGAGAGTTCAGTTGGAGGGAGAAAAGGCCAAGGAAGTAAAGACAGAATTTAAGCACACAACACAACCCACATTTCTTAGCTTACCCTAACTTACTGTTAAAACCTTATCAAACAGGACATAAATTAAAAATACGTAAAGCCAATAAGAGCCGGTGTGGTGGTTAGAATGTCAGACTAGGACGAGGGAATCCTGGTTCAAATCCTCACTCAGGCATGAAGCTGTCAGAGGGATCTTGGGCCAGTCACACCTCTCAGCCTACCATCCTCACAAGGTTGTTGTGAGGATAATTCGGGGTGGGACGGGACAGGAAAGATGGGATTTAAATGAAATGAAATGAAATGAAATAAACAAAAGATACACTAGCAGAAATCCAACAAGTGAGTGGGGGCAATCCAGTGTTTTTGCATTCAGTGTCACTTATACAGCTTCCTAATAGTTCCACATTAAATTACAAATGCTCTTAATGCACATTTTGTAGCATGCATGGCTTTTGGACTTTGATTACCTGCATTCAATCCTGGTCATAAAAATTACTTTCCATAATCCAGTCATGTCCTAGGAGATGGTGACCTTGAGTGCTGAGGGATAATTGGTATCTGAAAGGACCATTTTTGAACCATGAAATTGAGGGGCCTTTTCTTTTGCAGATGTTGTCTTGTAGAGCTCTTAGAAAAACTCATTTAAGCTGCCCTGTAGAGCTGAGAGTTTGGCCTCTAAAATGCTGTTTAATGGTTAAAAGGTGGTAATATTTTCTATCCTCATAGTGTAATGTGGCTATAGCAATTTTCTTTCAACAAAAGTAACAGTGATAATTAAAAATTGGACATAAGAGCTGCATTTGGGTATATTTTTTCATGGTCATTTTAAGGGGGAAGGCTTTCCAGTTATATATATATATATATATATATATATATATATATATATAAATAAAATAAAATAAAATAAAATAAAATAAAATAAAATAAATACTTTTATGCCCCCCTTTAAAAAATGGTTTTCAAGGAATCTTGGCTAAACCAATTTATAATTACTAATTGGTTTTGATACCAGGCCACTAATGGATATGAAAAATACATTTCATATTTAAACTGTAAGCTTCTATCTTAATGAATCCTCCCAGTTTAATTTTTGCTGTTAAAAAAACTATGCATAGGGAAAAAGTAACCTCAGAAGTGCATGACTTTAATATTCATCATCGTAAGAAGAGCCCTGCTGGATCAGACCAAGGGTCCACCTAGTCTGGCATTCTGTACACACAGAGGCCGATCAGGAACCCACGAGCAGGACACGAGTGCAACAGCACCCTCCTATCCAAGCAACTGGTGTACATAGGCAGACTGCCTCTGATACGAGGATATCGGATATAAGAACATCAGAGCCTGATAAGGAATACAGCCCCACTACTGGTATAAAAATAACATTTATTAAATGCAGAAAATGTTGTCTTTACAGCAGACTGACATCATAAGAGCAATTGGTGCTTAATATGAGTTCAGTCATTTCTGTTCCTTGGACTGGCTGTCAAAAGACCATAGGAAGCTGCCAGCATACTGCTCCATCCAGCTCAGTATTGTCTGCTGAGGGTCTCCACCCTGGCTCCCTCTAGATGTTTTGGTCTACAATTCCCATCATCCCTGAGCATTGGACATGCTGGCTGGGGCTGATGGGAGTCCTGGGCCAAAACAACTGGAGGGACCCAGGTTGGGAAATGCTCATCTACGCTGGCTGACAGAGGCTGTCTGGGATTTCAGATGGGAGTCTTTCCCAGCCTTTCCTGGAAATGCTGGGTCTTGAACCAGTGGAGGCTGGTGGCTCTGATGTCAGTGGGGTGGTGAATCCGCTCCGTGTTTCTGTCAGAACCAGTCAGAACTCTAAAGGAGCTCTCCAGGGTTCTCCTTTAGAGTTCCGTTTGGTTCTGCCACTAACATCAGAGCCACCAGCCTCCACTGGACCTTTTGCATGCAACACATTTGTTCTACCTACCCTTGAAGTTCATGGCACCAATGGATGGATCTGTGACTGGGTTGGTAGTTATGGGTTGTGGGGAGCTAAGAGAGAAGGGACACAGTATGGAGGGAATAATGTGTTTTGCATCTGTGAAGCACATAACCTGAACATGTGTGTGTGTAGCGGGGTGGGGGCAATACTGGCTAGCCCCCCCCCCCGATGTCAGCATGCCTGCTTGCTCCACCACTGAGCACGATGCATTCAGTAGAACTCCTGAAAGGAACCTCCATGCTCATACAGCTGCACATGCATAAGGCCTTCCATGCTTTGGAGAACCTTGCATGACCAGCTAGATCAGCCTTCCCCAACCTGGTGCCATCCAGTCTTTTGGACGACGACTCCCAGCATTCCTGGCAATTGCCCTGGGGCTGATGGGAATTGAAATCCGAAACATATGAAGGATACCAGGTTGGGGAAGGCTGGGTAGTATTCACCTTGGGAGGCACTCTTTCCCTCTAGCAGCAGCAGCAGCAGCGCTGGCCCCGAGGGGCTGGGTGAGGGCACTCGCTCACTGTGGCTGCTGACGCCTTGCCCTCTTACTGCAGTTGCTGAGTAAGAAAGGGCATTGCAGCCCCGTCTCCTCCATTCTCAGGCGAATGGCTGTGCAGGGCTTCATCCCCCCAGAAAGGAGGAAATGGCAGCAGTGAAGGAGCCGGCCCAGTGGCTGCAGCCTGGCCGCTTTTCATTTGCTGCTCTGCTGCGGATATGCGGACACGACGCGCATCTGTCTCACCTCCACCTCCTTGTGAAGAATCCGGAGTTGGGGGTGGACAGCAAGGTGGCCAAGTTGGTGGAAAACATGCTCTGGAAAGAGAAGAACATAAGAGCCATGCTGGGTCAGACCAAAGGCCCGTCTAGTCCAGGACAATAGGTTTAGGTCAGAGAGACTGGAGGGCAAGAGAGGCAGGATTTCTCATACTGATTAACAATAACAAGCAAGATCTGGTTGGCAGGTCTTCATTTATTGGTAGTTTTTTTTAATTAATATTTTACTGAAGAATATTTACTGAATTTTTATTAACAATTTACATGACATTTTATTTCAAAATGCAGTTAACAAAAAGAAGAAAGTGCATAATAATAAATCACGATTACTAAAGGAACAAAGGAATTCACTTATAATTCTTAATCTATAACTAATATGCTTATGGAACATCAACAGTAAAACTGTCAGTGAAGTAGGAGCTCAGTGCCTAATGAAAGTAAAAATACAAGTTATACAACATAAAAGGAGCGTGTGGGAGTGTATGCCGTTTTGTATGTATGTTGTATTAATCAGAAAAATGTAGGCATATATATTCTCATAGTCTCCCAATTTTTATCAATCCACTGTTCTTCAGTTGGTTGCTTTGGAGACCAAAGTCTTCCTTTTCAATTTATTATGAAGAAACATGCAACGTACCATATTTTATCATCAATCTTAATTAGTGTGGTCCCCTTGCCGAGAACGAAGGCTAGCCTCCAAGGGGGCTGTACATGGTGCTTCATGTTGTCAAGGTTCCACTTGTGACCCGGACCCCCTGAGCAACGCCTTAAGGATCTCTTGCCTCCTTAAGAGTCCCACCTTCCTTCTTTTAAACTTCCCCTTCCCAGTAACATGGGGTTTATGCTGTAGACATGGGGTGACTGACACTCTAGACACAGGGTTTAACCACGACAGTTTACTAGTAGGTTTAAAGCAAACAACTATTGTATTTACACAATAGAGCTGAGTGATACAAAAAACTTTAAAAGAAAGTAAAAGTTGCAAAATGCAAGTTCCTTTACCCTAGCTGTCCTTAGACTCCTCTAGGCTGCTTCTTCCTGCTCACTCTTCAGACTCTGTTCTCACTTCAGGCTCTGGCTGTCTCTGCCATGGGCTGCAGCCTGGTCTTTCTGACTCTTACTGGCACTCTCCCTCTGTTTATATATACCCTCCTCCCTCAAAACCGAAAGTACTGCTTCAAACTTGAAGAAATGAAACTTAGGCGGAGAAATGGAACTACTCCTCTCAGGGTTACGAAACTCCAGGCCTCTAAGCCTGACCTTTTCCCCCTTTGCTTCTGTACGCCTCAAACATACATTCACCAGGACATCTCTTGCTTCCTCCTGCTGCAGCCTCTCATGCCCCTCCCAATCTACTGAAGGTCAGGGACACCCCCACACACACACACAAAGTAGCATTCAATGTGATGCAAGTAGCTTCAGCCAGAAGTGAAAATCAGCTTCTCCCCACTTGTGTGTGCAGTCTTCTTTGGAATCGTGGTTTGAGTTACGCTCTATGGACCACGTTGAGCTAATTCAATGAAAATGTTAATTATCAACAACAAAACCATCTTTTTATAAGCCTCTTCTGAGGCCCGTAATGTTCATCATCAGCCTCTAGTTTTGTAAACAAGAAATTAACTTGTTTTTCTCCTCCCTTCTTTAGATAAGATCCTGACACCAACATGGGAAAACAGAACAGCAAGTTACGCCCCGAAGTCATGCAAGATTTGCTAGAAAGCACAGACTTTACAGAACATGAGATCCAGGAATGGTACAAAGGCTTCCTGAGAGACTGCCCAAGTGGACATTTGTCCATGGAGGAGTTTAAGAAAATCTATGGGAATTTTTTTCCTTATGGGGACGCTTCTAAATTTGCTGAACACGTGTTCCGTACATTTGATGCAAATGGTGACGGAACAATAGACTTCAGAGAATTTATCATTGCCTTGAGCGTAACGTCCAGAGGGAAACTGGAGCAAAAGCTGAAGTGGGCATTCAGCATGTATGACCTGGATGGAAACGGATACATCAGCAAGGCAGAGATGTTGGAAATAGTCCAGGTATGTACCACTTGCAAGATACATATTTGTTCTCTTTTCTTTCCTTTTTTTAAATGGCCTTATTGTTTTTACAAACAAGGAACAAGCAATAAATCCTCCATTATTCTTGGCTTTCCATATGTTGTCTTCGGTATAAGAATGTAATACATGCAAATCTGACTAACATTTATTTGCTGGTTACAATAGAAACCCCTGAGGGTCCAATCCTATGCATGTTTTGACAGAAAAAAGTCCTACAACTCCCAGGTTTTCCCAGCCAGCCCTGTAAACTGTATCTTCTCTAACTACTTCCTGTTGTGCTAAATGTTTTGCACATCAAGCGGATAAATTGTGAGGCTCTGCCAGCTGGGTTTCCTATCTTTATGACTAAAAATGTGACTTTGTGACCAGTATGGCTTGGGGCTGGGCTACCTGAAAGACCGCCTTCTCCCATAGGAGCCTGCCTGGGTTTTAAGACTATTGGGGGAGGCCCTCCTCTCGGCATATTTGGTGGGGGCGCAAGAGAGGGCCTTCTCGGTGGCTTGCTTCTAGGCTATAGAACTCCCTGCTGAGGGAGGCTAGATCGGCTCCCTTTTTGATGTCCTTGTGCCAGCAGGCAAATATGTTTTTTATCCAAGCAGGTCTGTGGCATGTGCGCTGTTGGGTTGGTTGCTGCTTTTATTCTGTTATTATTGTGTTTTTAATGTATTTGTTTTATGATTGTTTTAATTATGTTTTATTTTAAATGTTGGCTTTTATTGTTGTTAGGTGCCTTGAGTGCCATTTCCTGGTAGAGAGGTGAGGTACAAATCAATCAATCAATCAATCAGTCAAATAAATAAATAAAAGGACAGGTCTCTGGCTGCTTTGCCTACAAAGGGAGCTCAACCCTAGTTTTCAGTGTCAGAACCAAAATGAGTACCCTCCCTTCCCTGTGTGGACTAGTCCATTTTACACACAGTCCATGATTTCCCATTGTTGGATGTTGGGTATGTGTGCGTGTATGTGTGTGTAATGAAGTCAGTGAAGAACCAGTGTGGTGCAGGGATTAGAGTCTTGAACTAGGACATGAGAGAACAGGGTACAAATGCCCATTTAGCCCTGAAGTTCAGTAGGTGACCTTGGGACAATTGCCCATTGCGATTGCATAACTTACCTCACAGTTTGAGGATAAAATGCAGTGGGGAAGAATCCCATACCCTGCGCTGAGTTCCTTGGTGGGATAAAACTGGAATAGATAATAATGTCCCATGACGTCACTTTTTTCCAGTATGGGGGCTCATCTCTGCATTTAAAACAGTGTGTACTTTTGCAACAAATACGAGGTATCAGGAGTGGGTTGCTGTTTTTCCTGTTGGGCGGCCAGTCTATGTTGTGGCTCATTGATGCTTCTATCAGGGGCAGAAGACAAGGCTGTGGCACCCATCATACGTGGTGAAACATTATTTTTTCCAGATTGGAGGTTAATGTCATCAGAACTATGAGGCAGCCCTGGGTTTCCTTGTCAGTTTGAGAGCTCTAAGTGGCTATTGATATATATCACTGTGTTCCTGATTATGCCGTGAACCTTGAGCTGTATGTACCTGTACCTGAGCCTGAGCTAGCCTTCCCCAGCCTGATCCCCAGCAGGTGTCTTGGACTGCAACTCTCACCATTTCCAGCCTGCTTCTCCTAGCATTCCTGACCGCTGCTATGCTGGTTGGACCTGGTGGACATTGAAGTCCAGAACATCTGGAGGGCATCAGGCTGAGGAAGTGACTGTATTGGCCCCAGGAGCGTAGCCAAGTCATTTGTAGCGTTACAGGGGCCTAGAGATCCATAATGCTTGCTTAAGTTCATTATTGGTGCAATCCCCATGCTAGTAAGCCTCTGAGCATGTGCAAATGAGTCAAAAGGCCAATAACAGCCTTCTCAGAACATTCCTTGCTAATGAGGAGAATGTCTTATCACTGATGTGCCTGAGAAGCAGAGTTTGTTTACCTTAAAGCTACAGGTGGCTGTGCTTGAGAACCAAGTGCTGTTAGTTTATGCTGGGAATGAATGCTAGGGGTGTGTGCTGCTGAAACGCTGCTTATTGCTAACCAGTAGAGTATAAGACCCATTGTACCCAGTGGCTCGAGGTTCAGAGAAGCTGTCTGATCCAACCATTGGGTACGCCTGTGTGCTGTAAGTTACTCAATAAAGTCTCCTTGTAAGCAAACCTTTGAGTCTGATTTATCACTATCTTGGCACTTCTAACCTAAAAGTTCAGCGCTCACGGCTGGGGTGACACAGTGACTTAGAAGCAATTTTCCATCCAGGCATCTTATAGAGCCATCCAGGCATCTTCTGCTTAGCTTCAGCAGTACACAGGTGTCATGCACCTTCAGACCATTATATTCCATGCATGTCCTATAGCTACAGTATATGAAGCAGTGCAGGGATGGGGCAGGAGAGGGGACGTTCTATATGATGGTGGATTTTGCTGATCTGTATGCAAATCCCTCCTCAAAACTCAACACTTCCATGAAGCCTTTGGCTAGTTCCTCTGCCCTGCTGCAACTTCGCCTGTGACGAACCCGAAGCGGTGATGTATTCCTGTTCAGCCCTGCCACCACTTCCTCTGCTGTTTCCCTGTATTTTAGATTGTAAATTCCTCGGGGCAGGCACCTGTCCTCTTCTACTCTGTGAAGCACCACGCACACTGACGGCAGACTGATGATGATGAGTTGGATCCAGATTTATGCTGGATCGACTGCGCTGGCAGATGTGGACTTCCCTGCCCCTTCCTTCCCATGGCACCCGCTCCAGCGCCCTGAAAATATTACACAGATAACAGGGACCCTGCTGATTGGAGTGAGCTGTAGTATGGGGATGCGATCCCCAAAAATCAGGCAGGGGGACTTTCTTCTTGCAGAAGGCAGATCCTGGATCCATCATCATCATATACCACCAGAGTATTTTTGTGGGGGAGGCAGTATTCAGCCTAGGGCTCCTCTATTCCATGTGACTTGCAAGGGCCAGATGAACTAAATTTATTTATTGCATTGCCTTTGTTCTGTGGATGTCAAGGGCAGTGTGCATGAGGATTCCCAGGGGGTCTCCTATACAGCCCCTGACCAAACCCAGACCTGCTTAGCTTCAGCAAAGTTGTGTCTTTAGATCCTGGCATGTTCCCAGAAAGAACTGTCAAGGCCCCAGCAGTTGTCATAGTTGTCAAACATTGGCATCCAACATTTCTCTTTAGCTCCAGGAGTAGCCAATTATAACGAATTTTCCCCAAATCCCATCTTTAATGGAGGGCTGCCGTTCAGTTCAGCTGTCGTAGCTAGTAAGCCTCTCCAGGTTGTCCTCATTTTCAAGATGGAGTTCCAAGCTTAATGTTGACTTTTATTGCTGTTGACAGCCTGTGTCATAGCTGCAGCATTGCTCCGTGAAAGTAGACTGGGTGTGAATTTCCCAAGGTAATGGCAAGATGGACAGGAGCACCAGAGGGAAGCATCTGTTCCTGCCCAGCAAGTTGCAGTCTCAGATCTGCTCTGCACAATTACAAGATCTGTGGAGCAAGGTTGCCCATTCACATATATTTAAACACTACAGAGCAGATCAAAATTGCAATGGGAAGAAACTCACTGACTTCTGGAGGCCACTTTAGAGCAAACTAAGGCTGAAATCCTATAAACGCTTACTTGGGAGTAATTCTCAATCAGCATAGTGGGACTTAACTTCTTAGTAAACGATTACAGCATTGTATTATGCTATTCCAACCCTACTATTCTATGATTCTATAGGGATGCTCTGACTTGGATTCCTGCATTGAGCAGGGGGTGGGACTCGATGGCCTTGTAGGCCCCTTCCAACCCTACTATTCTATGATTCTACTTATTGCACTGTAAGGCCACGATTCTGTACTCACTTAGCTGGGAGTAAGCTTCATTGAACTCAGTGGGACGTACTTCTGAGAAGACATGTATAAGATTACACTGGGGCAGAGCAATCCTCAGCTGTATCGGAGAGCTCCGATGTCAGAGCCTCCAAGACATCCAAAGCCCCTCTGGGCTTAATGCTGTCAGGGCAGAGGAGAGGGCAGAGTGGCATTTCTGCTTCCCCCTCCCTCCCCAGGGCTGTTTCTCCCCCCCACACACATTCCCTCCCATTCAAACCAATGGGATGGAATTGATCTATGTCATCTTCAGGGCTGGTGTAGATCAGTAGCTGGGTGGGGGTATGTCTGCATGCCAGGAGAGCTGCGGGTCTTGCAGATCCGCAGTCTCTCCCAGAAAGGCTGCTGGCCCACCCCAGTCCACTTCCTTTCCCCCCATTCTGATGTCAGAAAAGTGTGGTTTCCTGTGATTTCTTTCTTTTGCTCCCCCCCCCTTCCTTCTCCGCCTCTTCTCTCTCTGACCTTCCAGGCTGGGGGCACAGGTGTTTGCTCTTTCGTTCTTGCCTGTGTAATGCAACACAAAATAGTTTGAACAAAGTTCTTTTTGAAACTCTATGCTGTCCCAGCATTTTTATGCAAGAACATTTATAAGTAGAGCTGTTTTATTTCTTTCACTGAAGAAGGGTGTGGTCTCCTTTATTCTCAGGTACCCTGTATGCATGTGGGACTGTTTTGCCTTTTTGTTTTTCTCTTCTAATTCCCTTTCTAACAGGGGGCAAGATTACTAAATAATCCCATCAGGATCTCCCCCTCCAAGGCCAAACCTCTGCCCTCGGATAAGAAGTATACTTTAATTTATGTGGACGTGCATATTACATAGATGTAAACCAAAACACATACATGAGGGACCAATTGGCATTGAACTGTGGGGCTTAGGAAAACCTGACACCCCTCAAGCTGAGAGAGTTAGAGACCACAAGGAGGTCCTTGAAAGCAATTCCTTGTTTTATTAAAGAAGAATTCAAATTGAATTAAGATCACCAATCAGAGGAATTAGAACCATACATACATATATACATATGTACATATATATGGAATTACAATCATTCATTTATGCTGAGAAGGTTAAAGATAAGCATTTAAAGCATTTAAAATCAGTAGTGAAGCCAGGTACACTAGAAAATTGTGTGTATTTGTGTGTGTGTTCAAAAAAAGGGGTGATGGAAGTGTAGCACCTCAAAGAGCACAGTTTAACTTCTAACTGTGTGTAGCTGTAGCTAATCATGGAGAAGTGAGGGGGAGAAGTTTCAGCATGGGATAATTTGAATGGGGGAGAAACAGACTCTTTGGGGAAATCGTGAGTTTTGGAGGAGGGGGTTAGAGCAAATGCAGGGGTTTTGGAAGTGGATGGAGAGGCATGAAAGAACAACAGGGAGCTCCAAAGCCAAGGATTGTTGGAGTTTGGAATGGGGTAAAATATTAGGGAAAAGGGAGGAAAAGAGAATAATTGGAGTATGGGCCACTTAGAAGAAAAATAGAAGCTAATACAAAGATTTACCTCTCCGTATCTGCTGACTTATGAAGTGATGGGAAGTTCTATTGAGCTCCCTTTCTGGAAAAGAGGAGGAGAGTAAAGGGAGGAAAGGCCAGAGGGGGTTGCTATTCCAAGTAAAAAGTGTGAGGGTCCTTCTTGGATGGAAGGAATCCTCTTTCCCCCTCTCTCCCGATTTGCATGATCACAGAAGGCCCTATTCACACACACCCAGGGGTGGGGGGAGGGTGGTTAGGGTAGCTATGGAGGGGGGGTAACGAAACCACTACACGTGGGCCCATCACATAACCGGGAATCATGCAGCGCCGTGTGGTTCCACTAACCCCTCCCCCTCCGTAGTTACTGGGCGAGCTCCCTTGAGTGGTTTGTGTGCGACCGGACGTCCTCTACAGCACGACTGGGCTGCCAGCAGCCACTCCATCATCCTGAATGAGAGCATGACCATTAAGAAAACCTGCTGTGGCTAGAGCATCGCCTGCAGTAGCAGACACTCTAGCCAGCGGACTCTGTAGACGTGGCCTGGAAGTCCTCCAGAGCCCATTTTAACCACTGGGGAGCCTAACAGATGACACAATAAGCCTCCCCAGGACCCCTTAACCCTTTTGCAGGGGGTGTTTACCTGGGGTGGCTTAGCAACCACGTGGAATGTGGTTTTCTCTCCCTACACAACACACTAAGCCACCGCAGTTAGCAAAAAAAGCCTAACCACCATAGCTTAGCATTATATGTGAACAGGGCCAGAGGGGAAAATAAGCTACAGTAACTTATTCCCCTCACCCTCCGCGCATGCCAGTCACGTCCTGGGGGGATTCGTATAATTACCCTCAGCAGTGCAGCTTGTCCTGTCGTGCAAACCCGGCAGGGGTGGCTTGTTGCCATCAGTAACAAGCCACCCAGAACCCATGGGCTGTTTTAGGGTTGTGGGTAGCTTGTCAATCAGCCCAACAACCCACCCTCACCAGGTTTGCACGTAACGAGAAGCTATGGCACGCCCCCACCATGCCCCAAGTATACAAAATGGTACCTGCCACCACAACAAGAAGCCCCGCGGGGAATTCATCTACAGTGGCTTCTGGTTAAAGTGCGAACTGGGTCACTGTGTGTCCAAGTGGACTTGTGCCTTCCATGGAAGGGTACAGAACTCCTTGTGGGTTGGAGAGCTGTGTATGGTCATTGGAGCCCCAGGGGCAAAGAAGGGATTGCTGTTTATTCAAGGTGGTACAATTTTATTACGCTCGGGTATCTTCCTTCCTTAAATCAAAATGATACAAATGATTTTGATTTAAAAAAAAAACTGGTAAGGTTGTATTTCTGTCATTGTTGTACGTATTTATTTATTGCATAGACTCGTAGAATAGTAGGGTTGGGAGGGGCCTACAAGACCACTGAGTCCAACCCCCTGCTCAATGCAGGAATCTAAGTCAGAGCATCTCTGACAGATGGCTGTCCAGCCTCATCTTGAAGGCCTCCAGTGTGGGAGAGCCCACCACCTCCCTAGGTAATTGGTTCCATTGTCATATTGCTCTAACAGTTAGAAAGTTTTTCCTGATGTTCCGCCAGAACCTGGCTTCTTGTAACTCAAGCCCATTATTCCATGTCCTGAACTCTGGGATGATCGAGAAGAGATCCGGGCCTTCCTCTCTGTGACAACCTTTCAAGTACTTGAAGAATGCTATCATATCTCCCCTCAGTCTTCTCTTCTCAAGGCTAAACATGCCCAGTTCTTCCAGTCTCTCCCCATAGGGCTTTGTTTCCATGTCTATACCTCCCAGTAGACGAAGCTTTCTGGGCGGTTTTAATTGTAATTGTAAGCTGCCTTGGAAATATGATTTAAAGGCAGGATATAATAGATCTTTTAAATAAATGAATACAATAAAATTCCATGCAACAAATCTGCAATAATTTTCACAGCAGGACACGCTGATAAGTTTTTGCATTCGCCTGTCGGTAATTAATGTTGACATTTCATTTGCTCATCCCACGCTGTTTTGTATAACTATTGGATGGGTGAGGAAAATCTGTTGCTATACTGCCAATTTGGCAGGGGGGTGGGGAAAAGAGATTTGATTACATTAATCAACCATTAATATTCCATTAAGCTTTTCTTTATAGATAAGAGACAGCGCGGTATAGTGGTTAGAGTGCTGGACTGTGACTCGGGAGATCCGGTTCTAGTCCCCACTTGGACATGAAGCTCACTGTGTGACTTTGGGCCAGTCACTGACTCCCAGGCTAACCTACCTCACAGGGTTGTTGTGAGGGTAAAATGGAGAGGAAGAAGACCTTGTAAGCCCCCTTGGGTTCCTTGCAAGAGGAAAAAATGAGGGATATTAATGTAATAATAAACGAAATTAAAAAAAATAAAAGGGTATATTCTGTTTAAAGGTTAAAAGCTCTGTTGGGTCTGAAAATGGAAGCAAAGGAACTGGATGTCTACAGAAGCAGGATTCTCTGTGTGCTGTGGGGGGCAGGGCAGGGCGGATTAAGGTTGCAATCGTATGCACTCTTACTCGGGAATAAGGCTCATTGAACTCAATAGGACTTTTGAGTAAAGATGCATAGGATTGTGCCTCACTTTGTGGAGGGAGTTGCATGCCAATTCCCTGTTGGACATTTCTCTTCATGTGCTTTAACCTCTATGCAGTTTCCAAAGAGGACATTTAATAGGGGTGACTAGAGGAGATATGGTAATGGTGATTGAGATTTGTACGTTTCGGATAATGAACCGAGTGACATTTTTCAAAAAGCCATGTTGCCGCTGATTTGGAAGATCTTGCTTGACCAAAACCTCAGAGGGCCTTCTAGAGAAGAAAACAAGAATTTCAATAAGATTAGCAAATATTTCTTGGGGTGGATCTGCGCTTCCCTAAGCTACCTGAATGTTTTACCTGCACCCTGATCTGGTAAAACAACGAAGGAATTTTGAGGGAAGTGAGATGAATTTTGGCAGGACTAGCAAGAAGTCCACATATCCCTAGATCAAATCTACGTATTTATTATTTGATG
Source organism: Heloderma suspectum (assembly GCF_057233095.1). Taxonomy (NCBI): domain Eukaryota; kingdom Metazoa; phylum Chordata; class Lepidosauria; order Squamata; family Helodermatidae; genus Heloderma; species Heloderma suspectum. Next base: position 39,263,905 of record NC_139461.1, read on the forward strand.
CATTTATACCCTGCCTTTCTCTCAAGCGGGTAAGAATAAATAATAAAATAAGTGCTGCAGTCTTTGCAGGCTCGCTTGGGATTCCAGTGTACTAATTCAGGTGCTTTGTTCATTAGGCATTTCTAATACTCTAAAGCATGAACAGCATAATTTGAAACCTCACATGTGACAATTACACACATGTTTTTCTCTGCATTTATACAGATTGAGAAACTGGTTGCAGATTCTCAGGGCATGTACGCTACCATCTGTACATGCAGTAAAATATTTGTTTGTGTCTGTACATGTGTGTATGTGTGTGTAAACTCATGTAGGAAACTCATAATATATGATGTCCTCCATGCATTGGATCCATGCAAAACATAGTAACTGGCCTTTCCCCTGACATTAATTCTCAGACATCAAAGCAGAGGAATTATTGGATTCACGTGATGACACTTTAGGTTTCTCTTACAGTGTTGTCAGCCAGAATATCTTGATGTATATAGGTTTGTCTGGCCCAATTCTGATACTTTGTGAGATCACCCTCAGTGTGGTACAAGTTTTGTATGCTGTTTATAATCTGGTTAGTTTACTGTAATGTGCAATCTATGCGGCTGCCCTTGAAGACTGTTTAAAACAGGGTGGTCAACTCGCAGCCCTTCAGATGTTTTGGCCTACAACTCCCATCATTCTTCACCATTGGCTGTTGTGCCTAAGGCTGATGGGATTTGCAGTCCAACAACATCTGGAGGGGCACAAGTTGCCCACCCCTGGTTTAGAACTTCAGTTGGTCTAGAGTAGAGGTCAAGACTTAATTCTGGCTGGGGATGATGGGAGTTGCATTCCAACACGTCTCGGAAGTACCAGGTTGGGAAAGGCTGCCTTAGCTCAGCTGCTAGAAGTCACCTAGGGTGATTCTGACAGCCTATGGGTCACCCTAGAGCAGTCTCCAGAATCATGACCCTTTCTCATGTCCCATTTCTTAGGCAATCTACAAGATGGTTTCTTCAGTTATGAAGATGCCAGAAGATGAATCGACACCAGAGAAAAGGACAGAGAAAATCTTCCGCCAGATGGACACTAATCGGGATGGTAAATATCTTTGGATGATTTTCTTTTTAACTCCCTTCTCTTTGTTCTGTCTTTCAAACTGCTCTCAAAGAGCTGGACTGATTGAATAAACAGAAGAATGTCACTGATATGTAGATCGCAACTGGCCTCTAAGGATCTGTGAAAGGGTGAATGTTTATATTATTATGGGAAAAGCAAGGAGTGTTGAATGTTAGCCAGCAAGAAGCCCAGTCCATAGAGCAAGGCTCCAGTTGCACAACAGGAAGGTGTCCTGGTGATATTATGCTTCCTGGCCCCTCCATGCTCTGCCTCTTCTCCCAAATCCAGGGCTAGGAAAGAATTCTAAATGATCCTCCACCCCCACGAGCCTCTAGGTCGTGTCACTTAGAGATGAATAATAACTGGCAGACATTTATGTGGGACGAATTCAAGCAAGTATTTACTTTTGAAAATCGATCATGTTGCAACCCACAGTCAGATATATATATGACATTAAAGGTATGTGCCATTATGAAAGGTGTAGTAGGTATAAGTGCTAAGAACACACACACACACACAACAACAGTGCCCAGTGTAGGAGTTTTAAAAAACATTTTGGCTGGCTCAAAATAATATTTTTTTCCTGGACTCTAGATAATTTCCGATCAGTTTCAGAAAAGCTTTTGGAATTGCACAAAATATGTAGTAGTTTTCCTGAGCTAAACCATATCTCCCTGATCCAGTGTGGGAGATATACCTCTGGGCAAAAGGTTTCAGTGTGTGGATCTAAGCTGGTGGGTGTAAAAATGATGGCTGCACAGGTGACAGGAGAGATCCTTGCTTTAGAGCCTCTGTTAGATGGTCAGGTCACAACCTGGAGATATGGTAAGGACCACATCTCAGTGGTAGGTGTGCTTTGCATGCAGAAGGTTCCAGGTATAATCCCAGTTCAGAAAGGATCAGGTAGGACATGATGTGAAAGACCTCTGACTGAGACCCTGGAGAGTCGGCGCAAGTCAGAGTAGTTAATGCTAGACAAATAGATAGAAAAATTGACCTGTTATAAGGCAACTTTCTATATTCTCCCTATACCTTTAAATCCACCATAGAATTGCAGCCTTGTCTTGGCCTCTTCCACATCACCAGTCCTTTCCCCTGCTCCTTTACCACCTGGTGTAGTGAGTGGAACACCAGGTGTGCTATGCAGTGGGAGCAAAAGATGTAGCTATAAGGACTGGTGGAAATGAGTGGAAGAAACTCTGGTTGCCTCTTCTTGCAGTTCAGTGGTGAATTTAAAGGTGAGGGGCACCTTTATGGCATGCAACCTTGCCCACTGCTGTTCTGAATGGGGACTTTATTTCTGAACTGAACACTGTTAGCACTACATTTGCCTTTTGATATTTTTGATATTTTGAGAACCAAGCAATACTAACATTTATTTGACTGACTGACTGGCACATTGGACAGTGCAGTCAATCTGGTACCTTGAAGATTGCCAAGTTCACAACGGTAAACTGTTTTAATCAATAAGGGAAATTCAAAACATCCAAATAATTAAGACAGTTGCACGAATGGGAATATTATTCTGAGAGGGGCAACGTCGATGAAACTGTGCATTTGGTTAACAGGAAGCTTTTGCACACATGGAGTTGGATCCAGATTTAGGCATGTGCAACTGGGCTGGCAGAAGTGGAATACCCCACCCCTTCCTCCCCACAGCAGCCCCTCCAGCCCTCTGGAAATGCTATACAGATGGTCAGCGGACCCTGCTGAATGGGATGAAATGTGGGGAGGGGGAGTGGAATCCCCCCAAATGGGTGGAGGCAATTTCCATGAGCAAATCCCTTCCATCAACAGAAGGCAGATCCTGAGTCCAACTCAGGGAAAATAGGTACTTTTGCCATATATGGTGGCCTACACATAGGAATAAAGAGAAGCAAGCAACTCTTAAAATGTTATGCTTCAAATGTATGCTTTTATGTATTTTAGAATTCCAAACCACCATCTCTATTTATTTTCTAGGAAAACTTTCTCTGGAAGAGTTTATTCGGGGAGCCAAGAGTGATCCGTCTATCGTCCGTCTCCTTCAGTGCGATCCCAGCAGTGCTGGGCAATTCTAAAGCAGTTGCTTGGATTATTTTGTGTCTTTGTTTTTGTTTCTTTTCTCTTTTTGCCAAAACAACATTCGTGGTGGTGTTGCCTCTGTATGGCCAACTACGCCTTCTTTTGTGGCATCTTTAGCTTTCTTTGTGGCAGATCAGGTAGACGTTGTGCTCACTCTCCAAAATCATCCCGGATACGGAGAGGGCAGTCTGCACAACAGTGTCGATTTCCAAATGGTTGTAAAGATCTGCGGACTGATCCTAAACATGTTTACCCAGGAGTAAATCCCACTGAGTTTTAACAGGACTTACTTCCTAGCATGCTTAGGATTGAAGTCTTAAATTTTGTTTTGTCAGTTCCAAGCTTAAAAGAAAAAAAGGAAGAGACATGGGCCTTGTTCCAAAACTCTGTAGGGCTCTGAGACACGCATGGAGCAATGCGCAAGAAATGTCTGCCACATTCATTTCAATACTGGGGGATGCTGAAGAACATTCTCTGACATTGTAGTGAATGAAGAAGCCTCTGCTCATGGGGAGCTTCATGAGTGCACCAGAGGCGGGGCGCTTACATTTGTATCACAATCAGATCCAGGGTCAAATAGTTTTATACGCAACGTTCTGTTTCCATGTTCTGCTAGAAGTAGACTGCAATGACTCTCTGGTAAATTCTTACTTTAATAAAATGATCTCTGGTTACGGCTTAGAGGTAAGCTCACAGCTAGCTGCCTAGAGATAAATGCCACCCTTAACTCCTAGTACAGTAGCCAAAAGTAAATGCAACACGTGTGCACAGATTCTAAGAAATTCTTACCTGGCAGGTCTGAAATTGGCTGTTCTAGTAGGTGGAGGATTCACCCAGCCAGTCTGAATGACACAGTCAAGGGTCCATTGGAAACAATGGCTACAAATTTAACCCATGCACAATTGCTTTATGGAAAGTAGTGTGCTTTATGGTAGAAGGCAGGACCAGTAAGTACTGGGATCAGCATGAGCTGCTAACCAGTGCTGATCCATCACTCCACAAAAAAACACAAACACACACGTTGGTACCCTTCAGTGATGCCTTCAGAGCGTTGCTGTGCTCTGAATGCTGCTGTAAGGTGAATAGAGGAGAACCAAGTTGTTCAGCTGCCTTTATACCAGGTTATACAACTGAATTTGAAAACAGCAACAGGATATTCATTTAGGGAGAGGGCAGAAGGGAATGTCAAGCAGAAGCTGCAATCCTTGTTTTCGATTACCATTTTGGATCAAGAAAGACAATTGTGTATGTTGAAAACTGAGTTAAGTGAGACAGACATAAGGGGAAATGCATGTTTTGATGGGTTGATGGTAAAGAAGCAGCTTCTACAGATGGAAGCCATCTTGCCTCAAAGAGACCGACAAAGAAATGGCAGGATTTGGTGGTTAAATGATAAGAGAAGTTGGTTGGAAGGTGTCTTTTCCCCCTTCTCTTTTAGGCAGTGGAGGCTGGTAGCTCTGATGTCAGTAGGGCGGTGAATCCGCTCCGGGTTTCAGTCAGAACTCTAAAGGAGCTATCCTTTAGATATACTTCCACACCTTGTATTGTTCCCTTAGAGTTCTGACTGAAACCTGGAGTGGATTCGCTGCCCCACTCACATCGGAGCCTCCAGCGTCCACTGATTATAGGTAAAAAAAAGTTGAGGATAATCAGGTGGATCTACAGCAGGGGTGGGCAGAAAGTAGATCGGGATCTGCCAGTTGATCTTTGGGTGATTGTCAGTATGTTCGCATAGATTTCTGTCTCCCAGTGTTTAACCATAGCAGCAGAAATGGCTCCTTCCTGCCCTAAATTAGACTTCTGAAATGAAGAAAGCTTGGGGCAACCAGGAGTGGATTTTGGTGTGGAAGGACTGTGAGCTCCACTCAGTTCTGGCACTGAGAACAAATTCTACATGTATTTCTTTTGCACCAGGCTCTGTTTGGTTCATCTTGAGGTTCTAGTAGGAAACAAAATAGATTTCACAGTCCTGAAGTCTGCCCCACCTCTGATCTACAGTATACCAGAAAATGTGTGCTTCCTAAGTATATACCTGCCAGCTTATGTAAAAGCAGGAAGTATTTGCAATGGGTGAATCAGCGGATAGGATGGGTGTACTTATGTTTAATCCTTTTTGCACCTGCCAATTTTCTGCAAATGCCCCACCAAGGTCATTCCCCCCCTGCCACTCTGGTTAAGGAGCCTGGTTGGCAGAAAAGTAATGGAAAAGGGAAGGGGCACCATTTGCAAGGAGAATCAGCAGGCAGTAAACAGACCTCTGGGCCCACCAATTCTCTCTTCCAAATGCCCTGCCTGTCTGTTGGGCAGCAGGCATTTGCCTTGTAACATGTAGTTCTGCGCTGAAGAAGAAAAGAAGAAGTTGTACGTGGAGTGGTAGGGGGAGTCACTTTAGCTGAAGCTCTTGAAATCATGGCACAGTTTAAGCAGCTGATGTGGAACGACGTGTGTTGATCTGAGTGCAATTTGTTTTGACCAGTGCAGAGGGGGAAAGCTCATCACAAGAGGGGGAAACTCATCACAAGGTGGCTTTCTTCATGTTGCAAAGTGATGTTGTGAAGTGGCTAGTTTTTTCTTTCTAATGCATTTTGGGTTCCAGTCATCATGTGTTTGCACCATATGGTTGCATTTTCACACTACCATCTGAATCACGCCTCAAACATGGCCCTGTGAATTGGCCGTTAAATAATCATCCTGAATTTATCACGGAGCACCTGGGACCCCAGGGACTTTTAAGGGGGAGGGGGGTGGGAACACACGCAGGAACACTACCATCAACTACTGTTTTAATTATAAAATTGTGGGAGTCATGCTTCAGTACAGCTTCTAGGTGTCTGCTGAAACATTTGGTACCATTTTTGATATATTTATATATACATATATATATATATTAAAATATTTTTTAAAAATATACCAAAAAAGCTATAGGAGAAAGATATTGAATGTTTTATCCTTTTTTTCCCCTGAAGGCACCTGTTTCTCCGCCTCCTCCTCCTCCAATACAAACCTCAGATACTTAGGTGGGAGAAACTAGAGTCAAAGGACTGAGCGCAACTGAATTTCACAAACAAGAATTTGAAACCCCTCTAAAAGCCTGTAAGAAGGAATTTGTTGGCCAGTTTTTATGCAGAGCAAAGGCAGAATGCATCTGTAGGTAGAACTAGAGCTGCCTGTCGAGAGGAGGGGCTGACAGGGATTTGCCAAGTGGTCTTGTAGAAGCAGGTGAGCCTTAATGCAAAGTGGCTTGGAGAAGATAGGCTAGTTCTGCTGCAGCTCATTTTACGCAAGATCATGGGGTGGGTGGCGGCGGCGGGTGTTTCCAACCTAGGGTTGGATCCAGAATTATACTGAGAATAGACCCATTGAATCCAACCCCTCATGTTTAACTAAATGGGTATGCACTGGCCATGATGCTTTGTACAATCTAGGTAGCAGAATGTATATTTGTCCCAAAAGCAACTGAATCCCCAAAGAGTTGCCCAGATCCAGACTTAGGGTACAATCCGATATACACTTATCTGGGAATAAGTCCCATTGAGCTCAGTGGGACTTACTTCCGAGTAGATGACCCTAGGATTGCACTGTTAAGTCACAGTTAGACCCATTGAAATCAATGGGGCTTAATTGTTTTGCTCAACATCTACCTTGCTGGCTCCAGGTTGTCCAGCTTCCAGAGGCAGGCCGGCCGCACACCTCTAGATGTCCGCAGATGGGGTGCAAACGGTGCCCTTCTGTTGCTTGTCCACAGCATACAGGGCTGAGTGAACTGCCATGTGTGTTTCAACTACATGTGTTGTGTTCACATATAAAGCCGAGGAAAGGGGGCTCTGCCCTTGGATGAGAAGAATTGTCACCCTCTCTCCCACAGCCCCTCACTGAACTCCACTGCAGTTCAGCCATTTTCTCCCAGCTTGGCTCATTCGCTCTCCTCCCTACTTTTAATATGAAGAGTACACACACACACACCTCTGCTTTACATATGAATAGGACAGATATGGAGTGAAGCGCTGTCATGTTAAGTTTGGGCCTAAGGTAGGTAGTGGATATCATCACATGTGGTGGCAGGGAATGCCATGCATTAATTGCATGGTGTCGCTTCTAATCCCATGGCCAATAGTATCAATGAATTCTAGGGGTGGATCCAACTTTGTCATTGCACCTGTGGAATGGATACTACCGGTGGAACAGGACTTCTATGTCCTCTCTGCAGTCCCCCGCATGCCCTCCAAAGGAGATCTGGAAGTGGGGGGGGGGGGCCGCTACAGAGGGGAGGAGAAGATGTGGAAGTCCCACCAGCACTATCTGTTCTGTGGACACAATGACTGCTGGATCCAACCCTTGTCGTTTGAGATGAGGAGAAAAATGACTCCCTCTCCACACCATAACTTGATACTCTTTTATCATATTATTTTCCCCCTTCCTCTGAAATAATCTTATGTTTTGGACTACAACTCTCAGCATTCTTGACCACTGGCTGGAGCTGATGGAAGTTGACCAAAACAACTAGAGGACACCAGGCTGGGGAAGGCTGTTCTGGACAATATGGCCAAGGTAGAGAAGTGTGATGTAGAAGGAAAAGGTGAGGGGGCGTGGAAAGAATCACATCAAACTGGTGCCCCAAAAAGAGGGAAGAGGTGAAATTTCGTAGGTGCTGAAAAATATGTTTATTTACAGAGTCATTCCCTATTATTCCAATTGCCTGATGTCTGTCAAATTTTTCAAAGGCAGCGATGGTTAGTTCTCAAGGTACAAATTATCCCCACCTCACCCCAAGCATGGACAGATTAGTTTATTTCCAGTCTGTCACTTTCACAGGTGTTTATTCAGCGGTCCATCCCATCCCATTTCTGCATATATATTTTTGGAAATTCGCATTTGAATACATATTTTAAATGTTTTTTCTCTTAAAATGCACATTTCTAAATTACAAAATGGCTTGTGGCACCTTCAAGACTAACCAGCTGAGGTCGCAAAAGTGTATGCTATAATACAAAAGTGTGTTATGTATGCCATAATAACGTGGTCTTTAAGATTCCACAAGACTCTGGGTTGTATCCCATGGTGTCGTTCTGCCAGCACAAAGCACCTATTGGTTGTGGAAGCCCCATTTTCTTCGATGTAGAAGTACTTGAATTCTGCTTGTGTGAGCGGTTGCACAGGCTGTTGCACATACCCTTTCACAGCTGTTCTGGAAGCTCCTAGCTGTTGCACAGCCTTTCCAGAAGCCTTGAGCTAGTTGTACTAGAAGTGTTTCCAAAGCCACCACACTAGTTGATCCACAAGCCTTGCACAACTCATTGCAGCTTCAGTTGGCTAGGGTTGCTTGCGCTAGTTCTGCCAGTGGCTACACAACTGCTAGCACAGGGGTGTGGAACGTCTTTCAGCCTGGGAGCCAAATGCAATTTCAGAGGAGCTCTCAGGCCACATTCCAGTGGTGGGTGGGCCCAAGGCAAAATGGGGTGGGCCCAAAAGCCCAGCAGGTTGTAGCTCAAAGCTCTTACTGCCAGCAGCGAAGCCTCAGGAGAGGCAGGCCAACTTCTTAGAATGGGGGTGGGGGGACACAAAAGCCAGGAAACTACCAATCAGTTGGGAAGGGAGTGGGGACATCTGCGGAGCCAGACTGGGGCCCCAGGGGCAGGATTTGGCCGGTGGACCAGAGGTTCCCCACCCCTGTGCTAGCAGAGCAACATCACAGTTTGTACTTTTCCTTGTAGTGTAACCTTAGATGCAACCCTTTGTGCTGCAACAAAGTAATTTGGCTACCTCTCTGAAAAAAATCTAAATGCATTTTGTATCAAAATGCACCTTGCTAAACTTACCTTGTCTCAAAATATGCATTTTGGGCATGTTTGTTTTTTGAGCCAAGAACAGCGTTGCAAAATCAGGAGAAATGAGAGATCTGGAGGGTAATTATGTTCTGATCAGCACACTAATCTGGCAAGTGTGGATCAGTTTGTATCGGACTTTGCAAAGAGCAAATTCTTCAAGCATCCTGACTGTCAAGGGCTCCTTGGAGGGCTCTCAGTCTAATCCAATAGCCAAGTCCAGACACAGACAAAGGGATTCTTTTCAAAGCTTTATTCTTCTTTTGCAACTTAACAGCTCTACAGGTAGCAACTAGATCTGAGCAGCAGCATCCCTATGCCCTAAGTTAGAACAGTTGGTCCCCGTTTGAAGGGCAATTACTGGCAGACCCCTGAATATAAGGACTAGGGAGAATCCCTCCCCTTTTCCCTTGGATCCTCTGGGCGCAACCGTTCTTTGAGCGCGAACCATTTGGCACCGCGCTCTGCGTCTGCGCCGCACATCCCCCCCAGTCTGCTATCTGTGCTGAGTCACTCCCTGGACTGCTTTCTAAACTAGGAATGTGGGTGGGAGGAAGCTCCGTCAGCTGTTGGTCCTGGGAAAAAAGGAGCGCGCTCCTCTCCCGAAGGAGCGACTGCTCTTCCTCAGCATCAGAACTACTCTGGGATTCTGTGGGCTCGGTGTCCACTCTGACACTGACTTACAATTCCAACTTTGTGTTGCAGCCCCAGCACATAAATGCTTAGGGTGGGATTTATCCACTTCACTCCTGGTGGAATTCACAAAACATGGCGCTGAAACCCAATCATATCACTAGTTTTAAGCCCTGCTGCCAATATGATGGCCCATCTCTGGAGAGTTTTATCCACTTCATGTTTGCAAGGAAGCTTAAGAATCATTTGATATTACTCATTTCGACTTCAGGCAATCACTGCAGATTTCAAGATAAAAAAGTAAGCCTCCCAGAAATCTAGTCATGTAAGGCTGTGCCCACAGTTAGTTCTTTCTAAAAAGCAGCCACATGCGTCTTGATCTATGAAAAGTGTCGCCTTTTGTTTAAGCAGCTGTGTTCATCCATTTGCTGTAATGCATGAGAATCTTTTGTCCCAGGGTGTCGTCACCCAGTTTGGAGACACTGTGTGTAGTTCCTTCTCTGCTTACTTAAAACCAGAAGAATAGAATCAATTCTAATATTAATATGGGGAAACGAGCCATTCGGATGCAAAATGCAGAAGTCCTAACAACAGCTACACAAAACAGAAATAAGTGGAGATTTTGACAAGCAGATCGAAATCTTCTGGCCCAACTGTATACATGTTTACTCAGAAGTAGGCCTACTAATTTCAGTGGATCGGATCCAGACTGTCCCATGAACAGAAGAAGTCTTTTCGTTCATGGAACAGGCTGTGATCCAGCAGAGGCTCCCTACTGACAGTAGGGCAGGGGAGAGAGACCATTTTGCCGATTCTCCTTCCTCCTGCGCCCCACCCCTGCACCTCCTCTCATGCTGCTCTACAGCTTCCCCAAACTCACCAGAGAAGATTTGCAGGGGGAAGGAGGGATCATCAAAAATCGCCTCCCCTGCCCTTTTCCTCCAGCGTTAGCGGATCTCTGCTAGTCATATGTCTGGATCTATTCCAACGGGACTTGCTCCCAATTTGTCCATGAAATTGCAGCTTATGGCCAAACTAAGATATGACCTTATTCATGTTGTTAGCCTTGTGTGATTGCTATTGTTTTTAAAAAGTAGATATACAGGGCTCGGGCTGGTTCGAGATAGTGGCATGTGGAGCAGTAACCCTTCTACCTGATCCTGATCAGAATTGGACCTAATTCTTATCAGGAGCAGGTAGGAGTAGGCATGAGGGTGATCAGGACCATGGTGCAGGTGAAGGTTTAACCCCTCCTCCCATGCCATGGTCCTAGTTTGGCTTCTCACTGCACCGGCTATTTGTTTAAAATGATCAGCCAGACAAAGCCAAACCACAGGATACGTCTAATTTTGCCCTTAGTAACAGCTTTGCCCCCACAGCCAAAAGTGCATTTACTGGTGTGTGTGTGGGGGGGGCATGTGCTTAAAATGGTGGTAAGCAAGCTTTCAAGTGACTGATCTCTTTGTCATACTGACTGCTCTGGAGATTTTTCTTTTTCTTTCAAAAGGGCGGGGCAGGGGGGAGATGCTGCCAAGGCAGGCCATAGTGTTTCCCCAGCTATTGGTTGATATTTAATTGGGTAGGTTTGCAGACTCTTGGGTACCAAGATGAAGAGGCACTTAGATTGCAAAGACAAGGCTGTGCCAGGGAGGTTTCAGGTGAACATAAATGGCTTCCACAGAGCAGCAGAACATGAAAAAGACACAAGTCAAGCATGTCTGATTATTTGAAGTCTTGCAAATAAATTATCAAAATTTCTAGCCCACAAAACGTTCCTGCTTGACTGCATATCCCTGTTAGCACAGAAAAAGAAAGAGAGGGAGGGACGAGGAAGAGGAGAGAAACTCCAATTTGCCTGTGTCACCGGGAGGTGATGTTTACTCCTGATTTACAACCATGTTGTGTTTCCATTGTTGTTTGGGACTTGCAGAGCATTCGGAATGCAGCTAATGAAAGAAAGGTTAGTTCAGAATGGAATATGATGGCTTCAGTCCTGACTTCCACTCATAGAATGGTGCTTTCCTGCCTCCCCCTTCCAGCTGTTGCAGCCCCTGCCTCCAACTCCTCCTAAAAGCTACTCCTGAGGGTTGGATGACCCTTTGGAATGCCAAGGAGATACAGCACAGGGGTGGCTGAGGGGACAGACCACAACAGGGAGGGGGAATTGGTGAAAGCCAGGGATCTGCATAAAATGATTCTGCTCACACACTCAGACACAGAAGTGGCTTCTGCTGACATCGTCCAGTCCAAACCATTCTGGCTCCCTTCTGCTTTTTCACCCTCGTTCTCATACAAGAATGTGCAGGCAGCGTGAGGGTCCCCATTCCTGCTTTTTACAGTTCATGGTCCCAATCCAGAAAGTCATCGATCTGAGCACAGCAACCTGCCACCTTCCAGGTGTTGGACTGCATCTTCCATCATCCCTCACTATTGGCTATATATGGGTAGGGCTGATGAGAATTGCAATCCAACAACATCTGGAGGGCCACAAGTTGCCCACTCCTGACATAGACAAAAAACTGTGTGCAAATGGATGTCACACAAATGAGGACTTGCTCTACCACCAGCCAGGACTGCATGCATGTCAACCACGTCAAAAAATGGTGATAGAGGCAATGCTCGGGAGTGGAAGCACTGGGCTGGATTTGTCCCTCTCCCAGACCCTCCTCTCCCCAAAACTTAGCGGTGCTGCCACCATTTATGCATTTATTTTACTGCAGTGTGTTGCCAAGAGCTAGAATGGCTTAACTATGTCATTCTTCACGGTATCTTTGCAATGAAAATATTTGCATAACCTTTAAAAATGGCCCATAGCTGAATGTGGTGACATTTTTTTTATTTACCAAAAGACAGCAGCTTATACCGTAGCCCTTAATCCTTATGCTTTATCATACTTATATAAGAATTGATTCTGCAAATGCTAGTGACTCAAATGTGGATCCAGGGAGGTCACCAGTTTTGTCCTCAATGAGTGACGATGTTTACAGTGGCAGGAATATGGTCAGGCAAGGCAGTAAACACACTGGAAGTTCTTTCTCCATGGATCAGTCAGGCAAACTCCTTCCCATGAACAACTCTGCAACGCTCCTGTTCTTGCCGGTGGCAGCCCCTTCTTGGCTTGCTGTCTCACACTCCTGAATCTAAAGGCTGTTTTGCGCATTCTGAACAGTGATCATGAAACATAATAGTGTGAAGGGCCATGTGTGCCTTCAGTGAAAAATCCACATGTCAGATCAACATACATCACAACTGGGGATGTATGGACACTGCAAAATCCACTCTGTGTTTCATGGATTGTCAGGCGCCTTTTCTTCCATCGTCACCTCACAGACAGATGCGAATATTTTTTTTCATCATGTGGAATAATACACAAATAATTATGGAAGAGGTTTCACAAGAATTTGCATAATTCACCTTAGTACATAATATTTAGCATATTGTCCCCCATTCCATTCAATTTTTCCTCAGCAGAAACTTGCATATTTCCCTACAAATATGCATACATTTCGGGAAAGTGAAAAAAAACATCCCAAAGCCCACAGACTCTGTGCGGTCTGAAGGGGTCACTCTGCAGTGGGTTCCGCAGGTCAGATTCTTAGCCAAGTTCATTTTAGTCCATCTTGAATTTCTGCAGCATCCCTAATTACAATCTATATATGGGGCTTACATTAGTTCCCGCACACAGCTCTCTTTTGTGTAGGCCCTGAGCCAGGGTGGGAAGGGGTCTGATATTTTTAAGGGTAGACATTGGTAGGAGACACCGGTAGAAGATGAGCTAGAAAAGACATTTTCATGCCCATCGGCACAATCTTTGGACTACTTTCAAAGAGCTCTGAGAAAGAACTCTTTGTATTTTGAAAGCCTGCATGCTCAAATTGACGTCATTCCTACAGACACATATACATACATACACATATGCATACACACACACACGTAGGAATCTATTTGGGATAAACTGGGAATGAACATGATATATATTTTTCTCCACAGCACTTCAGTACTGGAACAACACATCACAAATAAACACACAGGGGCTATATCAGAGAAATAGAATCCAGACTGAAAGGCACAGGCTAGAGAAGTCTGTTCTTATCTGAACAGCCCAATAGTAGTTGGTGTGTGTGTGTGTGTGTGTGTGTGTGTGTGTGTGTGTGTTTGGCCAATAATTTGACCTTAAATTATGGCTTATCGGAGATGCAATTGATTCTCAATCCATAGCTATTCATGCTCAGACAACTTTGCTGCAATGCTGGTGAAGGGAAGGAATGTGCAACGGGGGGAACCCCTCCCTCCCTTCCTCCCTTTATTCTCTTACTTATAAGCCAAGTCTAGTGAGAATAAGATTTTTCATGTCAAATCTTGAGCACTTTTCATACATATGGGCCTGCACAAGTGCACACATGACCTCAAACACGACTGAAAACGTTACAAATCCTTTATACACATTTCTCTGCTTTGATCCTTCATAAGTAAATATTACACCCAGAATGCTGATGGCAAATCTGCTTCACTTTGTCACTGTAGCATTTTAGTACAGCCTTTTAAAATTGCTGGTGTAAAGCTAGGTGGTAGTGATGATACAGATCTTCAGTTTTGTTCTTTATTATATTTTGAGGCCATTTGTGTTAACTCCAACCTGTTTTTAGGAGGACAAAGCATAAAATCACAGAGCTGCGTAAGGAGTCGGACAAATTCAGGATGTAAGATAGGTTGCTTCACAGGTCACGGGATTCCCATTGCAATAGGGACAGGAATATACACCCTCATCCACACTAGCCCCAATGCAGAGAAAGCCGTTTATGAGTTTCATTGAGACCAATGAGACAAATTACTCCTCTTAACTAACTTGCATCCCACTGATTTCAATGGGATGTGAATGCAATTAACTTGCTCTGGATCATGACTGCAGTCTAATGCAAATGGGGGGGGGGATTTCATGTATCAATTCTGAATGTGCACTGCAAATCAGCCATGCATCCATTTGCTTATCAATACCAATCTGTGTAGCATTGTTCCTGATTTAGCTAAAAATCCGTCCATGGAAGTTGCTTCTGTGGGTATATATCCCTTCTTGGATCAGATCAAACTATATATAGTTTTAAAGTATTCAGCATGATGGGTTAAAACACACCTGTAGGGGGAAAAACTGTTGAAGAGTAGAGCAGATTTGATGGATGGGAGTAAATTCTGTGCTTCGAAGGATGGTCTCTCTTGTTTCCTTGTCTATGCTTTTGACTAGGAGATTTCTAGAGTTCTCAATATGAAAGGAATAAACTTTTCTTATACTGACAAATGCACCTGTATTTATTGTTCAGAGAATGACTCTTATACGTACGACTACAGTTTCCTATTGGTTGAGACCTCCCCCACCCACTCCTGTGCATATGATACGCGGATTCTGTGAAAGTCTTTCCAGTGTTGGTTTGCATTTTTAGGACAGTACTGACATGTGATCCCCATGTGTCTTGGTAGTGGCAACTTTGTTGTAAAATGTAAGGAGAACCCCCCCCCCCTACTTAAAACAGAATTCTTATATTCGTGTTTGGCTTATAGAAACAGTACCAAGACTTGCATGGTCATTAAACTAATTATCCCCCCCCCCCCCCGTTGCTTCTTGCACAATGATGCAATTGTTTTTGGCTGTATAGGAGACTTGCATTCCTTGTTTGTTTAAAAATTGGGATTTGCTATTATGATCTGCCTGAAAAGTCTATTTTTCTGTAATTATCTCTTAGTCTAGTGCTTTCTTTTCTTTCTTTTTTTTAAACCACACCTCTTTGCTGCTCAGTGATCAGTCCAGAGAAAACATGATTCCCAATCACGGCAAATTTCATGGACTCCTCTCTCACATGGTGTATAGATACCACTGTTTACTCAGGGCCGGCTCCAGGTTGGGGGCGGGGGGCTCGCATGAGGTGCCAGTCAGTGGGCCTCCAGTTACAAGCTTACCTAACAGCAGCAGATGGCTGTGGGAAGCAGCCCACCATGTTAATTTCTCGCAAGGCGCTGGGGTGATGCTGCATTGTGGGCTCTGAGACACTGAGTGAAACTTCAAATGGCAGGCTGGTGCCCAGAGTCAGGGCAGGCAGGAGGGCCGGTGCAGGTATCGACAGCAGTGGAGCCAAGCAGTAGCCTGTGGGGGCCCCGCAAGTGCTGACTGTTGCCAGGTGCTGACGCCAGCCCTGGCTTCCTTTAACACTCCTCCCTAGAGCCCTTAGCCCTTTGACGGCGGACTTAAAACAGGAGTGGACAACCTGCGGATCTCCAGATGGTTTGGCCTACAACTCCAATTTGCCCTAGCCAGCATAGCCAATGGTGCGGGATGATGTAGGCCAAAACATCTGGAGGATCACAAGTTGCCCACCCCGACTGAAAAGAACATTCAAAAGTACAGACTTTCTACCCTGCTGTATTGCAGGATTCCTGTTGGACTGCAGTTCCCAGCGACCCTCACTGTTTGCTATGCTGGCAAGGGCTGATGGGAGACGCAGTCCAACAACATCTGAAGTCGACACATTCCCTATCCCTACTCTATCCCTTTCTCACCTCTGTCTAGTTCCCTCATCCGTAGGACGGCTGGAGGTTATGGGCAAGCTTTGTTGTCCCCATACTGCACTTGTATGCTTAAAAATTACCAGCTCTATTTAAAAAAGAGTGCTTTTTTGCCCTAGACAGAGTGACATGTACGCATTTTGTCGAATGTAGCCACTGGGAAAGTGTGAGGTCTTTGATTCATGTTGCTAAAAACCACAATTTCATGAACTGAATATTTTTTTTAATGTGTAATCATGAGAGCTAGTCTTGCGAATGGGCACAATTCAGCCAATCTGAAGCATATGTAATCCTATGCACACTTGCTTGCCAGTAAATCCTAGTGAACTCAGTGGGACTTACTCCTGAGTAAATGCAGATGAATGATTTCCCATTGATAGGGAAGTGCTCAAGTCTGAAGCAAGTAAGAATCCCCCCAGGCAACCCAGAAGGGAAATGACTTGGTGCCTTACCTCCCCGCCACCCTGCAAATGACTTGCAAAAGTATGCGTGGAAAAAAGGGGCTAGTAGAGAAATGTTTGTGGACTGCTAGTTTTTGAGGACATATTTGCAAGGCTGACTTAAACTTATTTAACTTTGCCTGAATTGAACCCAAAGGCTGAGCATCTATGGGTTGGATCCAGATTTATGCCGGTGAAAGTGGACTTCCCTGACCCCTTCTTCCCAGGGGAGCCCCTCAAGGCCTCTGCTACAGAGAGTCAAGGACCCCTACAGAATGGGGTGAACTGAGGTGTGTGTGGGCGGGATCCCGAAAAACCAGGTGCAGGGACCTTCCATGAGCAGACCTTCCTCTCACAGAAGGCAGGTCTTGGATCCAGCCCCGTGTTTTTGCTCTGATGTGGAGCGCTTGGAGCGCACATCCAAGCATTATCAATATTTATTTGCATAAGCATGTAGGGACGTGGCTTTAAGGCTGTGTGGTAGAAATGGGGCTGTGCTGAAATTCAGTTTAAGAATCAACATTTAGAGATGGTTGTTCTTCCCATTAGATTTGTCTTGGTATTTTATCATGTTTTATCTTGTGAACCACTTTGGGGGTTTTTTTAAAGTGAAAAGTGGTATAGAAATTGTTGAAAATAAGTAAGATAAATAAGATAAATAATAGATCTGGGAGGGAATACTCTGTGCGCGCACATGCTCAGCTCATGACAAGTTTGGATCCATATTATTGGAGCGGGCCAATCATTTGATATACCTTTTTCTGCACTGGAATGAAAACCATTGTGGGCAGTATGTTTTTAATGTTTTTTTTTTTTAAATGTGAAACTATATTGCAGTTGGGTATATATTTTAAAGCAGCAAAGTGTGTTGGTTTAAAAAGAGCAAGAGAGATGCATTTGTGACAATGTCTTTTACAGTGCCAAACATATGAACAGTATTGTTTGAAGGAAGTAAGATTTTTTTACTGTATTACTGTTGAACAAATATTGTTTTTAAATGTTGAATTTTGAATAATTTTGCATTGTAAACTGTTTTGTGATATGGTCCTTTTTCATACTGGAATTACTGATTGCACCTGATTATAATTATTATTCTGTTTTCTTATATGAATATGCAACCTCAAACAATCTTGATGAAAACAAGTGTATGGCAAATACCCAAGGATTGCAAATATAAAGTCTTTCATGACTCCCCTAAATGTTCTTGCCTACTAATAAATATTCTGCTGCAGTTAGGCTTTCTGAAAAGTTCTGTTGCATTGCTCCTGAGGAAAAACAGTCATTTTGAGGAGACCCCTTTATAATTCATATATCACATGATTCTGACCTTGCCAGTAGCAATGAAGCCTCCCCCTATCAGAGGGTGACCATATGCCCTGTTTTACAGAGGACTGTCCTCTGTTTGAAGGGCCGTCCAGTCCAAGCTCATGAACCCAAGGAAGAGAGTGCGGGGGCCGGCCTTGAAGCTGCCCATCACCTGTTAGTGCCTGGAGAGCAGACCGAGCAGGCAGACAGAGGTCACCTGGTCATCCGCACCATGGTGAGATGCATTGTATTTTCTATTTAAATTATAGTAATGATTTCTCAATTTGCATCTATACATATAAATTAATGTATTGTATTTCTATTTAAATCACAGTAATGATTTCTAGATTTTAATCTATATAAATTAGCATGTGGAAATTTGATGAAAATCTGTGTCCTCTCTTGTCCTCCTTTTTTGGTAATGTATTTCTTCTTTTTTGATGATGCATACATGGCCATCGCAATCAGAGGATATATTTATTGCTCTTTATCCCTCTCTCTTCCTTCAAAGAGCTCAGACCGTGTTGCTCTCCCCCTATGTCTAAGGACCCCACAAGGGTAAGTTAGGAAGATAATGGCTGCCCTGAGGTCACCCAAATGAGCTCCATAGATGAATGTGGATTTGAAGCCAATCCTGGGCTGACCCACTAACCACTCCTCTATACTTAGCAATTCAATCAGTGCCATCCTACATCTACAATATGACACCAATGTATCTAGTCACTGGTTTGCTCTTCTGGAGTGAACGGAAAAATATTTGTACATGTGGTTAAGACATGTTTGTTAGCACACCTTAATGGGTCTTTATTAATACATGTGAGTCCAGAGCCTCTCCTGCTTCCCCCACACCACTCCCTCAACCGTTCCCCTTTTCCCCCTCAGAATTCCAATGACAGAGGGGTGAAGGCTGCAGATCTTTCCATGGGGCAGGGACAAGTCGATCCAAGACTGGATCTCTTCCACGATTGGAGCTCTGTCTCCAATCTTGGAGAGGGATTTCCGGTCTATTGTATGGACCCTGGGATGCCATCTAAGCAGCCATAGAATTGCAGCCGTAGACTAGTGTATTTAAAGAGAAAATACTTAAATATTTTTTATATTTAAAAATATTTAATATATTTATTTATTTAATATTTAATATTTAAATATTTAAAATATTTAAGAGAAAATACAGTCAAAGGTACATGTTTAAATACATATTCAGATGTGAAGTTTTGGACAGATTTTTTTAAAGATGGCAGATTAATGTGGAAACAGAATGGAACATACTGATGAGTGAACATATGTGGACCAGAAATAGACTGATTCATCCATCGCTAACTTTCCACACCAAGAAGCTATATTAGCCCATGGCACACATGCTTTTATGCATATATAAGTTCATCCTCCAACTTACCACAAACATTTCACAAATGTTTTTTAACTGGTTACAAAATTGCTATGAGAATGAAGGTGGGAGGAAGGGATCAGTCATGTCGCAGGCATTAGCCAATGACTGGCTTTTCTGTGTTTTAAAATAGACTATGCTGAAACCCCCCAGGACCAATTTTGTGTAAGCACTCATCCCAGGATAGAAAAAAATGTATATGTTTGGAGGGCAGTGACAGTGCTAGCAAACCACCCCCATCATTCCTTAAATATTATTCAGCTTGGGACTTCATCACAAAAAATATGTGATGCGAATAGCTAAAGGCTTTGAAAGTGGGTAGGTGAATAGGCTCATAGATGTCTGAAACGGAATTTTACAAGTTTAATACGTCACTCAGAGTCATGAATGTCTAATTTGTGATTTTTTTGGTACATGAATCCAGGGCTAGAACTACACAGGAGAATAAATTTTCCTTCTCCTTTAGAGCTGTTGCAAGTTCCATCATCCAAATGACCGGAGGCTCTATTTCAGGGTGGGGAATATTTTTCCTGTCAAGGTCCACATTACCTTGGTTGAAACGTGTCAGGCTCTGTATTCAAGCAGTGGGTGGGGCCACAGCCCAAAATGGGTGGAGCTGGATCCCAAGTAAGTGTGGTTTGCAAAATGGGCCAAGCTCCATATGAAACTAGGCCAATGTCCGCATCTGGCTGTTGGCCCTCAAATTTCCCACTCCCACTCTACCATTAAAGGGAAATTTATAGGGTCAGATAGAGAGGTAGGCAATTTCTCATCATGTCCCAGTTGGCTTCTCATTATGAGCTACTGTAATTTCTTTGAGAAGAAGACACAGGGAGTCCTGATAGTTCAACATGATAATGGGCAATAGCAATTTCTCATGGTCAGGTCTGAATGTAAAAACACACCAGGAAGAGCATAACTACTGGAAACACAAACTGAGCCCCATGCTGGAAAGAAAGTTTATCCTCATGGAGAAGGCCCTACCCAAACCATACAGACCCAATTTAAATATTAGGGGGTTGTTTTGATACAGTGTTTTACATTATTTGTATCAGGAAAAGAATGAAGGATATCATGAGTGAGTAACAGCTGTTTATTTCCATGTACATACACTTCTGAGGGGAAGCTGTCAAAAACTGGCTTTCTGAGGTGTGTATGGGATAGAGATGCAAAGGCTGGGGGGGGCCCAGAAAATTTTGGGGAGAAACTGTCCCCCCCCCAATTTTCCAAAAATCTCAGGAGGGAGGGATTCTGCCCCCTCCCCCATTTTGGGATGTCCCCCCCAGGCCTTCACATCTCCAGTACCAGGATGACTACAAACACCTGTTTTTATTTTTTATTTTTATTGTTGTTGTTGTTATTATTATTATTTCCATTGATATGCATGAGGTTTTACAGAGCTGGCCCAATACATTTGCATCATCTAGCTGACATGCAAATCAGGCCTTTGTCTTCTTCATGCCTTATTTCATGCCCCACTCTGTGGGGAGGATGTGAAGAGTCACTTCCTTATGAAGAAAAGTGAAATTTCCCTTCCTAATATAGCATGGCCTATCATTCTGAACTTTCACTTTTACAACAAGCACTGCAAAGTTTCTCTTATGCTGAATATATATTCCTTTTTAGGATATGCTGTTTCGTGTGCTGCTGTAGCACGGTAGGAAAGCACATGAGCTGGAACCCCCATTTCAAATCTCATGAATTCACTGGGGGCGCAGGGGAGCAGTAGATTCCAGGCCTCTTCACTGAATGGTCTGTTTTCATTTTTTTAAAAATCAGCAGGCATCTAGGCCAACTTCCCTCAAGATGGGTTGGACTACAGCTCCCATCACCCCCAACCTGGCACCCACCAGATATGTTGGACAACAACCCCTGTCATCCCCAGCCAGTGTGGCCATTGTGGGTCTGTGCCATTTTGTGTCCAACTGGTCCTGAATTGCTGGCTACAGTCACACATCTAATGGGTGAGGATTGGAAGAGTATTCTCTCAAAACCACCTCTATCACCATTCATCATGGCTGTACATAAGGGAAGTGGATCATCCATGCAGGCCATACCTGTGTCTTCCTACGTACATGGCTACCAAACACCTGCCCTTCCTCATTTGCTTTTTGTACCACCCCAGTCCAGTCATTTGGCTAGATAGTGGGGTCTTTGCCCAAATTATTTATTTATTTGCAATATCTGTATACTGCTCTGTATCTAAAACAGATTTCGGAGTCATGAATACAAAAGATAAAAAGTCAAAGAATAAAAAGATTAAAACATCACCTTAAAATCATGCTTTTAAAAAACAACGGAATGCCAACAGAAAGCGTGACTGGTCAATTAAGCCTCCTGGAACAGTGCTGTTGTCAGGAGGTGCTGGAAACAACACAATGTTGGTGCCTGCCTGACCTCCAAGGGCAGGGAGTTCCAAAGAAAGGGGGCTGCCACACTGCAGGCTCTTCTCTGGGTGGACTCCAATCAGGCCATAGGTCCATGCAGAACCACCGGGAGCATGCCCTCTGATGACCTCAGTGACCAGGCAGGTTGGTAAGGGGGAAGGCGCTCTCTCAGGTATCCTGGTCTCAAGTTGTTTAGGGCTGTGTACATTAGTACTAAAACCTTAAACCTGGCCCAGTAGCAAGATAGGCAGCCTGTGCCGTTCCCTCAGCAAAGGAGTTACATGCTGGAAAGGGGCAGCTCCTGACAACAGCTGAGCTGCTGCATTCTGCACTAGCTCCAGCTTCCGGAGCAGCCTTAAGGGCAGCCCCACATAGAGTGCATGGCAGTAATCCAGTCTTGAGGTTACTAATGCCTGTACCACTGTGGCCAGGCTATCCCTGTCCAGGAGAGACCGTAGTTGGTGAACCATCTGAAGCTGGTAAACGGCACTCTGAGCCACCATGGGGCTTCCAGCGACAGTGATGGATCTAGGAGTACCCCAAACTACGGACCTGATCTTTCAGAGGGAGTGCAGCCCCATCCAGGACAGGCAGTGAGCCAATCTCCTGGACTCGGGAACCACTCACTCACAGGGCTTCCATCTTGCCAGGATTCCATTTGTATGACCACATCAGGGATTCAGTTCTAACAGACATGCATTCACGGACGAGATTGCACATACAGAACCAAGGAGGATATGGACGGCATCTAGGAGTCAGCACCATTGGGCATCTGCCCAGGCCCACATCGCCTTAGCAGGGGGCCCATTCCTGCTGCTCCTCGTCACGGTTCCACTTGCCTTGCCCCTCTCCTTCTGCACGACGGTGTAGACTGGGCCCAGAGGGAGAGAGGGCAAAAGGTAAGGAGGTGGGGCCCATTCAGGGAGGTGGATGCCAAAGACAACATGCCCAAGGACCCTCCAAAATCTAGAGGTGGAACTGAAGGAGGGATGACACGTAAGAACTGAGGGCAGGACCAGCTCTACCATGAGACTTAGCTTCTCCACACAGGGCTTATGTCGTACGGTGAAAATTGGTTACTCGCAGAAGTTTGCAGGTCCTTTACACGACATCATCAACATCCAGGGCCTCTCCTGCGGTTTATTACCTTTATCCCGCCATTGTAAAATGTGGGGAAAGTCCGATTTTTCTCTAGGAAGTGCAATGACGCACTCTATTTGCTGTTTACTTCCGTAATGGCACTATAACAGCACTGCCATCTAGTGGCTGTAAAATAAAACATACAGAGCTTGCTGAGAAATAACAACAGCACGTGTCAGCCAGTATAAAGGAGTGAATCTTAATCCTGCAAAGAATCCAGAAGCAGAAGCCCTGATAGAGGTGTGGGGTTTTAGCCTTGTGTGGTGAAGCCCAACGTGAAGCATTTGCTTGAGGCTGCAGATTCTAGAATGGGCATTCTTTCCTTGCCTCTAGTCTCCCATTCCAGCACCATATTGTTCACAGCCTTGATGGCTTTTGATGATGACGATGATAACAACAATAATAGCGTGTGTGTGTGTGTGTGTGTGTGTGTGTGTGAAAGAGAGAGAGAGAGAGAGAGAGAGAGAGAGAGAGGACAGTGGACATTTTTGCTTCGGGTGTGAACGTGTCTTAAGGCTGGCCCCGGCTGGAGCAGGCAGACAGCTGATGTCCTGCTGAGGGTACCCCAATACCCTGCATTGGGGGTGGGTAGCCTCTCACTTACTAATGAAGGATGATGTGGCCATTTCAGGAGGTAGCTAAGAGACCCACATAACATGATGTAAGCCTGTTTGAACACACACGAATAAATATCCAAATGATTCAGTGCCAAGCTGAACAATATTCGAATATCAGTGGAAAACCCAACAAAAGGTGGTTGTTTCTTATGAATATTTATTTCTTTCCTTCTGAAAAAAATGTACAAAAAATAAAATAAACCTGTATTATTTATATGTTTATAGATCCCCCCAATCCCATTTATAAAACTATCAAGTTACATGAACTATTTCCATACAGCAAAATAGCACGCAGTGTTTATACAGAGAACTTCCTTGCTTTCCAGAGATGGGGACTGTGCACAGATTTTTGGCACAAACACTCTTGTTTGCATCATGTCACCATTTTCCAGAAGAAATGTCAAGGGGAAGGAGGAAGGGGTAAAGGTTACAAGAGCAACAAACGTTTCACATGCCGCACACTTTAAAAACTTCAGCAAGTCTGTTCATTTTCAGTTCTATGTCAGAATGCAGGCTGAATCCATAACAACAGCTTCTCAGCTTCCTCTTTATCAAGAAGTCGGAACTCGAGCAGTTACGGTAATTTTGCAACTTCCCAACAGGTCCACAAGATTAGAACGGAGAAAAATAAACAGGGGGAAAAGTGCTGGGGAAATGGCTCAATTAATAAATCAAATGTTTCTTTCTACATATCAAAGTCATTTCTATTTAGTAACAGATGTGTTCGGCAACAACAACAAAAGCCAGATAAAAATGGCTACACTAGGTCGAGATTGCTCTTCTTCCATGCCCATCAAACGTAAAAGATGATTTTTTATTTGTTAGGGTAGACAACAGGCAGTTTCTTTGAAGTGCATGAATGAGAAAGGACCAAAGCAGACCTTCTTACCCTAGCCATCGTTATAGCCAGATAGACTGACATTTGTAAAGCAACATGGACATCCATGAACGGACACGCAGAACATCTATATATAGTGGGAGACTGTAATGTTGAGAGAAGACTCGCTCCTTTGTTATCTGCGTTTCTATGCATGTACAGAATATGGTATAGGGCTCAGAATTTAACTTCCTGAAAATTTCATCATATATATATATATATATATATATATATATATGCAAGTTTCTAGCCCTTATAGAATGGGAATATACAGCTTTTCTGGACTGTTTTAGTTCAGATATTTTAACAAATTAGCATGAGTTTTCATGGGATATAGATAGATGCTATACATGGAACTAGAAGCTCTGAGTCTGAAAGGACAGTTAGGTAGATCTGCAGCAAGCATTCCATTCCCTTAAAGCAACTGTTACAAACTACAGAGTGCACTAAAAGTCTGTATAATGTGCATAGAAAATGTAGTCCCTACTGAGTCCTTGATTAACACAACTAATTAATTAATTAGTAACACAACAGGGTGCATGCACACTCCAGGTGGGCCACTGGCCAGGCCTGTCAGAGCTCACCGTCACTCCGTGTGCACCGAAAACGCACCCTAGAACACACCATATATTGCTCTATGGCTTACACTGAAAGAGAAGGTCAGGTAAGCTGTCTTTTGGGACTGCTTATCAGCTGTCACTGATCTTCTCAACAAAACACCCTTATAAGGTTCTAAGCAACTCTAAAGGTCCCCCGGAAACAATGTCTGAAAAACCTTTGCTCCAATAATTACCCATAAGTAGTGTGGCCATGTGTCCTTCTTTACAGAGGTCAGTCCTCTATTTAAAGGTGTCCTCTGTCAGGAATGATTCTGAGCGTGTGGAGATAGCTAGCTGCTCAGATTCAGAATGGGAACAGCCAGAACAGGGGGAGGCTCCCTCTCCAGGGAACTCAGATATGGCAAGGCCTTCTTCCCAAGAACTTGGCACACAGGTGGCTTGGCCGGAAGGCCCCCCCTTTTCTCCTCCATGAGAGTCAAGGTCTCGGGGGAGGAGGAGAGTGAGGGGCGTGACTTGAAAGCTGCGAGGGTCCATCAAAGGGAAAGCGAAGTGGAAAAGCTAGAGGCAGAGCTCAGATGCTCCTTCAGGTTGGCTATGTGTGATAGCCTACTGTCAGAAGGTCGCCCCTGCTGCCTTCTAAAATCCTCAGGTAGCCAGAAGCAACACGCAGATGATAGGGCTCTTTTCCAAGGCTTTATTCTCATTCAGCCTAATGACACTTACAGATGCTAATTGCTTGATCCTACGAGTGAGACTTTAGAGGGCTGCCTACTCGGGGGCCCTAACCTTAGGAATCAGTTGATCTCCGTTTGGAGGGGAAGGCGGGAAACTGCTGTACTTATGAGCTAGGAGGAGAGAGTCCACCCCTTTCCTGCGGGGCATCGGGGCGCTGCTGTTGCCGTCGCGCCAAGCAGGCTGAGCGCCGCCTCTCAGCGCCCACCATTTCGTGCTTGAGGGTGCGCCGGCGCCTAGCATCCAGAAACTACTGTTGCTCTGCCCTCTCCCTGCCAGGGTCACTATCACTCTCAGGAATGTGTACCGGGAGGGGCTCTCCCCCTGGCTGCTCCTCTGAAACGTGCACGGGTTCCTCTCCCGCGGTTTCTAACTCATCCTCAGAATCAGAACTGCTTTGGGGCTCTCTGGGCTCCGATCCAACCCTGACACCTATGTAGGAGGGAGCCACCGTAAGGGAGGGGCATCCCTCCTAAGCTAGTCTGGCCAAGAAGTTCTTGTTTAAACTGCTGGCAACTTCTCTGACTTCCACTTTGGCTCCTCTGTTGGTATTCGTAATTGTGTGGAGTAGCTGTTTCCTTTGTAGCCTGAGAGTTCCCTAGAATTTGCATTTGTAAGGGACCTGGTCCTTAACTAATAAAGTAGTGAGCCTGAAGCCTGGTATCTTGGAGTGAGTTGATTGCGAAGGGGGAGGACGAAGGAATGTGATAGCCTCTATATGAAGGGCTATCCATCCAAATCCAGTTTAAGACAGTGGCTCAGTCGCATATAATGGGAAGCCACTGTGGAGGAATTTCCCCACAAGTTTCTCATTGCAATGGTTTCCGCCATTTTGAATATTTGAGCTGTGGCAGGGGTGCACCATAGCTTGTTATGTGAAAACATAACAAGGGTGGGTTGTTTATTTATATCCCGCCATTTTTCCTCTTTAAGAAACCCAAGGTGGCGTACATAATCCTCCTCCTCTCCATTTTATCCTCACAACAACTCTGTGAGGTAGGTTGGGCTGAGAGTCTGTGACTGGCCCAAAGTCACCCAGTGAGCTTCCATGGCCGAATGGGGACTAGAACCCAGATCTCCCGGCTCCCAGTCCAGCACTCTAGCCACTACACCACACTGGCTCTCAACTGGGTTGTTGGGGTAGTTGACAAGCCACCCAGAACTCATGGGCTCTTGTAGGGTTGTGGGTGGCCTATTAACAACCCCAACAACCCACCCCCGCTGGGTTTGCACATAACAACAAGCTACGATGCCCACCCCCACCCCCCACCTCAGCTTGAATATTCAAAACAGCGGCTGCCACTGCAACAAGAAGCCCCGTGCAGAAATTCACGCATGGTGGCTTCCTGTTACATGCAACGTCAGTGAACCCTAAGAAGGGAGAGCAATTGGGGCCTTGAAGTTGCCCATCAGCAGTTAGCACCTGAACAGCAGACTGAGCAGATGCACAGGTGAGATGTACTGTATTTCTATTTAAAGTATAGTGTTTGTTTCTAAATATGCAGCTATACATAGAAATTAGTGTATGCAAATTTTATGTAAATCTGTACCCTCTTTTGTCCTTTTTGGGGGGTGATATGTAAGCGGCCACCCTAATAAGTACTGAACTGCAGAATGAAAGGAACAGTTTATCATTTCCCTCTGTGCTCCACCATTACTACCAATTCCATGGTTTCCAACTCCTTTCCTAACAGAGGCTCCTGTTCCTTTAACAGTCACCAATTCATGTTCGACAGGTGCAAATTTTCCCTGTCATTTCTCTTCATGATGTGCCAAAAAAAGTGTCTCTTGAATCTCACACTGTCATGTAGTTCTTAAACACAGAAAACATCAGTCTTCCATAAAAAGGCTTTGTAATTGCAATCAGTTCTCAAGCAAGGCTAAATCAGAATATGGTTCACTTTAGATATATCAGCCACCAAAGCTTTACATGACTACAAGGGAGATTCATGCTTATGCAAGTATATACACATCAAAAGGGTGTTTATTCTCCCTTGTGTTTTGCATACACTGAAGATGTACGGCAACTGTTAAAACTCCTTTCTTAAAAAAGAAAAATACCTGATATTGGTTGAACTTGGAAATGCAAGATTCTGATCTAAATAAATTGACCTTAAAACTATGACCAAATAAGCTTTTAAATACATCCCATCATCATTCAGGATTTGGCATTTCTCTTGCAGCTTTTGGAACCTCACAGAAATCTAAAGCAACTGAGCTGCTACAAGAGCATTAGAAGTAGCAAATACTCTTAAAATTTAGGTCAAGCTAATTTACATACCACAAACATTCCTCTGCATAGAGCCATTTTGGGGTTGTCTTATTCACGCAAGTCATCTCAACTCTTTGGGGTTTTGATTTGGTCCCATGAAAGAGATGCTAATTTGAATTTACTTAAATCTATGCATACTTTTTCAAAATGTTTGGTGTTTTTTCTTTTTCAGATCATGTTTCCATTTTTGCATCCCATGCATGCCTTTCATAAGAAAGAATTTAAGGGTTTCATTTCACATTTATATTTCACATTTCCAGGCTTGAGGAAGTAAAAAACAAATAAAAAGCTAAAGGCGCTGCAGCTGTCCTGCCTGCTCTTGTCTCACCCAGCAAGGAAGCTAACGGACAATAACGGAGGATCTGCAAGCTGCAGGAATGCTGTCGTTGTCATCTATGGTTTGTTGAGAGTTTCACTTTATTTCACTGTGTTGTGAGAACATAGGTAGCTGCCTTATACCGAATCTGACCTTTGGTCCATCTAGCTCCGTACTGCCTACAAGCAGCCTTCTCCAACCTGGCGCCCTCCAGAGGTGTTGGACTACAACCCCCATCACCCCCATCCTGGCCATGCCGGCTGGGGATCATGGGGGTTGTGGTCCAACCAATTCTCCAGGGGTGGGGGGAGCAGTTCTCCGGGGGTCGGGGGAGGTCTCAGACAGGAATCTTTCCCTGCCCTGCCTGGAGATTCCTCAGATTGAACCTGGGACCTTCCGCATGCAAACTTGAGCTCTACTACTGAGCTACGTCCTTTCCTCAGCAGCCACATCAATGGACGCGCAATGAAAAACTGTCCAGTAGATATTAATAAGACAGGCTGAATAATATAATCATACTAAAACAGAAGTCTACAGCTGGGACTCATATGTACATTTAGATCCGTGCCACGGGAAGTGTATTTACCTTTTTACATTTACACCTCATCATCAGAGGACCCCATTATCAGGGGATGCTAAGAAGTTTTACTAAATGAATAAAGTACACAGAGGATCCATTCATACAGGATGTTTCTTCCATCCCTACCACAACTCTTGGGAGGATGTACTGACATGGAAACTACAACCAGGGGCAAGGAGAGCGGGGTGAGCCGGAAGGGGTAGAAGAAGTAGTGTAGGGACGAAGGAGCCGAATGGAAGCCAAGGTGCATTACCCAGGTATATGGGGCACAGCCGGAATTCTTTCAAGTGCCACAAAAAGGTACCCTGCCAGCCTGACCTTCCTGGGTCATTGGCATGAGGTTCTTCAGCCCAATTTCATGGAGGGGAAAAAAAAGACTCTTCTTGCAAATTTTGCCACATCCTCACCATCACCACAGATACGCAGTTTTTCTGGGCTCCATTCACACAGTGCACTTGATGTGTGAATTGCATTGCCAGAAATACTCCTGAAATTTGCATGCTGTATGAATGGGTGATGGTCATCAATTGATTTTGTTGAGGAGAAAAGGGAAATAAGCAAATAGCTGCTCAGCTGGTCCTGGATAGCGTGTGCTGACCGAATTCCATTTAGCCATTAAGGAGAGACGTGATGGCGGTCTTCAGATATCTGAAAGGCTGACAGGCCAAGGATAGAGAAGACTTGTTTTTTGATACTCCAGAGGACAGGACTAGAATCAATTGTTGGGAGTGGCAAGGAAGCAAATTTCAGCTAAATGTTAGGAGAAACTTCCTAACAGTGAAGGCTATTCAGCAGCGGGATAGACTTTCTCAGGAAGTGGTGGGTTCTCCTTTGCTAGTGATACTTAACCAGAAGGCAGAGAGCCTTCTGTACTTGCATCCTGCAGTGCAGATCCTGCAATGAGCAGGGAGTTGAACCAGATGACCTCCAAAGCCTCTCCCAACTCTATATTTCTGTGATTCAGTGATCGTATGATTCGCTATAAATTAAGAAAAAGACCATCTGGCTGCGTTCAGGTTTGGCTCCAGTTTGCCAGAGGCTCCAAAGTAAAGGTAAACTGAATGGAGCAAGACCATTTCTTCAGAAATCCTGATTTTAAAATTGGAAGCTGCCCCATTTTGGGCTCCCTGCATAATGCACAAGAATGGCTACGAAAAGATTATGAAAATCTAAGGGTGCAAAGAAAGGATAAATAATTTAGGGACTGGAAGACTGTGCAGCATCATTGCATAGAGCAATCTTCCCCGATCTGGTAGCCTCCAGATGTTTTGGGCGACAATTCCCATCAGCCCCAGTCTGCATGGCCAATGGTCAGGAATGACGGTAGTTCTACACTAAAACATCCAGGGGGCACCAGGCGGGGGGATGGCTGGCATAGACACTGGGCATGACAGGGCGGGCGATACCACAAAGACTCCCAAGCTTATGGAGTAAATGCCAAATGTGACATTAAGGACAGCTTTAACGTCATGCTACAGATGCTGGACAACCCATAAGACAAAAGACACAGAAACAAACAGCCTCTCCAAACAAGGGATAGCTAATAGCAGAACTTCTCTCCTTGGCAAGAGGCTCTGCCATCTTCTAATCCCAGCATAAATCATAGTGGCAGTAAACACGTCTGCACAGGTAGGAAAAATATATTATTACATTATTATAAACATTATGTACAGAGGTTAAAATGGATGGTGTTTTACTTACAAATGACAGGCCATCTGAGTGTCTAACTAACAGTCCTTTGTTGCCCTGTGCTGGGAAGCACCCGGAGGAATATGGCGAAGCTGCATGTTACTCAGCACTTGGTGGGAGTTTTCTGCAGGTTATCAGCAACTTTCCCCATCATGATCTCTGCATGAATTAGAATTTCAGATCTTCTAACAATTTATTCTGGAGGGTGCAATTTTAATTATAAAGTCCCAGTTGAACTAATGAAACTTTGCAATTTTATTTCCTTCCATATTAATAGATTTTTTTTTAAGTTGCTGTTTCACCCTTGCAGTGGGCAAGATTGCAAAGTCCAAGGTCCACTGATTATTTACATATTGCAGAGTGAGGAGCAATAAATAAGGAACTTTGTGGTGGTGTATTGGTTCATTTTGAGCAGACTGGTCAGTAACTACCAGGTGTGCTTCCTGTGCCAAAAGGAAGGAATGCGGGTTGTTTCCCAATGGAGTTTTGTAACAGCCTGTCTTCTCAGCATCCGTGAGTCACCAGGGCTTTAGAGGAACTGTTCTCTGCCTTAAGGCGAAAGCGAAATGTTATGACTTCAAGGGGTAGCACTCTGATTTAGACTAGATCTCCGTCAACGTGACCTTGAAGCCTTCCGCCATGCTCTCCATGTTTAGGATGAAAGTGTCTTCGTTGGAATAATGCTCAATGATGTTATCGTCCATATTTACCAAGATCCTGGAATTGGAAAAGGATACTTTAGTAAAGTTCAGATACCAGAGGGTGGGTTCAGATGGCCAGTTGAACCACTATGGGGTGAGGGTTTGTGTGTATGTTGAGTTGACCACTTGTGTAAACACTGTGTAAGACAGCCTTTTGTGCAGCTCATCACCTCCTGGAATTCCAGCTTCAGCTGTGAACTGTATGCCCCATTGAACAAAGCAGCGCTTCCTTCTGAGTAAATATTACTCAGAACTGCATTAGTTATTCAGGTTCACTGTGAACTCTCCAGTTAGATCCATGCCAGCGTAACCCCATTTAAACAACACAAACCTTCCAAATGACTGGAATATTCCTAGGACTACATGGATAAATTATAGTATATTTATATGTGTGCGCGCAAAGAAAAATAATTTTAAGCTCACAGTTCCCACTTAGAATGGCAGGAGTAGCGAACCTATGCCCCTCCAGACTCCAACTCCCATCATCCCTGAATATTAGCCATGCTGTCTGAGGCTGATTGGAATTGGAGTCCAACAATATCTGGGAGAGCGCAGGATCCCCACCCCAGCGAAGGGTATAAAAGGCATAAAAGAAAGTCTCGCTCAAAGCCCTTCAGGCAATCCCTAGCTAGCTACTTTTGTGGGAGAAGCTCAGCACAGGCTTGGCATGCTGAAAGTCCCAGGTTTGACTGCTGGCATCCTTGAATGAAGGCGTCGCAGGCAGCAGAGCTGGGAAAGGCCTCTGCCCGAGACTTGCTGCCAGGTGGAGTAGACAGTACTGGGCTCCATCGACTGATGCTCTGCCTCAAGGCCAATTAAAACTGTTCTGGTTGTGAGGCAGGGAAATATATACCAAAAGAGGTGGTGGCATGTTAGACATTGGACAGCCAGTTACGGTTATGGCAGAGGCAAATTAATTAAAAGCAACAAGGGCAGGATATTGTCCTAGTCCTATTATTTTGCTCTTCTCTGTCTCATCTTAGAATACTGAGATCAGGCGCTTGGAATCTTTGTTGCTGCTGCTGCTCAGTCTCAATGATAAATACGAATGATCCTCTGTTTAATTGGCAATGAACCTGAATTAGACTGTGCCTGTCACAAATGGCTCCTTCTCATGTTACATGAGAAGACCCAGGAGAGGGAGGAGCCACAGTGTGGGCATGTCCCATGTGATCCCAGGGATTGTCACATGACCTGAGCGCTGCAGGAAGAAACCATGCTGCAACAGTTTCCTGGGCTGCAACGTAATGTGAGAATCCCCTCCACCGGGTTTCTCTGCGAACAGTGTCTGAAGCAGCACCTTGCACTGAAAGCTCTATTGATGCAAAATGTGGTGAGAAACTAGTAGAAATAACACAGTTTAGTTAAAGGCCAATGTCCGGTCTGACATCTGCTGCACCCCCAGTTGAACCGTGAGCTGCTCAGAGCAGGGATCTCTTCTTGCAGCAGTCCAACCACACATCCCATAGCTAGCGCAGAAGAATTCAGATCTCTTAGGAGCTGGGATCCCAAGACACTTCCGTAAAAACATGACTTCCAATATGAACTTTCGTTTTTCTTACCCCTTTTTGCTCTTCTTGTAAAGCTTTGTAATCTTTTCAGCTGGAAGACCATATTTCTCAGAAATCTGAATTTCAAATTAAAAAAGGAAGGAAGATTTATTAAAAGTACACCCAATGCAGTATCCTCATACTCAGTTAAAAAGTGTAGTTATCACTTGGGAGACTAAAAAGCACTTCCTCTTCTCAGCACCACCAACCTTAAAGCCTTAATGACAACTGAGCTCCCGGCCACTTTTAAAATCTTAAATACCTATATTCTAGTAGTACGATTTCCTTTTCATAAGTTTCATCTCAAGTGATACAAAGCAAGTTTTTCCCCCTCTAAAGAAGTCTATTGCTAATTAGGATAAGCTTTGCAAGAACTGAGCTGTTAAAATCAAAGCATCTTTGCAAGAAGTCGGCAGGTTGATATGAACATATGTTAATTGACATATAAAAGATATGCTTTCCAAATAGTGATGAACAACATTAACACAAGATGAATCTATAAATGCTTTTGCTTTTAACTTTGGTTTGGACTCAGAATAAATCTAAATGTTAGAATACCTGATTTCAAGGCTGCTCAGGGTAAGACATTTACTCAGCATTTAGAGACCCTCCTCTTACTTTAGGGCTCCCAAAGTTTTTGAGATAGCTGTCTTATTGTTTACTTGCTTCATTGTATTTTATTTGCTTGTGTTTTAACATTATTAGTTGTATGCCATCCTGAGTAGGCATTGTTGAAAGGCAAATTATATACATTTTAACGAGTGTTTTATTTTTTTTAGAAATACAGTACTTGAATGTGCATTTTAAGTATACTTGTATGAAATTCATTTGAAAGTCATACTACATTTGAATTCAGTATCTTCTACATATTTATAACAAACCTACCCGCTTCTGTGTGACCATAATATTAAGGCAATAAACTGAGCCACACAGACCTGATTTAAACTTTAAACTGCAATGCACATGTGCAGAATAATAGGTGTTGGGACAAAACAGTACACACAAGAACACAGTTCCAGTTCCACGTCTTTGAAATGGGCTGTACGTGGGCTCAAATCACACCCACTTGAAGCAGCCCGACAGAGTTCCAAGGTGAGGGAGGGAGTAAGAATGCCAACGGTTAAGAATATCAGTTGACAGCGCCAACATCCAGTAGCACAATCAAACTAACAACCCACCTACCCCAAAGAAGGCCCTAAGCGGCGGGGAAGGGGATGGGGGAGACGGATGGACTTCAAAGCAAACCTCTGGGGTTTAAGCATGCTACACAGACCACTGTCAGACCCCGAGACACAGGCAGCAACAGTGGCTGCAACGCTGCTGGCAATCAGAAGGAGCAGAAGCAGCTAGTGCCAGACTGGGCAAGCGAGGAGCAGACATCTGAGGAAGAGACACTGTAAGCCACAGCACCCTAGAAAGGGAGCCACAAATGAGATCCGAAGTTGCGTGAGTGGAAGCCCACTCACGCAATGGGACTTCCCCCCTTCCTCTCCCCCACCCTCCCAAAATCTGCTCTGGAGGGTTCCACAACCTTCCAGATCAGATTTTGAGTGTGTGTGTGGGGGGGGGCTGCAGGGAGAATCTCCCCCCTCCCTCCCTCCCTGTTGCACCGGCAGAAGCCGTTCCATCGGGTTCACTGGATACCACCCAATGAGTCCCAACCAACAGCTGATCGTTGGGATTCACCAATGCTGGCCATGGGACCACGCTGCCTTCTTAAAAAAAAAGTCTGATAACATACAAACATTGCACAAAGTCATAAAACATGCAGCTACGCTTGTTGCTGAAAGCTGAAGCACTCTGGAGAGCCAGGGAACCAATCGGGACTTGGGTCCTTTCCAGATGTGTGGCTCAGCCTCCATAGGCAGCTCATACTGGGACACCCAAAGTGAGGAATCACAGCAGCTCATTAAATTACCAAACTACTGAGATTTTTTTGTGTTACGCATACATGAAATTTCTTGATATCTATTTACAGAGTGAACTAGAATTGAGAAAGATGCCTGGGCTGGGAGAGGTTTTGCCGACTGAACAGAAAAGCTCCATAGTCATCTTTTGGAAGCACTTTGCTCCTCTCTACCCCCATCATGTCAGTATTACCAGAATAGCTCTTTTCATGTTGAAAATGTGTTAACATCCATCTGTACCTATGGAGATCCAAAGCAGATAGATGTTGCACCATGTCCTTCAATGAGTCATGGATGTGTCAATCTCAGAATCATCATGCATTCTTTGTGGAAGGACACACTCTTCTTTCTTTCCTTCCTTCCTTCCTTCCTTCCTTCCTTCCTTCCTTCCTTCCTTCTCTCTTTCTTTCTAACTTTAATATAGGAACATGTAAGAGCATCCCCAAATGGGGATAACATTATGTCAAGAGAAGCTTCTTTGTCATAGATTGTCCCTGGCAACAGGATACAGCAACACATCAAAGTAATCTTCTATCTTCTTTGCAGGTCAGAATCATGTCGCAACCTAACGAAGCTGCAGACCTAAAAAGGATTAACAGACCACCTTGTCCAAATCCCTGCTTGGAGAAGGAGTTGATGTATCTAAACAAGCGGCTCTCAGTCTGGTTTTATCTGTGGTCATACATTTGCTGGCGAACTTGAGTGGGAGGGTGCTCTTGCACTCACGTCCTACTTGTGGGCTTCCCACAGGCAGCTGGTTGGCCACTAGGCCTCTGGTCTGATTCAGTAGGGCTCTCCTTATGTTCTCATTTGCCCCCTTCCAATAAGTCTCCTGATTACAACCCATTTTCTTTTCTCCATACAAATGGACAGATTGGAGGAACAGGTGTACAAGTGCCCCATTCTGAGTTTTTTCCCCCTTATTTCAGGCTGTGTGTACAGCACATTTCAGCTTTCTGTCTAGTGCGGAAGCACCTTTGGGGAGTCACATTTCATGTCTTCCACTCTGAGGGAGAGATGTACAATTATCCTTGCAATCCAGCCTTGCAAATGATTTTTTTAAAAAAGTTACCAGCCTATAAATAATGTTGGTAGCCTGCCTACGATACATATGTGAAATGAAAAACCACTTGCAAAAAAGTTCTTTAATCCCAGACAATGGAAAACACAGGTTAAAAAGCCAGCTGTTCTGGGATTATAATTTTAAAACAAAAAAAGAGGGGAAAGAAAAGCAAATCCGAAGAGAAATATATTTGTGGATTGCTACAATGTTAATTTCTACAAAACTATCTGGGGATTGCTTCGTGAAACTTTCAAGCAAAACAAAAATTATCTTTGTCCAAACTGGCACCTATTTACAACAAAAGTGTGCAGGGTCTTACAGGTCAGCTTTCAGATTTCCCCTTTGCTCCCCTGCCACTAAACTGAGCCAGGGTTTGCTAAATCTCAGGGTGGATTTGTTTCAGCTCAAGCCCAGGTTTTGAAGGCCCTTGGGCAAGGCACCCTCATATATGGTGAAAAAGTTGGAGGGGGACACCCCAAAAATATGTCAATGAAGACTGAGAGTGTTTAGTGGCCGCAGAATGCTGACTATTGGCAGGTAATAGAAAATAGGGAGGAGTGTCTGGAATCCTGAACAGAAGCACTCTACACTACAACATTTTATTACGGACCCCCCTAGTAGATGTCTAAGGAGTAAAGCACCCTTTTTTTACTCATAGCATAACTACAACCAGTCTTGCACAGCCTCAAATAAACTTCATATAAAAGCAGCTTTCAGAGCTGCTTCCTGGTTGCAAATGTAAAGAGCTAATTAGAGTTAACTTCACACTTTTCCTTATGACTCAGCTTCAGGGTAAGTAAAAATGCAAAAGGTGGAGGCAAGTGTTCCACCCAAAGACACTCACAAAGCATCGACAACCAGCTGACTTCAAGTCATCTTAATGTACTAGGTCTTGATGTGGGGGTGGGAGGGGGAATGTAAGCAGCAGAGCTCTTTGCAAACGAAAGCAGAAGGCTTTTTGGCATGAAAGTACTGGTTGGAAAATCAAGGAGATTTCAATCAGCACTGAACTTAGAATGTCCAATGGATGTTATTTTTATCTTTAAAGAGCTAAACATGTTAGGAAATTTGTTAAAAATCAGGGGGTCTGAGTCACTCACTATCTGGTCACCTGATAGTAATTTCTAGTTGCCAGTGGTGACCAGCTAATCTGTTAGTGACAAGCCTGAATTACCCAGTTTTCGGAATGGTTTTCCTGGAACATGTGTAAAAAATGTCCAACTTTCTAGGTAGCGTAGAAGTATCTTAACTATTCTGACACCCACTTGAGTATGTTGCAAACATTTTTATATAATCCTCCTACTAATAAACAACATTTCAGTTTGCTTGGACAAGTCTCTTTACAGTGAAGGCTTTAAAAAGAGAACTGGAACAGGGCAGCTCAGAATCCAAATTCGTCAACAAATCTGATTGCATTTTTCTGGTCATGGATAAGGGTTAGAGAGGAAGTTCTACCCCTCCAAAAGTGAAGTCGTCTCACATCTGAGTGTGCAACGTTTGCGCACAATGTCCGCGTGAGCTGTTTAGTACTCAGGTCAGCAGGGTGCTTTTTGTATTGCTGTTCTTTCCTTCTCAACTTGTTAAAATGCTTTATTCCTCCAAACCCATCCGTTATGTATAGCAACCCTGTTCTTGTTCCTTCTAAGATGTTTGATGATGCAGGCGGTTGCCTATGAGAGCTCATGCCATAACAAACAGTTTATTCTCTAAGGTGCCATAGTACTTTTCTTGTCTCCAGAAAAAACATAATTGTGCAGATAAATTGCCTGTTCTTCTGGGACACAATTATAAAGGGGGGGGGGAGAGAATGAAGCAAATTCTAAATATGAGAAAATGCGACTGAGTATCATGGAAAGTTTGGAGGAGGCCACAGATGAGAATGTGATAAACAAGGGAAAAAATGTGCAGCCTGTAAACAATGGAACTTCCGTTTAGCATTTACGTTCTTGGTAGGTTGAAGTTTTGAAAACAATGGTGCTATGCTTAAAACACACAGCATTGCCAAACTGTGTCTGTGTATATATAAAGTGGTAACATCTTACACGTGCACTAGCCTTTCATGGTATTTCTCATATTTTACCAGGGGATAAAATCATGGCTGGGTTAACATGCGGTGACGTGTGAGGGGAGTCAGGGTGGCTCCAGTGTTTGTGGCTGCAGGGCAGGGGAACATAACTAGGGAAGCTCGCTCTTTCCATGCGGGTTCGTCATGTCTGTTTGAAATGTTTCATGTATCAAGGGGTTTCTGCTTTCTAAGCTCCACTACATTCCTTTGTGGCTGATAAACATATAGACGGTCATCCTGCTCCAACAAGAGGAATCAATGGGCAGTAAGACACTTGCATGCACTCACTGCCTGTCTGGAGGGGAGGGGGAATCTGCTTGTGCAAAATAACGCTGTGCAAGTGGTGGTGGGAGATCACCAGGATCTGGCTGTTCTAATCCCCCGCCAGCGGTCCTTGAAGGCGGGTGGTTCCGATTTCAGGGGGCTATAAATCCATTCTGGGTTTCAGTCAGAACCAACCAGAATTTTAAAGGAGCAATCCAAGGGGCTGAACCCTATCCCCAAAATAGGTTCAGCACCTTGGATAGTTCCTTCAGAGTTCTGGCTGGTTCTGACTGAAACCCAGAATGGATCACAGCCCCACCATAATCAGAGCCACCAGCCTCCACAGAAGGCAGGGCGGGCCTTGGCCATACTATGGCCTGCGGTGATCTTCCTGTCTCTCTCCATCCCCTGGCAGCACATGACTGGTGCTTTCCCCTTAGCCGAGGCAGCTCATCTGTGTGGTGATGAGGGACTGAGTCCTGACATCCCCATGCCCTCCTGCTCTTCCTACAGAGAACCAGCATGGTCAGAGAGCACAGCACGATGGGGGCGGGGGGGAGGAAGAAAGGACTCAGACCCTCCAGTAGAATCTAGCATGCATGTAGGCCTAGGGATGTATGATAAATTCATTTCAGCGCATTTTTTACCAGACTGTACCCTGTTTGCACCTCCTGGAAGTGAATGTAGTCCTGAACACAATCTGTGGTTGAAGTTCATACATTTCCGATCTTGCAAAGCAAATGAGGGAACAATTTAAAAAAATGCATTTGAAAAATGAGTACATTTAAAAAATGTGCAGGAAAAGATGCCTACTTTTGAAAAATGTGGACAAGTATGATTTAACCAACGGGAGAAAAATACGCATACTTTAAAAATGCACACAATTGATGCCTACATTTGGGAAAATGTGCACGAAAATAAGCATGGATTTTTGTGCAAAAAGAAAAACAAAAAACCCCCAAAGCTCACCATCTGATACAGACATGAGAATGAACAAGCTTAAAGGTGGAATTCGGAGAACCTTGACAAACTTGTGTTTTGCTGATTTACACATCCCTATGTAGAGCTCTCCTGTGTCTAACTGGATTGGGAATGCAGTGTCTCCTTATGACACTGTCCCTATAACTACAGGCGGAGATGTCTCTTTGTTTGTTAAGAGTGGCATCCTACGTTTTGACCAGTGTCCCCAAAGCAGCTCACAACTTTCATTAAAACCTTACACTTGAAACATTCAAACCATGGAGTAAATGGTCACCAAAGTTAGCCCAGGGTCACCTTGTGAGTTCATGGCCCATGTGAAACATGAACCAAAGACTGCTTCACGATTGAGTCTCTTAGCCATCATGTCAAATTAGCTCCTGGCAAATACACTAGGGTGTGGCTGTGGGCTAGTATGGTGTGGCCTTGGCCACTATTCTACACTACAGTCTTTCCCAATCTGGTGCTCTCCAGATGTGCTGGACTACAACTCCCAGAATCAGCCAGCAAACAGATATGGAGGGTACCAGGTTGGGGAAGGCTGCTCCGCTATAACCTTTTCAAGGGAAGGCCTTGTATGCATAGGGATTTTACCATCTTTCTGGCTGGGGAATGCTGGGAGTTGTAGGATTTTTTTCCATCTAAACATGCATAGGATTCCACCCTTAATATATTTCTTAGCTGCCTTCCCAAGATTGCTTGCAATATAAATAATCCACTATCCATCTCAATATAACAAATTCGTAAACTCAGAATCAATTTTAAAGAATGATATAGCACAGTCAAATGCAATCAGTAAAATACAATCATTGTAAAACAAAACAAACCCAAACACAACTAACCAACAGCAGCACTTTAAATTAAAAACCAGAGAAAACAAATAAAAGTTTGTCTGTGCTCATAACAAAGAGGAACAGAATAAGGTATGAAACTAAGCAATGACATGCAAATTGGTCTTACCCACAGAGCTTGCAGAATTCAGCTTTTCTCAGGCCAAGCATTTCAAAATATTTTTTTAAAACTTTCAGAGAATGCACCACCCATCCTGGCCTTGTGGCCCAATTGCCCATCAAGAAGTACTTGAATTTCAAGGGCCCAAGTTTTAAGGACTTCAGTGTTGGTTGAAATGCCAAGTACTTCAGCATAGCTGGGCTATTAGACAGTCTCTTTTGGCACACCATGGATAAGGAACAAACAATACCCGCCCTAAGCTTCAGCACTCGCTCCTTGACAAATAACCTTGATCTCTCATCTTGGAAAGTGACCCCAACCTCAGGCCAAGCTTGGCACCAGTCAGCATCCTACTGGATAAAAGTTGACAAAAGGTGGGAGTGTTGATAGCGTGTTGAAGGAAGGTTGGCAGAGCTTTACGGTATTTCTTGTCCACAAAGGAGCTAGGTCCTCCTTTTTTTCCCCCTTTCAACATTTAGAGACATACTCAGCGCAGGAACAACTTTTTTTAAAAAATCAACTCCTGTGAGCTTGGCAACCTGCTGATAACACCCTAAATTCAGATCTTGCCTGTCTTTTTAGATAAGTGAAGCTGATATTGCATTTTTAAATAGGGTTGCTGTGAGGATAAAGGAGGTAAAAACTGTAAAAGCCTCAGCTCAGAAAACCTGGCACGAAGCACAGTGCATACAGCAGGGGTCTCTTTCTTTAATGCTTTGAACAGCGGCTCCCCTTGCGCTCCATTGCAAAGGGTATTGGAAGCCATCTCTTCCTCCTCTGCCATCCCTCCTGGGACAAAGTTCCACAAGTAGTTAGACATGAGGAGCTACTTAACACAGAAGGCCAAAAGCCCTGCTAGGCATTTCCAAACCTGGGAACTTCTTGGATCATGGGTCGTAATTTACCTGTCTATCACCAGCCTCCAACATTCCATCCTATTCTCCCAACATGCCATAATCCCTTCATGTGACCAAGAGATGGACTGCAGGATGGACTGCGTCTGTGACTATGCAAACAGATGCAGGCTCGATTCTCACCGACTGGGACTCGCCATGTAGTTAGTAAGAAATGGGGTTGAAGTTTAAAATAATTGCAATATATATTTAGAGACAACAACCAGATCAGCATAAGAAATAATGTACTCAAAGTTGCAGGGTCCAGCTTGATGCAAAATGGGGTTTTTTTTAAGCGTCAGTTGTCAGGCTGGCCTTATTACAAGGCAGCCGCGCCAGGAACCAAAACCTACCCTCCTGCAGGATCTCTCATGGCCCAGTGTGGTAGCCAAGGACTCTTCCAAAAAGCTAAGAAAGGGACAGGCCATGTACCAACCAAACAGCAAGTGACCCGATTTTACATTCTGTTGGATCAGAGTGTAGCCCTTCCCTTTCCCAGATCCCGCAATCCCACAGTTTTCAGTGGGTTGTATACCAAGGAGTTCCACACGGCCCTTTCTCTCTTGGCCTTTAGGAAAACTCTCCAGACTTTTAAAAAATTGTGATCGGCATTCAGGTGATTTTATGGCTGTTATTTTATGTAACAACTAATTTATTTGCTGCTATTATATGGATATTTAAATTTTTAATGTAGTATATTTATGTATTTATTACATTAATATCCTCCTTTCTTTCCTCTTGCAAGGAACCCAAGGTGGTTTATATGGTCGTCCTCTACATTTTATCCTCACAACAACCCTGTGAAGTAGGTTAGGCTGAGAGCAAGTGACTGGCCCATAGTCAACCAGTGAGCTTCCATGGCCGAGTGGGGACTAGAACCCAAATCTCAGGGCTCCCAGTCCAACACTCTCACCACTACAAGACAAGAGTATAAAAATAAAAGAAAGTGAATGAACAAACTGGTGAAAAAGTCAGCTTTGTGGATAAACAGAGCGAGTCATGAAAGAGGAAATATAAAAAAACCCACCAGCAGGCAAACTAGTTCACAACGACTATAGACAAGTCTATGGGCAGAAGTGCCGTATTAGCGATTATCATACAGCATTTACAAAAGAGACGAATGGTTGTGTAAAGTGCAGGAATATGGGAGGGGCCATAGCTCAGTGGGAGAGCTCATGCTTTGCATGTAGAAGGTCCCAGGTTCAATCCTTGGCATCTCCGGGTAGGGCTGGAAAAATTCCTGCATGAAGCCCTGGAGAGCTGCTGCCAGCCAGTGTCAACAATACTGGGCTAGATGGGCCAGTGGTCTGACACAGTATAAGGCAGCTTCCAATGTTCCTAATGTGGTTGCCCTCCCCTCCCTCCCTCTCTCACGCATATACACGCACACATAAGCCTTTTCCACCCAACCACCTCTCACTCTAGGACTCACCTGGCTGCCCACCACCCTTCAGCTAACTGTGGCTGCAATCCTATGCATACTTATCTGGGAGGAAGACCCGCTGAACACAATGAGACTTACTTCCAAGTAGGCAGACATAGGATTGCACTGAGGAAGCTGATGCCACTTACCAGGCTCTGTGCAAGGGAAAGGTTATGCTCTGATCCAACAGGAAGTGGAAGCAAGTCACTTCCTGTTTGATTGGAGTATGGCCCCTCAGAGCCTGGAAAAAGACTTTGGCAACCACGTGGGGCCTGTCTTTACTGGACTCATAGAACTAGAAGCAGGTTTGGCTCTTATTTCAATGGAGTCCCAAGAATGCCTCTTTACTTCCTCCCATGTAAATGAATAGCTGCTATTCATCCCTATGCATTTGGGGAAGGTGGTTTGGACGGGAGCAACATCTGCCCTCCATCTTTGACACTATGAGGCACAAAGCTTGCAGGCATGGGTGGCAGCCCCAAGGAGTCTTTGCAATATGCAAGCCCTCCCTCCACAGTCATAATGATGGACATTTTGCAACAGTCACCATGTTTAGTGTAATTTTGCACAAATGCGAAATACTGTTTCAATTTGTTAGTGTCCTGCCCTTCCCCCAAGAAACTAAAACAAAGTACATGGTTGCTGTTTTTTTAAATCAGGAGTGTAGAGGTGTAGAACCTCAGGCCTGGGGGCCCGCCTATGGTCCCAATCCAGCCCCCCGGTGATCCCCAAATGGCCATGCCCCCCTTTCCCTGACTACTGATTATTTGGTGGTTTCCCGGCTTTAGAGCAGTTTTCCCCCATTCTAAAAGGTCAGCATGCCTCTCCTAAGGCTTAGTGACTGGCAGGAAGAGTGTTCAGCTAAAATGTACCGACATTTTTTTGCAATTTTGGCCCTGCCCCTTTTGCCTTTGGCCCTGCCCACCACTGGAATGTGGTCCCCGAGAGGCCCTTGGGCTGAAAGAGGTTCAACACCCCTGTTTTAAATGGAGTAAGATAACTGAGATAGGGATGAGAAGTACTTACTGCTTCCATTAGTCCCTTTACAGTGGGGGACTTTAACATCAAAGCGTCGAACACTTCATCAGCCTCCTTCCTCACATATAGCAGCACTGAAAAGGACAAGAACCAAATGCATAACAGTCCTACAATTGAATTACTTCACCTTGGACAGAAAATTATTCCTCTCAAACAAACGACAAGTGAAAAAAGCCAGATGTATTAAAAATAAAACTATCCCACGTAATATGGCTGTCATAAGGCAGGAGGCGCATTAGCTGATCTGGAAATACCTAGAGGGAAATACTGTGTCCTTTTCTCTCTCTCCAGGAAGCAGTGTATGAATATCTGCATTCCTCAAAACTTAGGGAACCTAGAGGTCAATTCTAAATAGCTGCCCTGGTGTTCCATTACAATGGAGTGATAGGGATAGTTTATATCTAATAAACTGAGCAATAGCTACAACTAATTACCTCCTCTTGTAAAGCAACCTCATGAGCAACATTGTTGTTCTCTCCTAAAGCTTTCCCAGGCAGTTCAAAGGTGGACACAAGGCTTGGTGTTATGAAAGTTGCCCCTTCCATGCAGAGGCAGGCCCTCCCTTCACCATCTCCACTGTGGTGCTCCAACCGTGGCACTACCCAATAGCATATCCTCTGACGAATGTCCACTGTTGTTGTTTTTGGGGGTACAACCATGTCTGTGCTGGTGCAGCTAGTCTAGAAACCAACAGTCTTACATGATGCATCTATTGCTAGACTGTGGGGGGGCAGGGACGCACACACACCAAACGTTTGAATGCTTTTCCAGGTCAGAAAATCAACAGTTGATTGGCATTCGATGGATCGGTTTACACAACTGCAGTGAGGGAAATAAGCCATGGTGGCTTATTTCCCCTGCAGGGAGTGCTGGCCAGATTTCCCTAATTCCCCTCAGTGGTGTGGCTTGCTATGTCATCCAAACCCAGGTGGCATGGCTTGTTGGGGTGAGGGTGGGGAGTAACCTTCAAATAACCCAACAGCCCATGGGTTATTTGAGGGTTGCTGCTCCCTCAAACAAGCCATGCTAGCTGGGTTCAGACAACACAGCAAGCTGCGCCAGCGAAGGGCATTGGGAAAATGTGCCTGGCATGCGCAGTGGGTTTAACAAGCCAATCTGGCTTGTTAACCACACTGTAATCATGTGATCTGGGTCAGTAAGAATCTAAACCAGGGGTGGGCAGAAAGTAGATCTGGATCTTGGTAGATCTCTGGCTCATTTGCAGTAGATCAGCAAGGATTTGTGACTCCCAAGGATTAAACGATGGAAACAACAAAATGATTCCCCCACCACCAGCATGCCCCTGCTGCCATTATACAGCTGAAATGAAGGAAGTTTGCAGGGGGTTGTTAACCAGGACTGGATTTTTGTATGGAATTACGGTGAGCTGTGTTCAGTATCAGCACTCAAAACTAATTCCTGGGCTCAGAATCCTTTAATTCTAAGTGTATGTCTTTTGCACAAGGCTCCAGTTGGTGGATAAA
Organism: Heloderma suspectum; assembly: GCF_057233095.1. NCBI lineage: Eukaryota > Metazoa > Chordata > Lepidosauria > Squamata > Helodermatidae > Heloderma > Heloderma suspectum. The sequence goes on from NC_139461.1 coordinate 39,308,687, forward strand.
CTGGATGTGTTCTGGTAAAAAAAACACATCGAAGTAGAGCCTGCAAGCCTCGAGTCTGCCTACCGCTGATAAAAAGGCATGTAATTGCTTTTATATATTCCAGAACAGATACTTGATCATTTTATCAATCTGCAAAATATATGTATATTTATATCCCACCCTTTCTCCAAGGACCTCAGGAACTTCACAACAACCGTGTGAGGTAGGGTAGGCAGATGAGGCTGAAAGGCAGTAACTGGACCATGGTCAGACAGTGAGGTTCATGACTGAGCAGGGATTTGAACACAGGTCCTCACGATCTTCATCCAAAACTCTAACTACAGCACCATGCTGGCTCTAAATCAATTGCACTTCATATTTAAATGCTGATATTCTTGAGCAGCCATCCCCAGCCTGATGCCTTCCAAATATGTTGGAATACAAAACCCATAATCCCCAACCATAATGGAGGACACCATGGGGAAGGCTGTCCTTGATCATGGCATCCCCTGAAACCTTGCCTCCATTCAGAATTGTCTCTCCATTACATTCCCCCCCTCCTCTTCCTGATTACCTTTGAAAAAATTATGAGTCAGAGGAAGTGCTTGAGAATTCAAGAGTACCTCTTTTTGCTCCTTCTTCTTTTATTTGCTTCAATGGTGGTGGGGCAAAGTCCTCCTCTACTGCCCGGAATATCCTTTTAGCTAAGATGCTGCTGTTGGGGAGAAAAACATAGAGATGTATGGTACTGAATCAAATTAAGTGTTACCATGGCTGACCTCTCAGCCATGGGAGGAGGCTATACAATGATGGGGTTACACTGACCAAGATTACTTGAAGTCTTCCACATCCATCCAATGGAGCTCTGTGTTTCCTGCTTTGTTAGAATTCCTAGAGGGCGGCAATAGCACCCACACATACTCCCTGTCCTTCCTCCAGCTGAGAGCCAGTGTTGGACCAGGACTTGGGAGATCCGGATTCTAGTTCCTGCTCAGCTATGAAGCTCACTGGGTGACTTTGGGCCAGTCACTGACTCTCAGCCTAACCTACCTCACAAGGTTGTTGTGCAGATAAAATAGAGAGGAGGAGGACTATATAAGTCTTGGGTTCCTTGCAAGAGGAAAAGAGGTGGGATATAAATGTAATAATTATAATTTAAAAATCCCAGCTAATCATTTTCCTGTACACATTTATTATGGTTCTATCAAGGAACAAGTTGTTTTTTTTAAAAAAATTATAACCATCATAAATGAACAGATGATTCAAAATACAAGATGAAAATATTCAGCGTGATAAAAACAGTCACAATTATTTAAAGAGACAAACACCAATAGGCTTCTGAGTTATTAATTACCAAATAGGTAATTTCCAAAAGCTTTTAGTACTTTTGACAGGCCTAATCTAAAAGCGAGAATACTGTTTAATTTAATGATGCTATGTATTATATGGATTTATTACTACAGCTAATGGCTTTATGTATTTATGTGTTGTACTAAACACAATGAAGTTGGGTCTATTCTGTAACTCTGTGTAAGCACCACACTAACAGTTATACTGGTAAATAAATTGGCACCCTGAGAATCTAAGCTTCCATTTTTCTCACACACACACACACACACACACACGCTTAGCATCCTGCACTCCAGGGGAAGGGTGAATACGGCTTAACAGAAAACCCAGGGTCCTTTGCTCTCCACAGTGCTTTACTAAAGGCTAACAAAACAAATTATGCAAAATAAGAAAATAGAAATTGTTTTTTAAATTTGCATAGCTTATATGCATCACAAATTTCAGCTTTATGAGCTACAGATTTTGGGTTACCTTGCTTCAAAACTTTGGTATTTTTAAAAGCACATTCAGGTTTGAAATACCTATGTAACACAATATGTATATAGGTACGATAAAAGTAACAACTTGCTTCTGTCACAAGAGACAAGTAAAGCAACTTGCCTCTGCCAAGCGAAAACACTCGCCTTTAAATTGCATCAGAACTACAGTGCTTTGTGTGTGTGTCAAAGGGTTGGACTCCTGGCTGCAAAACGTATGACCAATAAAAGTCTTACCCTTCTCGCTCGTCATCTGTGTTATAGTAAACCTGTAACAGCGAACAAAGAACAGATTTATCGTTATGGTATCACCAGGAGTTGCTATACAGAAGAGTTAAAGAGGCAGAGCTGTTGCATACCAGTTCTAAATCATCTGCTCATTTCATCCAGTATGGCCCATCCATTGCAGTGGGAATTGTTCCAAAGAAGAAGCTAGCAGATTGCGCCCTTTAATTCTTCAGAGCAGGGATGGGCAACTTGTGGACCTCCAGATGTTTTTGCCTACAACTCCCATCATCCCTCACCATTGGCTTTGCTGAGTATGGACAATGGTAGTAATAGGCGAAAAAAATCTGGAGGGACACAAGTTGTCCATCCTTGCTTTAGAGCAAGAGTGAGGAACCATTTTTTTCTGTCAAGAGCCACATTCCCTCGGGGTATAAATAATCAATTGGGGCTACATGCAGGCAGTGGGTGAGGCCAGAGCCAAAAGTGAGTAGGCCCAACCCTTTTCTATCTCTTTCTACCCTCCCCCTTTCTCTCTTTGTCTCTCTTTCTTTCACTGACCTTCTTTGCTCTCTTTGTGACACCCTCTTCTCTCTTTCTCTCCCCTTCTTCCTTCCTGCCCAGCAGGCTGCCAGGGAAGGGACAGATTGCTCTTGCCAGACATCTGAACTGAGAACTTGGAGACGGCTTTTGAAATTAGACCAGGGCCACATGAAATTAGGCCAACTGCAGGTTGTCCACCCCTTCTTTAGAGCCCCAAGTAAACGGTATGGCCACAATCTAACAAAGGTATCCACCCAGTGAAACTAAGGGAGTCGATGCAATGAACATGAACTTGAGCACGCTCCGGGAGAGAGCGGAGGACAGGAAGGCCTGGCGTGCTATGGTCCATGGGGTCACGAAGAGTCGGACACGACTGAACGACAACAACACTATGTTGGAAAGAGCCGGCGTGATGTAAAGGTTAGAGTGCTGGACTTCAGACTGGGGAGACCCGAGTTCAAATCCCCACTTAGCCACAAAACATACCGAGTGGCCTTGGACCAGCCTAGCCCCTTGGTACTCGTGCGAATAAAAGAGGGGAGAGACCATGAGAGTTGTCCTAAGCTCCTTGGAGAAGGGGTGGCATAAATATCAAACAGACAGACAGACTGACAGGAATATAGGAAGCTGCCCTATACCAGGTCAGACCATTGGTCCATCTAGCTCAGGACTGTCTATGCCAGCCTTCCCCAATCTGGTGCCCTCCAGATGTTTCAGACTTCAGCCCCCAGCCAGAATAGTTAATGATGGGAGTTGTCCAAAACATCTGGAGGGCACCAGGTTCAGGAAGGCTGGTCTACACTGACTAGAGATGGCTCTACACCAGGGGTGGGCAACTTGTGGTCCTTCAGATGTTTTGGCCTGGAACTCCCATCAACCTTGGCCAATGATGAGGGGTGCTGGGAGTTCTAAGCCAAAACATCAGGATGACCACAAGTTGCCCACCCCTGCTCTACACTAACTAGGAGCCTTTCAGGAAGGAATCTTTTTCAACCTTGTCTGGAATTGCTAAGAATTAAACCCAGGACCTTCTGCAAGCACAGAATGTGCCTCTACCACTGAGGCACAGCCCTTCCTCCAAGACAGACTGATAGTAGCTTACCTGTTATAGAGATATGTACAGCACATTATCATGCAGTCATAACCATTATACATACATTACATATAACATTTCTTAGGTTAAAGCATAATTCTGGTTGAAAACCAAGGCTGAACTGAGCCCTACTTTGGTAACATTTACACAATGAAACAGCTATGGATTAGGGCAGAGGTGGGGAACCGCTTTCAGCGTGGAGGCCAAATTTCATTTCAGAGAAGCTCTCGGGGCGCGCATTCCTGTGATGCAAAGGGGGCCTGGGCAAAGGCAAAGGCTAGGGTCAAAAATACACGCACCCCCCCAACATATTGTATCTCAAAGCTCTTACTCCCGGTCACTAAGCCTTAAGAAAAGCATTTCAACCTTTTAGAATGGGGGAAAACAGCACAAAAGGCAGGAAGCCACCAAATAGTTGGCAATTGAGGGAAAGGAGGTGGGGCCAGGGGATGGGGGGCGTGGCCATCTGAGGAACCCAAGAGGGCTGGATTAGGACCCCAGGCCTGAGTTCTCAACCCCTGGATTAGGGGGCCCATACAAGCCACCATGAGCAGTCAGCTTCTGAATTTTGATTATGTCAGAAGACGCTCAGAGTTCTTTGAACATAATTTCTCTTTTTCCTTTCCTGATCAACATAGGGAGCTGCCTTATACCAAGTCAGACCGTTGGCCCATCTAGCCCAGTATTGTCAACACTTGACTGGCAGCGGCTCTCCAGGGTTTCAGGCAGGCGTTTTTCCTGCCCCACCTGGAGATGCCGGGGATAGCACTTGGGACATTCTGCATGCCAAGCAGGGGCTCTGCCACTGAGCCATGGGCCCTCCCTAAATCATGGTTAAGCTCTACCAACTCCCGTTCTTTTCCCACCATGCTACATGATGGGTCCGCAGCTCTGTGAGGCTTTCTATGTATCCTTAACTCTCCCACCGAAGTCAATGGCATACAAAAGGTGCTTTCCTTGGGCTGGATCATGCCCATTCACGTCTGAACATCCTACAGACTATCAGTGCTGTAGGTGTGAACAGACACTCTCCTCTATATGAGCCTGTATACAGCCCCCACTTGGCCTCATGTCCTACCTGCCCAGCCCTTTGGAGGTTCCCAAAGTGAACATCTGGTATGAAGAGAACAGGCTGGGAGTCCAGGTCAGTCATTGTTTTGAAGTAGGTGATATCACTCTTCTTCTGGAGAGGAGCACTGGCCAGTTTCCCTTCAGCTGCTCATGAGAGATGGAGGGCAAAGTTAATGACTGGGACAACATGATTAAGTAGAGCTGAGTGCAAGACAGACTGGAGGGAGGAATCTCTTTCCTCACCATTACTGCATGGCGGTTGTGGCAGCTGGCCTTTTGCTTTCTTTCTGTTCTGCTTCCTTTCTTCATCTCGGATTTTCCTCTCGGCTCCCTGTTGTGAGAAGCATGAATATGAAGATAAGTGAGTCTTCTGCATACTGGACCTCCATGTAATGGGGATAAATGGCTCGCAGAGGTGTTATGCCCCATAGAATTTGCCCCTCTCAAGGACAGGCAGTATGCAGGACTTTAGCTTCATCTCCCTCCCTCAAAAAAAATAAAAATAAAAATTCCCACCTCTTTCAGCGTGTGGAACCAGCCTAGAACTTGGTATGTTTTTGCACCAGAACTGAATTTAAACCATAGCTATGCCCTACCTATTAAACTGTGGTTTCTTAAATGAGGCCAGAGTGGCCTTACGGAGCAACCAGGGACTTTTGATGCAGCCAAGGGGCCAGTTCTCTCAAATTACCTTTATGGGTTATGTGCTAGTTCAGCACTGGTGGCTACCACCATGGATTTGTTTGGCCTCAACCTGCAGCCACAGTAAAAGTTTGAAAAGCAATGGAGAAGAAGAATGTGGCTATCATTTACTAAGGAGCATGCCACACGTTACTTGGCTAGCAGCCACTTCTTGCTTGCTTGCTTGCTTGCTTTCTCTAAAGTAGCATTTTCCAACGTGTTGCCGTCCAGATGTTTTGGACTACAACCTCCATCAGCCCCAACCATGGCCAACTGTCAGGGATGCTGGGGAGTTGCAGTCCAAAACATCTGAGGCTAAAGTTAGCACTGGGCAGGCAATCTGGATCAGGACCCTACATGGGGGGTAGGGGGACTTTAAATCTTTGCTCCTCTCATGTGGTCCTGATCCAGATCGCAGGGGCCCACACCTGTAATTTCATTAAAAAGGTCAAGGTAAAGGTGTCCCCAACCAGTCGTGTCCGACTCTAGGGTGCGGTGCTCATCCCCATTTCTAAGCCGAGGAGCCAGCACTGTCCGAAGACGCTTCCGTGGTCATGTGGCCGGCATGACTGAACACTGAGGTGCACGGAACGCTGTTACCTTTCCCGCTGAGGCAGTACCTATTTATCTACTTGCGGTTTCTTGCTTTCGAACTGCTAGGTTGGCAGAAGCTGGGACTGAAGACAGGAGCTCACTCCGTCACGCAGCACCCGGGTCTCGAACTGCTGACCTGCCGACCTTCCAGTCTGCAGTTCAGCGTCTTAACCACTAAGCCACCGCAGCCCCAAATAATTTCATTGCCAGCATCCTATTATCCACAGTGGCCCCAACCAAATGCCATTGGAAAGCCCACAAGTAAGGCAGAAGCGCAACAACCCCCCGCCCCAGCAACTGGTACTCCAAGGGACACTGCTTGTTATAGTTTATTTTTGCTCCTTCGTCCTCATCTTTTTCCATCTCAAGATTTTTAAAATCTTTAACTTTGTCCAGCTCAGCAACCCTTTAGAGCTACCTCCTCGTGCAGATCTAGCGGATCAACTTCCTATTTAAACGGAAATGAACCACAAGAAGCCATTCAGAGCAAGACAGAAAAAGACACAAACTCACAAGCTTTGGGAACATAGTAAAGTTCCATAGCCACCATATTTAGCAGATAACACACCATTAAGCACATTTGGGAAATAACTGAAAAAGGGAACATACGTTTACCAAGAGTTAATTCTCTCATACTATTTGATCATGTTTGCTGTATCAGTGCACCACTGGTGTTGTCTGGATCCAGTCCTTTCCCCAATTTTGCTTGCAGAGGCACAGAATGAATGTATAAATACCAGCAGCAGGAATGGTCAAAGCTATAATGCAGACCATCACGGAAGCCCCCAAGCTATTACACCAAGCTTGCAAACAGACATTTCAAAAAATGCAGACTCGTCCTCTGAGACTTTTAAGATCTACCTTTGTTGACTTAGTAGGCCTAAAAGCAATTTTGCAGTCACTGCTCTACAATATGTAAATACATTACTAAGGAATTCCATACCACTATTTATACAATAAAGAGCAGAGCACCTCAGCTGAAGCGACTAAATTATAGCTGAATGAAGAAACAGAATTTTAACCTCTTAGGTATTTTAAAATACTCACTTAGAAAGTTACCCACTGGGGCCAATTAATGCTGCTAAAACAATAAGGGAACAGCTACATAAATAGGGAAAGGCCAGGAAAAACAACAATATGAACAAATGAGACGGACGGATGGACGGACGGAAGGAAGCAAGCAAGGAGCAAAAGTCAGCATCAGCACAATCGAAGACATGGAGATTAAGGGGGGAAATAGCTATAAATCCATAATGCTTTATTATTAGGAACACAGGAAGCTGCCTTATACAGAGTGAGACCATTGGTCCATCTAGACCAGTATTGTCTAGATGGATCTGACTGGCAGCAGTTCTCCAGGGTTTCAGGCAGGATTCTTTCCTGCCCTACCTGGAGATGCCCAGAATTCAGCCTGGGATCTTCTTCATGCAACTCACGTCTCTACCACTATCTTTATTGTAACGTTTTTAACTATTTGTTATTCTATATTGTCAAAACAAGACCTGGAGCTGACTGTGGCTCAGATCATGAGCTTCTTGTTGCAAAATTTCGGCTTAAATTGAAGAACGTAGGGAAAACCACTAAACCATTCAGGTATGCCCTAAATCATATCCCTTATGAATACACAGTGGAGGTGAGGAATAGATTTCAGGGATTAGACCTGATGGACAGAGTGCCTGAGGAACTATGGACGGAGGTCCGTAACATTGTTCAGGAGGCAGCAACTCAATCCATCCCAAAGAAAAAGAAATGCAAGAAAGCCAAGTGGCTGTCTGATGAGGCTTTACAAGTAGCTGAGGAAAGAAGGGAAGCGAAAAGCAAGGGAGAAAGGGGAAGATATATCCCACTGAATGCAGAGTTCCAGAGAATAGCAAGGAGAGACAAGAAGGCCTTCTTAAATGAACAATGCAAAGAAATCGAGGAAAACAACAGAATGGGAAAGACTAGAGATCTCTTCAAGAAAATCGGAGATCTCAAGGGAACGTTTTGTGCAAAGACGGGCATGATAAAGGACAAAGAAGGCAGGGACCTAACAGAAGCAGATGAGATTAAGAAGAGGTGGCAAGAATACACAGAAGAACTATACAGGAAAGATCTGAATGTCCCTGATAGCCATGATAGTGCGGTCACTGAACTTGAGCCGGACATCCTAGAGAGTGAAGTCAAGTGGGCCTTAGGAAGCATTACTAACAACAAAGCCAGCGGAGATGACAGTATTCCAGCCGAGCTATTTAAAATCCTAAAAGATGATGCTGTTAAAGTGCTGCACTCAATATGCCAACAAATTTGGAACACTCAACAATGGCCGCAAGACTGGAAAAGGTCAGTTTACATTCCAATTCCAAAGAAGGGCAACGCCAAAGAGTGTTCAAACTACCGTACAATTGCGCTCATTTCACATGCCAGCAAGGTGATGCTCAAAATCCTACAAGCTAGGCTTCAGCAGTATGCGAACCGAGAACTACCGGAAGTACAAGCTGGGTTTCGAAGAGGCAGAGGAACTAGAGATCAAATCGCCAACATTCGCTAGATCATGGAGAAAGCAAGAGAATTCCAGAAAAACGTCTATTTCTGCTTCATTGACTACACTAAAGCCTTTGATTGTGTGGATCATAACAAACTGTGGCAAATTCTTAAAGGGATGGGAGTACCAGACCACCTTATCTGTCTCCTGAGAAACCTGTACGAGGGTCAAGAAGCAACAGTAAGAACCGGACATGGAACAACCGATTGGTTCAAAATTGGGAAAGGAGTACGACAAGGCTGCATATTGTCACCCTGCTTATTTAACTTATATGCAGAGTACATCATGAGAAATGCTGGGTTGGATGAATCAGAGGTCGGAATTAAGATTGCTGGGAGAATTATCAACAACCTCCGATATGCAGACGATACCACCCTAATGGCAGAAAGCAAAGAGGATCTCAAGAGCCTCTTGTTGAGGGTGAAAGAGGAGAGTGCAAAAGCTGGTTTGAAACTCAACATTAAAAAAACGAAGATCATGGCATCTGGCCCCATTACTTCCTGGCATATAGAAGGAGAAGAAATGGAAGCAGTGACAGATTTTACTTTCTTGGGCTCCAAGATCACCGCAGACGGTGACTGTAGCCATGAAATTAAAAGACGCTTGCTCCTTGGGAGGAAAGCTATGGCCAACCTAGACAGCATAGTAAGAAGCAGAGACATCACCTTGCCGACAAAGGTCCGTCTAATCAAAGCGATGGTTTTCCCAGTAGTAATGTATGGCTGTGAGAGCTGGACTATAAGGAAGGCTGAGTGCCGAAGAATTGATGCTTTCGAACTGTGGTGCTGGAGAAGACTCTTACGAGTCCCCTGGACTGCAAGGAGGTCAAATCAGTCCATCCTAAAGGAAATCAACCCTGAGTGCTCATTGGAAGGACAGATACTGAAGCTGAAGCTCAAATATTTTGGCCACCTAATGCGAAGAGAAAACTCTCTGGAAAAGACCCTGATGCTGGGAAAGACTGAAGGCAAAAGGAGAAGGGGACGGCAGAGGATGAGATGGCTAGATAGCATCACCGATGCAATGAATATGAACTTGAGCACACTCCGGGAGAGAGCGCAGGACAGGAAGGCCTGGCGTGCTATGGTCCATGGGGTCACGAAGAGTCGGACACGACTGAACGACTGAACAACAACAACAAAATTGTTGTTAGACTGTTTTGATATTGGCTTTATATTATATTACATATTTTTGTGAACTGCATAGAGAATTTAGGATATTAAGTGCTGTACACGCAGCAGGAAATAAATAAATAAATAAATAAATAAATAAATAAATAAATGCTCTCATGCCTTACACCAAAGCATCACCCCCTACACAGCATAATCACTCACCCCAGTCCCTAGGAGATTAATGGCCAAACTACATGTTACGATAAACACACTTTTTAAAAAGCGTACTTAAACTGGCCACTTCTATTCTGAAGGGGGGGAAGTGCAACCTTGGGACCCCGATCCAGAAAATAAAATCAGTAGAATCCGATTTTCTTCTGATGGCTTTGGTTTCAGCTTAAAAACTCTCATCAGAATTTAAGGATCCTACACAGAACAGGGGTAGGGAATCTTTTTTCTGCGGAGAGCTGCAATCCTTCAAGGGTTATCTGGCAGGGGCTGCATACTAGATTTGGACGGGGCCAAAGCCAAAAGTGGGAGGGACCACCCTCTGCTCTCTCGCTTTCGCTCTCTCCCCCACCTGTCTCCTTGCTTTCTGCCACCCCCTTCTCTCCCTCTTCCTCCACACACAGCAGGCTGCTGAGGGAGGGACAGATCACTCTTGCCAGAGGTTTGAACTGACTGCTTGCAGAGGGCTTTTGAAAATAAGCCAAGGGCTGCATGTTTCCCACCCCTGCCATAGAATCATAATTGGAAAGCATCCAAAGGTCATCTAACCCAGGTACATGTGATGCCCACCAGTTTGGTTGACTGTAACAGGAGATTAGACAAATTCATGGAGGATAAGGCTATCAATGGCTACTAGTCCTGTTGGTTATATGCTGCCTCCAGTACCAGAGGCAGTATGCCTATCTACCCCAGTTGCTGGGGAACTTGGGCAGGAGGGTGCTGTCCTGCTCATGTCCTGCTTGTGGGTTTCCTGTGGGCAGCTGGTTGGCTACTGTGTGAACAGAATGCTGGACAAGACGGACCCTTGTTCTGATCCAGCAGGGCTTTTCTTATGTTCATTTGCAGTAAGGCAAACTGGCTATTTATGAGTCCCCAACGCTAGGAGTATTCAGTTTTTAATAAACCCTTTGTTCACCACCATAGACTATAATAATATTCAAGATCTTAGATGCCAATCACTCTGTAATGATGATCTCCCAGTTTGACTCCAAAGTCTCTATTAAATGGCCATACAATTGTGGCCTGCATTCCACTGCCTTGCACGTTGCGTTACTATTTAAGTTGGTGCCAAGTCAGCGAATCAACAAGCTACCCTTTCTGCAACATTTTATTCTCACTTAGCATGGGGAGAAACTGGGGCATAAGCCGATGGGAAGCCATGTGAAGATCTTATGGATTTAAGATGCTAATGCAGAGGGTCACAGTGCAGTTCTACATAGCAGAGTTCTTTCCTGCTGTGTTTCAAATGGCTGAACCTTTAAATGTTAGTATTTGTCAAGCCCTGTTAGTCAACTGAGTATTATCTTAATAATTCTGGTCCCCAGCAGGGTAACGTAGGAAATAACTTTTGCAGGATTCTCATAAGCACATATGCTACTCACAGCAGCTCTTTTTTCTGCTTTCTTTTTCTTACTATCACCTGGCGCTGTTATGCTCTAGGACTTCCGGCTATTATTCATATCACACATGTCAAAATCAAATCTATCTGTATCCAGAGGGCTGAATGCTGTTTTCCTGTTTTACAGTACTCTCTTCGAAGTCATCCTCCATTTGAAGGACTGTCCAGTCCATGTCCGGTGTAAAGATAAAGAATTCTACATACTAGGGAGCGGCAGGGGCCTTGGAGCTGCCCATCAATGGTCAGCACCTGGGCAGCAGACTGAGCGGGCCCACAGGTCAGCTGGTCACAGTTTTCCTCTCTATAGTGAGATGCAATGTGGAGGTGGGAAACTGGCAGATAACACGGGTCTCCCAACTTTAGAGAGAAAAAATATTGAGGGGAAGCTACACCTAGTGATTGCCACGTGTCATGTAAGCTTCAGCCACATTCATGGGAGTTGTAGTCCGACACAGCTGGAGAGTTGGGGAAGGCTGCACTCTATCACTACCACGTTGTGAAAGAAGCCTCTGGAAGGAAATACAAGCCATGTCCTAAATTCTATGTTATTTTGCTCAAGAATATTATTATTATTTAAATTATTTCTAGACCGCCTCTGTGGTGTCTGTTATTTGTCTGCATTCAGGCAGAATAGGGCTTGATAGTTTTAAGATTTCCCTGAAAGGCACATTTAAACTGGTTGCTCTGCTATCATAGAATCATAAAATAGTAGGGTTGGAAGGGGCCTACAAGACCATCGAGTCCAACCCCCTGCTCAATGCAGGAATCCAAGTCAGAGCATCCCTGACAGATGGCTGTCCAGCCTCGTCTTGAATGCCTCCAGTGTGGGAGAGCCCACCACCTCCCTAGATCATTGGTTCCATTGTCGTATTGCTCTAACAGTCAGGAAGTTTTTCCTGATGTTCAGCCGGAATTTGGCTTCCTGTCACTTGAGCCCATTATTCTGTGTCCTGCACTCTGGCATGATTGAGAAGAGATCATGGTTCAAAAGTATCGTCTTTGGGGTCCTGGCTGAAACTGACATACACACTGTGAAGAGAACTGTCCATGGCTGAGTGCCTTAATGCCACAATCCTGTATACAGGTTTCTGACTCTTGACCATTGGTCTGAGCCTGCTACAGTCCAGGAGCTTGGTGCAAAATAATTTCGCTTCTGGCTACCAGCTGAGGTGGATGCTCTACGTATAAGGAAGTTTGCAAATCACTTGGAAGAGACACTCTCAGGGCCAAACTAAATGTTTTGGTGGAGTCATGCATGCTTGTTTTGTTCACCTCTGTGTAATGCACGCACCTGTGCCCCATATTTTCACAAAATTCCACACACAGTCTGCATGGGTGGGGTGGGGGGTTAAAAAAAGGGAAAGAAAGTTCCACTGGAGTCAATGGAATGTGGTGTGTTTTTTTTTAATGCCCCCCCCATAGGAGGGGGGTAGAATTTGACATACACATAAAAAAAGGTATGGGGAAAGGTTTAACATCCCCCCCTTCCAGAGCCCCATGGTCCTGATCTAAATTGGGGCTGTGCATGCTTACACAGAGGTAAACAAAACTAGCATGCATGGCCCCACCATGCGTGCTAAGCAGAATGTTTAGTTTGGCCCTCGGGCAGCCTGGATGAAACCAGTTAAGTGGAAAATGGGACCACTCTCGTCTAGCCTGAAGATGCTTTGGAAAGAGATATTTGAGGAATATCCCAAGTCCGAGAGGTCTTGTAACAGAAAGACGCTCTTAAAAACTCACCTGGTCCATTTGACCTGTGTGTGTTTCCAGTACGATTTGCAAACATCCTCATGCATATGACTCCTACTTCCAATATGCAGCTGGTAGTCAAAAGTGATTTCCCCCCTAGCTACCTGGCACTACACCACTGCACTACAAGTACTTGTCTGGTAGGTGGAACTTTCATAGGTTCAAGGGAAATTGTTTTTAATAGTGCATTTAAATGTGTGTGTTTTTAAATATTTATATGTGAACCACCTAGAACAGGAGTCCCCAACCTTTTCGGATCTTCGGGCACATTTGGGAATTTGAGAAACTGCTGTGGGCACTACCGCAAAATGGCTCCAATGGAGGATGTGGCTAGTCATACAATGGCTGCCGCGGAGGCCTGGCTCGTCAGAAGTTTTGGAATGGAAACTGCCTTGGTCGCCCTGTGGGATGACCTCTGCAGGGAGAGGGACAGGGGGAGTGCGACCCTGTTGATTCTCCTGGACCTCTCAGCGGCTTTCGATATCATCAACCATGGTATCCTTCTGGATAGGTTGCCTGGGTTGGAAGTTGGAGGCACTGCAATGCAGTGGTTCCGCTTCTACTTGGATGGCTGATTCCAGAAGGTGGTGCTGGGGGATTATTGCTCTGTGCCTTGGCAACTATGCCATGGGGTTCCACAGGGCTCTATTTTATCCCCTGTGCTGTTCAACATCTACATGAAACCACTGGGGGAGGTTATTCGGAGGTGTGAGCTGAGGTGGCATCAATATGAGGATGACACCCAGCTCTACCTCTCTTTTTCATCAAACCCAGGTGAGGCGGTGGCTGTTCTGAATCAGGGCCTGGGCACGATAATGGACTGGATGAGAGCCAATAAACTGAAACTCAATCTAGACAAGACGGAGCTGCGGATAGTGGGTGGTTCATCTGCCCGGCTAGGTGATGTTCAACCTGTTCTGGAGGGGGTTGCACTCCCCGTAAAGGATCATGTTCGTAGTTTGGGGGTGCTCTTGGACCCAGAACTGTCACTTGGGGCACAGGTGAACTCAGTGGCACGGAGCACTTTTTATCAGCTTAGGCTGGTATACCAACTATGCCCTTATCTGGACAGAGATAGCCTAGCTACAGTTATCCATGCTCTGATAACCTCTCGTCTGGATTACTGCAATGCGTTATACATGGGGCTGCCTTTGAAAATGGTCCAGAAAATTCAGCTAGTCCAAAATAGGGCAGCACGATTGTTAACAGGGACTGGCCAATGAGATCACATTATGCCAGTACTTTTCCAGCTACATTAGATGCCAGTCCATTTCTGGGCCCAATTCAAAGTGCTGGTACTAACATTCAAAGCCCTTAATGGCTTGGGGCGAGGTTACCTGAAGGATTGTCTCTTCCCACATGATCCTGCCCAGATCCAAAGATCATCCTCAGCAGTCCTTCTCTTTGAGCCCCTGCCAAAGGAAGTGAGGCAGGTGGCTACCAGGAAGAGGGCCTTTTCTGTTGTGGCACCCCAGCTGTGGAAGTAGCTCCCTAGGGAGGTTCTTGTACTCCTTTCGGCGCCAGGTGAAGACCTTTTTATTCTCCCAGTATTTTAGCATTTTAGCTTCCTAGTCTTATAGCTTTGGTCTTTTAAATCTGTGTTTTAAATCTCTGCATTGCTGCTAGGTTTTATTCTGGTTGTACCGTTATATTGCGGTTTTAAGCTTTCATATTTTATATTGTTTTATGCTGCACTTCGTGGTTTTAATTTTTGTGATCCACCCAGAGAGCTTCGGTTATTGGGCAGTATAGAAATGAAATGAAATGAAATAATGAATGAATGAATGAGTTAAGGGGAGGGGGGAGTAGTGAGACTAGAGGCTGGGAAAAAGGGGGAAATATAGCAAGGCAGAGGGTTAGAGGGGAGAGAAAGAAAAAGGCTAGAGGCTGGGAGGGGGGAGAAATAGCAAAGCAAAGGAGCAGAGAAAAAGCAAGTCTAGGGCCTAGGGTGGGGAGAAACACTGAGCTAAGGAGGTGAGGGGGGAAAGTGAAGCTGGAGGTTGGGAGGGAGGGGGAAGCAGCAAGGCAAAGGGGTAGAGGGAAGAGCAAGAGCAAGAGCAAGAGCAAGGCTAGAGGCTAGAAAGGGAGAGAAAGAAAACTGCCCTAACATTTCCCCAAACATTTAAAAAATGTTTCTGAAGGGGGAAGAGAGCAGAGAGCTTTGTGGATGGCATTGGAGGTGCCCATCGGGTGCCATGGTGCCATGTTGGGGAACCAAGGCTTAGAGAGTTTCTTATATTAAGCAGTATATATTATAAACATACACACACACACACGCACACACACACACGGGACTTAGGTTGGGAAACACTCTTCTGCACAGGCCAGATGGGTGAGGTAAATCCCACTGAGGTCAATGAGACTACTCATAGGTAAAAGTGCATAATTGCATCTTTCTGTTAAAGCAGGGGGTGCAGAACCTCAGACCCGGCGGTCAAATCTGGCCTCTTGGGGTCCCAATCTGCCTCAAGCGCTCCCCAGAAAGCCACTCTCCCTTCCCCTAGCCCAACCCCCTTTCCTCCAACCACTGATGGTTTGGTGCTTTCCTGGCCTTTTGTGCAGCTTTTGCCTCATTCCAAGAGGTTGAAATGCCTCATGTAAGGCTAGGTTACTGGCTGTAAGAGCTTTAAGCTAAAACGTGCTTGCATTTTGGAGGTTTCAGCTCTGCCCCTTTTGCTGTCGGCCCTGCCCACCACTGGAATGCAGCCCCCAAAAGCTTCTCCACAGTAGAACTTGGCCCCCAGGCTGACAGGTTCTGCACCCCTACATTAAACCAACACCAGGAACAGGGGGGCCCTTGATTCCCTCTTCTCCATCTGTCCACAGGGTGGGAGGATAGGAGGCACGGCTGTTATTCTACTGCAAACAGAACAGAATAGAAATGTTGCAACAATTTTTAAGAACAGTATATATTTGTGTGTTTTTTTAAAGGCCACGCTAAGTGACACAAACACGCCACCCCCACCAGTAATTCTAGCCTGCTCCCTACAATAGATTCATGTTAAACTGACTCGGTGTTGTGGCTGACGTTTCCTTGACAACCTACTTAATGCTATTTAAATCATTAAAAAATCCTATCATTTTATGATAATAAGGAATAACTTTTCTCCAGAAGGTGAAAGGGCATAAAGAACAGTTGGATTAATGCTGAGAGGAAGCAGTTCTTGGCACTGGGCTGTCAAGCACCTACCTAGTGCTGGAGAGTCAATTGCCTCTGCAAAGTAAAACGCAGAGCACTGCCTGTTTTGCAAATAGATCTTGCACTTGTGATTGTCCTTTTAAAAATGGACTCTGTACTAATATATAATCCCAGTCTTCCCCAACCTGGTGCTTTCCAGATGTTTTGGACTACAATACCCAGGATTCCTGACCACTGACCATACCACCTGGGGCTGATGAGCTGAAGTCCAAAACATCTGGAGGGCGCCAAGCTGGGGAAGGCTGCTCCATGCTCCTGTAACTTTAGACTTTACTTCAATATGCTTGACATGGGATTGCTCTTGAAGACATCTCAGAAGCTTCAGCTTGTGCAAAATGCTGCAACTCAACTCCTGTTAAATATTAGGACACTGGACTGTGTGTAACTGTGGCTTTGTCAACTGTACTACATGTCACTGCACTTATGAGTGCAATTCAAGGTACTGGTTTTAACCTACAGAGTTCTATCTGGCCTGGGACCCACGTATCTTAGAGCCTGTCTCTCCTGTATCAAACCTCCTGCCATCTTTGTTCGTATTTATTTATTCCAGCTATTTATGCAATGCAACAGTTTGTGGCTAGCAAACAGGACCTTGGCAGCCATGGCCCTGAGGTTGTGGAACAACCTCCCTTTGGATTTGAGAAATTGTTCCCCTTTCTTTGCATTCCAAAAGGGAGGTAAAGTCTTTCTTTTTCACCTGGCTTTTGGGATTTTTGCCCTTTTTTGGCAGGCGGATACATTTTCTAGTTGTTTTATAATGCTGTGGTTCTATTTTTATTCATTTTCTATCACTATAACTTTACTCCTAATCTTTTATTTTCCCGTTGGAAGTGGCTGGAAAAATGGTATATAAATATTTTAAACCAGCCTTCTCCAACCCAGCCCCCTCCAGATGTTTTGGACTACAACCCCATCAGCATGGCCAATGGTAAGAGATGATGGGAATTGTTGTCCAAAAACATCTGGAGGACAGCAGGTTGAGGAAGTCTGTTTTAAACAAAACAAAACAAGGAAGCGAACAAATAAATATCTCCCCCCCATCTCACAACTGAGCTTACACCTCACAGGGATGTTGTGAGGATGAAATGGTAGAGGGGGGGGGGAACCACACATGCCACCTTGAGCTTTCCTCCTCCAACTTCGCAGTCCGTCTACCTATTTATCAAAGCAGACTGTATTCTCCTACTATACCACTAGATGGCAAAAGGGGCCTTATGGAGGTAAATTGGGCCCCAAGCCTGGCATAGCTCCACTCTCTGCTGCCGTTCCCACCCTCTGGGATGCAGGTGTGCATAAATAAGCGGCACTGTAGTCACTGAACAACAACAACAAAAGTCACACGCATAACTCAAGCCGGATTTGTTTTCTCAGGCAATTCTTTTGTTAAAATGTTTTCATTTATTTATGCATTTATGGATTGCATTTTGGCAAATGATGGGAGGTGTAGGGCTTTTTTCTGTCTAAACATCCATAGGATGGCACCCTAGGGCTGCAATCCTGAACACATTTACTTGGAAGAAAGCTCCATTAAACTCAATGACACTTACTTCCAAGTAAACATCCATACGATTGTGCTGTAAAAAATTCTGCCTGCAGCCTCTGCCTTCAAGCCTCCCTCTCCCCACCACTCAGTTCAAAACACCCTTCAAAGGCTGCTTCATACAGCATGTTGGAATAGTCTAACCTGGATGTACCAACGCATATGTGACAGTGGCCAGACCTGCCTTTTCCAGGAAGGTCCCAAGCTGCATACTTGATCCTTCAGAGAAGGAATGGGGAATGTGGGGCCCTCCAGATGGTGTTGGACTGAAATCTATCATCTAGAGGACCAAATATTTCCTATCCCTGCTTAAGAAAATAAGAAGGTTGGAAGAGCCATGCTGGATCAGACCAAGGGTCCATATATTCTGCTCCAGCCTTCTGTTTACACAGTGGCCAACCAGCTGCCCACAGGAAACGCACAAGCAGGACAAGCAACTGGGTGTACGTAGACATGCTGCCTCTGATAATGGCAGTAGCATATAGCCATCAAGACTAGTAGCCATTGATAACCTTCTCTATGAATTTGTCTAACCCCCTTTTAAAGCTATCCAAGTTGGTGGCCATCTCTACATCTTGTGGTAGCGAATTCCATAGATTAACTATGCACTGTGTGAAGAAGTACTTCCTTTTATCTGTCCTGAATCTCCCACCAATCAGCTTCATGAGATGGCTCCAGGTTCTAGTATTATGAGAGAGGGAGAAAAATGTCTCTGCATCTACATTCTCTTCACCTTGCATAATTTTGTATACTTCTATCATGTCTCCCCTTACTCGACTTTTTTCCAAGCAAAACAATCCCAGCTGTTGTAACCTACCCTCACAGGGAATTGCTCCAGCCCCTTGATCATTTTAGTTGCCCTTTTCTGCTTCAGAGGGAATATTACCCTGTTCAGAACAGGATAAATTTTCCTGTCACTCTCCAAAAAGGCCTGGATTCAATGAGACTCGCTTCCAAGAAACTCTCCTTAGCACTGAAGCCTCAATACACTATGGGCACTAGATAAATTGGAAACTAGTACTCAATATTGGTTGTGTTGATGATTTTATTGTATTTTATTATATATTTGTGATTCCAGACACATGGTTTTAATATCGTTTATGTGGTGTATTGCATTTTATATAGGTTGTCAGCAGCCCAGGGCTCTTTGTGAGGAAGGGCGAAAAATAAATCAGATCAAATCAATCAATCAGTCAAATATTTGAGAATAATGGTCCGCATCACTGAGACACTTGAACCATCTAAATAGCTGGATCGCAGCACTGGAGGAGGTGAGTTTTAATCAGTGTTCATCACTGTTTGTTCTCAGGGAACACGTGAATGGGACTGACAACAGGCCCCAGACTGTAAATTCAATAAACTCTTTGTTATAAACTGCATTTTATGGCAATGTTCTTTAGGTTCATAAAGGTAATCACCAGTGCCAGCTCCAGTTTTTGGAGTGTCATAGGGCAATGGGTCCCTCCCTCAGTGAATCTATCTTCTCACCGCCATTGTCAGCAGCTGCTGTTGCACCTCATCTTCTTTCCCATCATTGCTACCATTTGCTTGCTTGATAGGCACAGAATCAGTGAGCAAGCAGGCAACGACACGTACTGCCTCTCCTTCTCGCCACCACTGTTGTCTGGGCTGGAGCGAGAGGCAGGTGAGCAAGCAGGCTGCAATGGTAAAGAGGAGAAGCAAGTCCTGGGGGCTCTTGTCAGGGCCCCTCTGCTGGCATGTGGGCCCCCAGGAGGTGTCCAAACATGCCTACCCTTGATGCCAGCCCTGCTGATCACCAATGAGTACGGCAGGCTATGGCACCCTTCCTCAACCGGGCACCTTCCAGATGTATTGGACCACACACATGTAGTCCAACACTCCTGGAGTGCGCCAGGTTGGGGAACGCTCGGCTATGGAAATAAATCAGCCTATAATAACAGGCCATGGAATGCATTTCAGGTAGAAACCATTCCTCGCCACTTGCTGCGTCAGGCCAGCCTTAGCATGAGGGATTGTATATCCTATTTTTAAGCCTCCCTGAGCCATCCAGACTCCAAGTTTGATAAGGGTAACTTTTTAACTACCCTTGTGCTCTTTTCTCCTACTTTTAAAATGATTTTGATTAGATCTGTCAACACTCATTTCCTGCTCCCCAACCATGAAATGTGAAGTATCAATTAAACGGATAGATAGTCAAAGTGATGAATATGTATACTCCAAAGGCTCAGCTCCTTGTCATCTATAGGTCACCCATGATGAGGTTCAGGCTCTTAAGATCTTCCCCCCCCCCTTCCTCTCCTTACTTTTTAAAAACTGGCAAACAGGGGTGGGGAAGGGCTGTATTCATTCCTTTGATATTTACAGAGCTTTTAACAGGCAACTGTATCTTCAGATCTCTGCAAATATTTGACCTAAAAAAATTACCATTAAAATATAGCACTTAAGATTCATTACTTGCAATATATATTGGAAGTTGCTAATCATTGCTGGAATTTCTGTCCACATCACCCTAATCTGTTGGACTGCCCCTAAGCAAAGAGACATCCAAGATGTGAGGTGGGGGATGAATGGAGCAGTTCTGAGACCCTCTCACCTGTGATTCCCATTGCTTCACTATTCCTCCCATATCTCCCATCAGCATCTCATGAGCTCATGGTTGCTTAGCAACCAGAACTTGGCTATTTTCTTGTCTCATGGACATAGTAAAATGGCTGGGCTGGGGTGCAGAGCTGGTATCTGATTGCAGTGTAGCTTCTGCGATGTCAGGACCAAGAGCCCAAATGAGTAGAATGGCCTTTCTAATCAGAGCTTGGCTAAAGAATGGCCTGGTTCACATATAATGCCAATTGATAGTATGGATTGTTGAATTCTGGGTTCTTGTGATATGTGAATGTGGCCACAACAAACCATGGTTTGTTAACCACGAACAACCCAAAAAGAGAACCCATGGTTTGTTGTTTGCTTATGAACTCTGGGTTGCTTACACCATGGCTTGTTGTTATCTGCGAACCCAGAACCATGGGTTGTTTCACCAGGCTACAGAGGTGGTGGGCAAGAGTGGTAAAAATCCCCCAGCCACTCTTTATGCTAGTATTACAGAACTGCATACACACTTGGGATAATGGGAGGGAGCGGGTGAAAGAGGAGTGGAACAAACAACTCAAGTGCCGAGTTTGCACGACATGACAACCCACCCTGCAAAATATTTTATTTATTTGTTTGTTTGTTTGTTTAAAATATTTCTTGGCCACCTTCCAGGGCAGAAGCCCTCACAAAGCAGCTTACAGCAGTAAAATACATAAAAAATAAGCTACACAGTGTGGCTTGTCATCAGAACAACCCACGGTGAGCCCGACAGATGAAAGGCTTACTGTGGGTTGTTCTCCCCTCCTTCCCCCTTGCTCCTCCAGCCAGCTCTGGCATGTATCCCAGGGGACGTGGAGGCAGAAAAATTGCAAAAGCACTTGTGCATATTCCCAGGGCTGAAAATAATAATTATTTAAAAAAACGGGCCCCATTTTGTGCGAATGTCGGGGCACAATTTTTTTAAAGGGTTGCCGAATGAGTGACAGCCCCTGCTTGGGCACTGGTGGAGTGGCTGTCACCGTGGCACAGGCCAGATCGCACAGCAAGAGCAGCAGGGGGCTCTGCCGAGAAGCTCACTTGCCAAAGCCTGCAGCCCACGATGGGTTGGCAGTGCAAGGTTCGGATAACACACCAACCCATCATGGGTACAACAACCCCTGAGACAAGCCATGGGTTGTTAGGGTGGCTTGTTGCCCACACACATGCTACCCTGCGGGAATCTGTCTGTGTTCACATGAGACGACACCCCACTATAGCTTGTCACCCATGATGGGTTGTCATGTCTGCAAACTCAGTTAAGGTTTGAGAAAACAAACCACAGTTTGTTTGTCTGCCAGACAACCCTGGGTACAGCAACCATCCATGGGTTAAATAAACCATGTGTTCACACATAACTACAACCCTGAGTATGGGTTGTCATTGAATCATGGGTTGCTGTTGAATTGTGGATTGTCATTATGTGTGAACCCTGCACTATGGTTTAACTATGGGTTGTTAACTACAAACAACCCAGGAGCCTATGGTTTTTCTTGGGTTGTGAAGT
The DNA here is from genome assembly GCF_057233095.1 of Heloderma suspectum. NCBI lineage: Eukaryota > Metazoa > Chordata > Lepidosauria > Squamata > Helodermatidae > Heloderma > Heloderma suspectum. The sequence goes on from NC_139461.1 coordinate 39,330,561, forward strand.
CTGGGCTGTTCATGATTAACAACCCAAAGTTAAACCATAGTGCAGAGTTCAAGCATAACTACAACCCTTAATTCAATGGTAACCCATGATTCAACAACAACCCACACTCAACCCATACTCTGGCTTGTCTTCCAACTTTTGAAACAGAAAAAAAAGAATACTCTTCTGGTGAATATCTAGTTATAGTGGCCATATGTCCTCCTTTACAAAGGAGAGTTCTCTCTCTCTCTGAAGGGATGACCAAGGACAATCCTCTATTTGAAGCAGTTGTTTCTAAATTTGCATCTATAAATTAGCACATGCAAATTTTATGCAAACCAGTGTCATCTTCTGTTTCCTTTTTTGGTGATACATTTTCTCCTTTTTGGGAGTACAGAAGTAGCCACCTTACATCTAGCTGATTCCCCCATTACTGTCTTTTAGACAATAATAAATACTTGATTTAATAGAAGCACCAATGCTTTAAAATAAATCTACAATAAAATTTAAATTTTGCAAAATATTTTAAAGTTAGCTTTTTCTTCTCTCCAAAGGAATATTAAGGAAAATGTATATAATCTTTAAAAAACACACACCTTATTTTATGGTTTGATTTATCTAGGAGAATAAAATAAAGAGGCATCAGTTTGTCTTTGGATTTACTTGCTTGCTCCAACCATGGCGAGCAAGGCCCTAACACAGAACTGATAGCTTAAAAAGCAGCAAACATACTGCCATGTCAGTAAACTGCAAAAGTTTTCGACTAATTTCATTTCCAAAAAATGTGAATAAAGATCTTGCTGTTTTTTTAAAAAATAACATTTTATGAGCTAGAACAAAGTTCTACTTAAAAGAAGAAGTCTTTAATTGTAACCTGAACTAACCAATATTTTTGCAAAGGTAGACTTCCCACTATTATGAATTGGATGGAACTGAATTTCAGGTACAAAGAGCAGAGAGCTTCTCTGTTTTCCACACATGCTTCCAGGAATTCCAGTCATAATAGCACACTTGTTACCAAGCAACAGAGGCAAACACATCATTAGCATCACTACAAACGATAAGAACTTCCTTTTAAATCTCTTCATTCTCTTACCTGCTCTTTTTCTTTCTTCTCTTGTATCCCATTATACTTCACCTCACTCCTTTTGGTCATCAGGAACCAATACCCTTTCCAAATCTGGGATCTCCTTTTCCATGACTAGACTCTGCCCTTGGACAGAATCCAATGGGGCGCTTCTGCAAGCGGTGGGTCCTGCCGATGCCGTTGCGCAAGCAGGACCCGCCACTTACACAAGAGAGATTTGGTGCTTCCTAGTGGAAGCCCCAAAATGAGTGGAAACTCTCATTTCTGGAAGGGGGCAGGTCGGCAGAGCTCCCTTATGTGGAAGCGGTGGGTGCTGCTTGCACAACAACACTGGTGGGGTGGAAGGGATTCGGCGGGGGCGTAAGTGCCCCGTTAGATTACGCCCCTTGTTCATTAGCTGAACCTTGCTATCGGAATTTATTGCCCATTGATATTTAAACAGCATCCCAGTTCCCCTTGAATGTGCCTTTAAAAAGAGGCCTAGCTATTCTCTTTGGCTTTCCCTGATGCCTTCCTTTCCCCCTTGCTCTTTTTATGTTTATTTACACCAGCTTTCACCAACCTGGTGCCCTCCAGATGTGTTAGACTACAACCTCCAGCACCCCCAGCCAGCATGGCCAGTGGCTGAGCATTATAGTCCAACACATCTGGAGGGGCACCAGGTTGGTGAAGGCTGATTTAAGCTGTAAGTCTGTAGCCACAGTCTTTTTTTTAAAAAAAAATTCTTCCTATTGGGGGATGGCATTTGTTTTGTAACAAATGAAAAATTAAACCAAATGGCATTAAACCAACAGTATCGATAGGAATGCTTTCAGAAGCAAATAGGTGTGAATGGGGCTCATTTTTGTTACCTTATTTGCACCAATTTGTCACTCATTTGGGGGTGTGGGGCTTACCTTTTCTGGCAACAGCACAGCTGATTGTGGCAACTACTTCCTGGCAGCCTCCATTTCATCTTCCCAGAATATCCTAGGAGTTGTGTCATTCTGAGATATCTGGGAGGAAAAGTGGTGGATGCCAGTTTCCCCCCGCCAAACGCCTGGTGCTTTAGGTGCTTAACAAATATATCATCTTACCTTGTCACAGAAAACCTTGATCTGGCAGAAAGCGCGATGGATGGGTTTATTGCTGCGATTATTGTAACTGTATGTGTCAATCTGAATCATCAAAGGAAGCCCCTTGACTCCTTTTTGCGAAGAGAAGTCTGTGCTCAAGCAGTTCACTGTGATGAAAATCTAATTTGGAGAGGGAGGAAAGGTAGAAGTTGAGCTGGTAGTGGTGTGGTTTTTCTCATCCGCAAGCAGCATTCAAAGAAGTACAACTGCTAATTAATATTCAAACTTCGATTTGCAGCACTCCTTCAGAAACCTACCTCTGTGCAATGGAAATTAGTTAAATTAACCATTGCTTACTTTAGAGTTTTTCAACAGCAAAACCAGTCTGACAACAAGACAGGATGGCTACCAACCCAACTGAAGTAATTGTTACACATATGATGCACTGGAATCAATAAAAGAAAATTACTAGGCACCTGCAGCCAAAGAACTGGCTTTCATTCAAATCAAGTGAAATTCAGCTCCTGCCACATTTGCAACAATTTCTTGGCCCTCCTTGTTCCTTTAGGGCTGCTAGATCACAGCGTTACAGGAACAGTCACCACCAGTCCTTAGCCCGCCACACAATGCTGGCTCTGGGGTTTGCGTGAGGTCTTAATCCCAAAGAGACAACCTTACCTTCCTCACCAAAGTGAACTGCAAACATTCAGACAGCTTTGTTCCCTGAGCAGTTGGAAGGTCTGAAAAAGCTCAGCCGATCAGTTTCAGAGGCTTAACTGCTACAAGTGCCATACAAAACCGATGCAGAAGTTTGTTCATCACTGCATTAATCAAAATGTATGTCGTTTGTGGGCTTTTCCATTTAATTAATAATGAGCCCACCTCTTTGACTGTCTGAGGTAACTTATAACATGATCTAAAACTTAAATTCTAAAAACCAGTAATATCCAACATATCTCTTATCAACAACCATAAGACCCAAACCTATTAAGACAGCAATAAAAAAATAAACAGCAGAGGAATTCTTAAAAGTTTACTTTAAAAGGTGGGCCTTACAAAGCTAGCTAAATCTTGGCAAGGAGGCTCAGTGATGTGACATGACTCCTCGGGAAGCTTTTGTTCCAAAAACCTCCCTTGGGGCCACTTGTCAGGAATTAATCTGAGCATGTGGAGATATCTGGCAGCTCAGATTCAGAATTGGAACAGCCAGAACAGGGGGAGGCTCCCTCCCCCGGGAGCTCAGATATGGCAAGGCCTTCTTCCCAAGAACTTGGCACACAGATGGCTCAGCCTGGAGGGCCCCTTTCCTCCTCCATGAGAACCCAGGTCTCAGGGGGGGAGAGTGAGGGGCGTGACTTGAGGGATGCGAGGGTCCGTCACAGAGCGAAGTGGGAAAAGTTAGAGGCAGAGCTCAGATGCTCCTCCAGGTTGGCTATGCGTGATAAGGGAGAGGCATCCCCCCTAGGCTAGTCTGGCCAAGTTCTTGTTCAAACTGCTGGCAACTTCTCTAACTTCCACTTTGGCTCCTCTAATGGTATTCGTAATTGTGTGGAGTAGCTGTTTCCTTTGTAGCCTGAGAGTTTCCTAGAATTTGCATTTGTAAGGAACCTGGTAGTGAGCCTGAAGCCTGGTATCTTGGAGAGTGTTGACTGTGAAGGAGGAGGATGAAGGAACGTGACACCACTGCAGAAAGACTCTGCTCCTTACTGTTTACAATCTAAGTTCTTTAGATCAGGGCTATGCAAGCAAGAGTGAGTTAAAATCAGACAGTAGGGTCCTGCTCAGGGTAACACCATTTAAGGCAGCAGTGGGCAACTCCCCACACAGATATTTTGGCCTACAACTCCCATCAGCCCTAGCCAGCATACCCAATGGTAAGGGATGATGGGAGTTGTAGGTCAAAACATCTGGAGGCCCACAAGTTGCCCACCCCTGCCTTAAATGATGGTATGAGGAGGACACTACCCACTAGTTCTTCCTGAATTCCCCAGCAGGGAAGGACAGCGGCTCAGTGGTAGACCACATGCTTTGCATGCAAAAAGTCCCAGCTTCAATCCCTGGCATCTTTAGGGAGGGCTGGGAAACAGCCCCATCTGAAGCCTTGGAGAGCCACTCCCAGGCCACGGAGACAATGCAGAGCTAGGTGGTCTGACTCGGTGCAAGGAGCTTCCAAAAAAACCCCAAACAAGGGTGGGGTGAGGAAGAAAAGCTAAGGAAAATGGGCTAGAGAAAAAGAAGCAGTCTGGCTGATAGACCACAGAGAAGTAAAGCTAATGTGCCTTGCATGGAGAATTTAGCAGCATTGATCTGATTACCTAGGCTGATATTACTATCCAGTATTTTACAGTGAAGTCGTCTCAGCTTGTCTGCTTGACTGAGCTAATAGCACTGCGGTATTTCTGTACTTGATGGTATCACAGCGCTGTGCTTACAAACAACCCAGGTTGTACTTTAACTGATGTGAGAAGAGAGGGGCTGGGAGAAATCCACTTTACTCAGATTTGGGAACGGATAGCATTCTCCTTAACAGAAGCCCCATCCAGGCCTTTTCCACGTGCAGCAGTGCAGTGGAGCCAGGGCTCACAGGGTCGACACACCAGGACTTTTTGATTAGCAGGGATGAATACATCATCTGCCACCCCCCTCAAGCTCCCCCCTTCCCTCTGAACTTAGCTGCAAACCTCACAGTAGCTTGGACTTGGGGGGGAGAATGGATTTTCCAAGCAATAATATATTGTTGTGAGCTATCCCTGTTGTAATGCAAAATATTTTGGGGTGCCTTATTCTCAAATGGGCAATTAAGACCTATCAGCTTTACTAAAGGCCTGTTCCTTTTGGAGATGAAGACTAGTAGAACTCGTTTGTTGATATAAATCCACGTAGCTGCCCGCATTTTTGGATTCTCCTTGGGGGCATGGCTTGGGGACTGTCATGTTGAGTGCCTCCACTTCAAAATTCACCACTAGACCACAGTACCACATGTAGAACTCATGTGTGGGGAAGGGGGCAGCAGGACTGAGTAGCTGGCTCTGTCCCCAAAGTCCTCCATGGTACTATTCCGCTGGATGTCTGCAGAGGGAAAGCTTATGCATTTGAGCAGCTTCCACGTGATTAGAACTCCATGTGGGCATCCAGTGGCCGTGGCCAGTGCCACGCTGGTGGCAGGGCCAGGAGCATGGTCCCGCTCCTCCTTCTCCATATGGAGGCATGGACAACCTTGTATGCTGATTGCTTAGTGCTGTGAATATTCTCTAAACATCTGTCAATGGATGCAAGTGAAATTTAAAGTTCCCTTTGCACTGACAAAGGGAGAATCTTCTGATTGGTTTTGCTAAAAATGAGTATCAGGAATTGACACTTCATGCATTTGAGGGGAGCCCCCACCCCATATTTGCAGAGCGTCTCCTATAGGGGACAGTGGGCAAAATGACTCTCCTTTAGAATGCTAAAGGTGAGAGCATATTATTAGCAATATTATATTTTGTTAATCCTACAGTTGCCACAAAGTAAATATTGGAAGGAGGTGGGGAAAGCTGATAGCGGATTTCCATTATTGAGATAGCTTTGCACGCCCTTGCAAAAACTAATGAGAACCAGTGTGATAGAGTGCATAGAAATGTCAGACATGGGTGGGGGAGGCCCAAATTCAAATCCTTGTTCATCTAAGAAGCTCCCTGGGAAGTTTTGCACAATACACTCTCTTGTAAGCTAACCTACCTCACAGGGGTTTTGCACCTTGCATGAAATGTTCAGATAACTGCCTTGCATTTTAATGCAAACTTACTTAATTTCACACTTTCAAACCATTATGTGAACTGAAACTTATTATCCTTTGAAATTCGCACATCCCTGAATTTTGCAATGGAATTTTCGAATAAAAAAAATGTATACCAAAAATGGGTATATTAGGAAAATAACATTAAAACATGTTATCTTAGGACAATATCTTCCAAAAATGGATACCAAAATTCATGTATTAAGAGAAATGTGCACAAAAATACTTATGACTTTTCATGAGCACTTAAAAAAACCCTCAGATTTCGGGATGAACCAAATTTAAGACTGGAGAAATTTTCAAAGTTCACACTTAAGATGGGAAACCCGAGAAATGGAGAGAACCCAAAATTCACAAATTTGTCCATTTCTGCCCTCAGGTACGTTAGTATAGGACTGCAGCTTAAATTTATAAATTCAAGTGCAGCAGCATTACCTTGATGGAGATTAAGAGAAGCAGAGTGATGATAATGTAATCAGTTTAACAGATCATTTTATAAGATTGAATATTTTCCTCCCGATGCTGTAATTTATATCAAGTCTCTTGAACAATCAATAATTGCACATTCATGGTGTGTGGATGCATGCACAAAGGCAAAAAGCTGTCATATCATTATTAATGATGTGTTATTTTGCACTGCGCATGGAGGGAATGGAATTAGAATTAAGGGAGATCAATGATTTGGGGAAGATGTCATGCCTCAAAACAACATTCTATTAGCCTTCTTTAGAAACAGCAGGGGCAGGGGATTTAAATAGGAAAGGCAATTTACAAGCATGTGAAGCCAGAGCTATAAAACACAGAATCATAGAATAGTAGGGTTGGAAGGGGCCTATAAGACCATCGAGTCCAACCCCCTGCTCAATGCAGGAATCTAAGTCAAAGCGTCCCTGACAGATGGCTGTCTAGCCTCATCTTGAATGCCTCCAGTGTGGGACAGCCCACTACCTCCCTAGGTAATTGGTTCCTAGGGATGGGCGGATTCCCTACCTGCTGCTCCGGGGGGAATCCGCCTGCAGGGGGGAGGGGATCCGTTCCTCCCCCCAGAATCCTACAGAGCAGGCTCCGCTCCAAGGAGATTCTGCAGAGCCGCACACCGGCTCCGTTTCCCTGCTGAATGGCGATACGGTAATGGCAGCCGCCGTTACCGTATTGCTGTTGAATGAATCCAGACGCAAATGGCATAGTGGATGTAGAGCCCCTAGTTTAACCTAAGTGCAGCCATTTATGGCTGCATTTAGGTTAATCTAAGAGCTTTAAGGCCGCAAGTGACATCCACTATGCCACTTGCGGCTGTATTCATTCAGCAGCGATACGATAATGGCAGCCGCCATTACCGTATCGCTATTCGGCAGGGATATAGAGCCAGCATGCAGTCTGCAGAATCGCCGCGGACAGAAGCCGGCTCTGTAGAATTCTGGAGGGAGGCAGAGGTAAGTGGTGCTGCTCCGCTACGGATTCCGGTGGCCAGATTCCTTTCAATCTGGCCTCACTGGGGTCCACGGCGGATTTCTCTGCCATCCCTGTTGGTTCCATTGCCGTATTGCTCTAACAGTCAGGAAATTTTTTCAGCCAGAACACATCTTTAATATATTTTTAGTTTTAATTTAGCGTCATGGTTAAGATGACATTAACACTCTGTTGCATTTGCCTCTGAAAGATGACCAACTGATCATCAATTATTTGGATGCTCAGGAGCCCTTTCAGTGATGTCTCGGAAAGCATCATTTATTTTCATTGGGCTTTTTTTTTTTTTTTACTTCTGCAATATACTCTAGGTAAAAGGACACTTTTGTGCCAAAGTGATTGATACCCCAGAAGGAGAGAGGCTGGAAGGAAGGCAATAGAGATCACAACAAGTAGATGTCAAACTACTCTCCTGCCTCACTACCTTGTAAATGTCATCCTCAACCCATTGCTTTCCATAGTTCCACTCCATGAGGAAAGACTGAAGGAACTGGGTATGTTTAGCCTTGAGAAGAGCAGACTGAGGGGATATAATAGCACTTTTCAAGTACCTAAAGGGCTGTCATACAGAAGAGGGCCGCAACCAGTTCTCTATCATCCAAGATTGTAGGACACGAAATAACAGGCTTGTTACAGGAGGGCAGACTTTGGTTGAGTATTGGGAAAAACGTCCTAATGGTGAGAGCAGTCAGACAACGGAACCAAATGGCTAGAGAGGTCGTGGGTTCTCCATCACTGGAAGTATTCATGCAGACACCAGACAGGGATCTGTTAGGTAGGCTTTAAACTGGATTCCTGCTCTAAACAGGGAGTCAGTGGCCTAAATGGCCCCTTCCAACTGTATGATTTTATGATATGTTTTGGGCTCCAACTCCTATCAGCCCCAGCCAACATGGCCAATGGTCAGGGATGATGGGCATTGTACTCCAAGACTTCTGGAAGGCACCAGGGTGGAGTACACTGCTGTAAATGCTAGAACATGAAACAGAGCTGAGTGCAGCTATGGTTGCAAAATGTGTCTGCTGAATCATTATTATAGCTGTGCACAAGTGGCCTCTCAAAATTGCCCACGCTGTTTGTGGACAGAGAAATTGGGGAGAAAATTTCACCAAATTTCTCCAGGGGGAAGAGAAATTCTTCAACAGTTCCTCAGAGGTGGGGTTCACAGTGGCTGTAGCATAGTTTCTTTCTGTTTTCCTAAGGGTGGTTTTTGTTTTGGTGCTGCCACTGCAAATGGCAACAGCAGCAACTGTGCTGACAGCCTGGCCACCATTTTTGACTCTGATCATAGAATCATAGCATAGTAGGGTTGGAAGGGGCCTACAAGGCCATCGAGTCCAACCCCCGATGTGGCTCATCACCCCCTGTGATGAGCCACAGTAGGGAGATTCTGAGGGGACAGTGTAAAAGGAGAGAGGGAGGAAGAGAGACAGTGAAGAGCCTGTGAAGAGAGAGGAGACAGAAGGAGTAAAGGAATATTCTGAAGAAACTTTGAGGAGACAGAGGCAGAAAAGAAAGGCCCTTGAGGAGGCTGGGAAAAGACCAGGAAAGAGAGCAGCAGCATTCTGCTTTTCAGCCAGTGACCAGTCCACAGCAGCCCCACAACCGCCAGTAACTGAAGCCTAGTACAGCTGCCTCTGTGTCCTGGACTGCACAGCTTGAGACAGGTCTTAAGAGATAACCTACATTTGTGGCCCATATCACTATTGGACTCCCTTCCCTCCATTATGGTCTAAATCATAACAATACATTTAGAATCTAACGTTCAATTGTTCATTCCTTTGAATGGTTTGCTTCTTCGCTCTATTTTCCTCTCCCTTTTAAATAAATCCCGGTGCTTATTTTTTCATATAATAAATTGCTCGCTGGTTCTCCCCCTTTCATGGATGGGGCTTCTGATGGGCTGGAGGCACGATGCACTAGTTTGGGGTCAGTATCTTTCTCCCTCACCCACTACTGTATGAACCGGTCCCATGGTTTCCTCCACAGGGTTGCTGGTAGGGAAAGTGGGGCTACACACTCAAGCTCAAATGAGATTAGGAGAGGGGTTTGTGTATGGGGCACTTGGTGTCCTGCCATCACAGTCTGCTTTGATTACTGACAGCAGCATACAATGTCTTAAGAGGTGAGTCAGAAAGCAACTTGGAGATGCATGAAAGAACAACCATCCAATTGGCTGCTGCATCCATTCTGTTGTGTGGAAATGTGTTTGGCAACCATGGCTGGCGGCAGCAGATGGCTTCCTTGAGCAGCCACCTGGAGCCCTGGCAGGGGTCACTGCTGATGCTTGCCTTTGACCTGCCCCGTTAATTTTTTTTTTTCTGGTCCAGCACTCCGAGCAGCGCAAGGCAGCTGGATCTAGTCACCATTTTAATTGCCCACAATGCCCCCGACCCAGGGTCAGTCTAAGGAATTGTGAGAAATGTAAAGGATGGCTAGACCTAGCCGCACAGGTTGCCCTGCATGCTGCCACCACAGCTGGGTATGCTCACTGAGGCCCACTGACAGAGGAGGGGGCCCACCAGAGGGCTTTGCCCAGGGCCTGTTCAAACCTGAGCCGACCCTGTTGTCAACCCTGACGGCCAACTGCAAACTCATCTCTTGAAAGCTAGTATCAAAACTTGACATCCTGCTGCCTTATGGAGCAGAGCTAGCCCAAAGGTGTATGTGGGCAATTCTGTCTCTCAAAAGTCAATACCTCAGCCCCACTGCCTCAGGGGTTGGCACTAATTAGAGAGATTAAGGTAGACAGCAAGTTCACTGGTATTTGAAAAAGCAAAAACAGAGACAACACGTGCAGATGGGAGAACAGATAGGCTGGATTATTGCTTGGGGCACTAAGGATATATGAGCACTTGGAAAAAGTCCACATTTACTTCTCTCTTATGTGAATGTGTAGAGCACATCCATTTGGTTGTTTATGAGGCCCTACCAAAATGGGATTCTTTGTTTGTTTTTACAAAACCCTCAGACTCTGTGTAGATGGGCCCTCTGCTATACTTAAGTAGCATTGTTTTTAGAGTTCTGCATCTTTTACAATGGCAGTTGTAAGAAATCTGGCAGCTATTTCCTGCACTTGGCATTTTGGGAAACTGGCTGCTGATTACATAGCTATTCATACCTGACTGCCCTGGAACATTTTATTGTATCCATCTCCGGCTTATGCAGTTTAGCAATTGATAAATGATATCAATTTAAATTGTGTTTTGGTAATTGATGCTATTTTGTAATGAATTTTAAATGCTATAATGTTAGTATAATTTAGCCTTCCCCAAGCTGGTGTCCTCCAGAGGTGTAGGATTCCAGCTCCCAAAATTCCTAGCCAGAATGGCCAATGGTTAGATCTAGCTACACAGTGCTGCTAGAGCTAGCCAAACATGCCAGAGGGGTATATGGGAGTTGCAGTCCAACACATCTAGAGCACACCAGGAAGGTTGCTGCTTGCTTGGATGGCTGCATTACATTTTGAATAGAATGTGTACTAGGCTGTATATGATGCTTTGATAGGTATTCCTGTTCTTGTTTTGCTGTGCTTGTGTTGTGAGGTGCTTTGGGCACATTTACGTGGACAAGCGTGACAATAAAAACAACAACAACACAATTGGAACTGTGTGGGAATCTCAAGGTTTAAATGTTAGGAAAAGAGAAACAGGCTTACTTAGGCAGTTTCCTGTCCTCATTTGTAATTCTTTTAATATAGATTTTCAGGGGCCTTTTTATTTTTAAGTTAACAGTAACAATGATACTACCTTATCACCACAAATGTGGCATCTAACCAACCCCTGCCCTGCATAACCTACTAACAAAAAGAACAGATGGGGTTCTGGGGTAAGAAAACGATGGAAGAGAACTAGGCAGCTATGAGTTATCAGCAGGTGATTGTTTCTCCTTTGATAGAGGTTGTTAAGCAGCGGATATGCTCTAGCTGTGGATTTCCTGCACTGACAGGGGGTTGGACGAGATGACCTTTGAGGATACCTTCACCTCTATGATTTTCATCATACTGCATTGCATTTGATGAGCGCCAGCTCATTTTTTTGAGGACGCTTGGGCAAGATACCCTGAACAGCGCCCCCTCCCTCACGGAGTCTACTTTCTTACCACCATAGTCACTAGCAGCAATTGCTGGCCCTCCTCGTTCTCATCACTGCCACCACTTGCTTTCTCGGCAGCCAGTGAGCAAGTAGGCAGCGGCATCTGCTGCTGCTCCTTCTCACCAGCACTGTTGTCTGGCCCAGAGCAAGAGGTAGGTGAACAAGTAGGCTGCAATGGTGCAGCTCCAGGGGGCTCATGTCAGTGGACACCTGCTGGGCTGTGGGCCCTCAGCAGGTGTCCGCTATGCCCATCCTTGATGCTGGCCCTACTCTGGGCTCCCCCAGATGGCCAAGCCCCTTTCCTTGTCGCCATGCCCTTTCCCCCAAGCTACGACCATTTGGTGGTTTTCTCATTTTTGTGAAGTTTTTCCCCGTTCTAAAAGGCTGACATTCCCCTGAGAGCTTCTCTGAAACGGAAGAGGTTCCCCATCCCTGTTTTAAAGTGTTGGGTTTTATCTGCTCTTCAAAGAAGTTCTGTGTAACATGAATGAGGTTAGTACTGACAGGGATTTAGAGGACACAAAGCTGATTAAGAAGTTTGGCTGCAGCTGTTATGAAGGGGAAGACAAGTGAACAGAGGAACTGGGGGGGAGGCTCTTCTGTGAATTTGACACCAAAAGGTGACAGGTGTATGAAGTATAGTACAAGTGTTTACTTTGCTACGCCTCTGCAAGTACATTGTCTCCATGTAGGAAAGATGTAAGTAACACAGGAAGTAGTCCTTTGGTTTTGGACAGTTTACATCAAGGGTGGGGAACCTCAGGCCCAGGGCGAAATCTGGCCTTCCGGAGGTCCCAGTCTGGTCCTCTTGCTTCCCCAGACAGCCCCACCCCCTTTTTCCACACTAGACTTTTTCCACTCTTGCAGAGCATCAATAACACCAATCAGAAAGTGCAAACCGTCACATCAGCTATAGCAACAGAAGCAGATTGCTGTTCTAAGTAGTTCTGCATGACCACCAAGGAGTAAGGCAGGGGTGTTGAACTTCCAGCCCTCCTGGGTTCCCTAGATGGCTGTGCCCCTTGCCCAGCCCCAGCCCCTTTCCTCCAATGACCTCTTTGTCCACTCTAAAAGGTTGAAATGCCACTCCTCAGACTTAGTTACTGGCAGGCAGCACTTAAGCTACAATATGCTGGTATTTTTGAATTTTCGGCCTCATCCCTTTTGCCTTGGCCTCCACCCATCACTGGGATGCAGGCCCTCAGAGCTCTCCAAAGTAAAATGCAGCCCTCCAGCTGAAAGAGGTTCCCCACCCCTGGTTTATATCGTGTTACTATATCAAGAATTGCCGGCTCAAAACTATAATAGGTATATTCTCTTTTTGTGTTTGATTTAATCCTGTCATGCTTCCTGGGGTGGATCCAGAGTAGCGCTTAGTGGAATTCCACTTGTACAAGGGGGCAGGGAGGAGATCTTCACAATTCCTCCTCCCCCCTGCAGCCCCCTGAAAAGCTGTTCTGGAGGACTAGAAGATCCTCTGGAGCAGCATGAGAGGTGATGCAGGGGGAAAGAGAAATTGGCAAAGTTCACCTCCCCACCCACTTCCTCCGCTGGAGCTTTGCTTGAACAGAAGGGGCCCATCCGTTCATGAAATGAACAATCTGGATCCAACCCACTGTTCTGAGGATTCCATGGAGAGTGGGCTAGAAATGCTTTAAATAAATAAACTGCAATGTTCAGCAACAGATATAAAAACTCTGAACTTTCTGAAAGGATTTTTTTTCCCCCTTTCAGAACTTACTCTAGCCAGAGTGTCTCCTGCCCCAGTTTTTAAAAATATTTTATAGGCTACCAGTTATAAAAAAAAACCTTAAACACAATGTATTTTATTATTCTCTTAAATAAACAATCAGTTGCTTTAAAAAGTAAATAATAATAATAATAATAAGGAAAAAATACAGAGAGGTGAATTTAAACTGTCACACTTAGTAAATTCCTGACAGAAATTTAGTTTAGTCTAGGTTACCAGTAAATATGAACAAACAGTTTAGGAACACAGGAAAGTGCTTTATACCAAAGCAGACTATTTGTACATCGAGCCCAGTATTGTCTGTTCTGACAAGCAGCAACTCTTCAGGGTCTAAGGCAGGAAGTCTTTTCTGTCTCCTGCTATCTGGGCCTTTTAACTCAAAGGGACTTACTTCTGGCTAAACATGTTTGTATAGGATTTCACTGTAATGCACCCCTTTTTTTCTTGCATTTGCAAATATGGTTAATGCAGAATGTGTTGAGGCAAACAGCCATTTCTCTTCCAACAATGGCCTCTAGAAACGTTCCTCGGTTTGAACAATCTAGAGATGCCCATTTTCCTCTTCTTTTGAATAGCGGTTTTATGGCTGGAATCCTAACACGCTTCATTAATATACATAGTTAAACTATGGAATTCACTAGCACGGGATGTAGTGATGGCCACCAATTTGGATGGCTTTAAAAGAGGGCTGGACAAATTCCTGGAGGAAAAGACTATCAATTGCTACTAGTCCTGATGTCTATGTGCTACCTCCTGTACCAGAGGCAGTGAACCTAGGTGCTATATTGCAAGAATCCCAAGACACCAGACACAGCTACTTAAATGATTCTTTATTCTAAGCCTTCACTAAGCCTTTTTTCAAAACTGAAACTCAAGCAAACAGTCTCCCTGCCCAGTCCTCCTGACTCCTCCCTTTCACTTCCTCTTCCTCCCCACTTCTTTCCATGCCTCTGCTACAACTCCCAATATGCAATTCACCTACCACAATACCACATATCCCCCTTATTTAAAAAACAATACCTTTTCCCCACCAATCAACCAACCAACCAATACATAAAAGTCTAGCACATCTCTGCAAACAACGCAAGACAAGTTATCCTCAAATCAACAACCTTGTTAATTGCAGCTGATGTAAGATAATTTCAGAACATAGTCTTTAGCCCATGCAGGCTGTCACCTGGTACATTGAAAATGTTGATCAGGAAAATGTCCTGGTTGGCTATTCTGTGCAAGGGGTAATCCACTGGAGTCATCAGTGCCAACTAGGTGACCAGCAGTGTCGGTAACAGGAGCATACTGAGTAGGAGCCAGGTGACTGGCATTCCATATCTGGCCAGTTGTAGCAGAGTCAGAATGAGCAGGAGCCAGGTACCGGGCATTCCATAATGCATCATCAGACAGTTTATAGGCGTATTGTCCTACCCTGTGAAGTACCTTGAGGGGTCAAGTGAATCTTGGTTCGCGTTTCCGAATGATTCCCAGTTTCTGCACCCGTACAAATGAACCACATTGCATTCCTGGTTCCTTGGCTCCATAACGATGATCTGTATACTTCTTATACTTCTGTTGTTTCTTTTGTGCCCTCACATCTGACTTTAGAGAAATATCTGGCTTAAGCATTTGCAGTCCAGCAACACTAAGCTTGTGTGTATCTCCTTCCCATGTAATAATTCAGATGGCGACTTCTGTGTTGTAGCATGTCTCGTGGCTCTATAAACTTGTAAAAATTTTGTAATGAAAGGTCTCCATGCCTTACCTTCCAAGTCAGCTGTTTGTAGACTTCCCTTCAAACTTCTATTAAAACGCTCTATGTCTCCGTTTGCCTGTGGATAATACACTGATGAGCATCTGTGTTTGATATTCCTTTCTGACAGGAAAGTTTCAAACTCTACCAAAGTAAATTGGGTGCCATTATCTCAGATCAGTTCCTTGGGATCTCCTTCTCTACTGAAAACTGAAGCGAGGAACTTGATAACGGTAGCAGAAGTAGCATGTGGAGTAAAAGCCACTTCGGGCCATTCACTAAAATAGTCCGTAAGGGTAATGGCATAACGACAATCGGCAGGCCCCTGATCAAACGGCCCCAGAATGTCAATGGCCACCTTCTCCCAGGCTGAATCAGGCAGTGGGACAGGCTGTAGACAAGACACACGCGTGGTGGCTGTCTTGTCATGAAGCTGACAAGTCACACACGATTTGATAGCAGCTTCAACTTGCATATCCATTCCAGGCCACCAGTATAAATCATGCAGTCATTGTTTGGTTTGTAGAATCCCTTGTTGCGTATTGTGGGCCAACTGTATCAGTTTTACTTGTAATTCTGGTGGAACAATGAGATGATGAGTACCCTGGATCACTAAACCATCATATAAGGACAATTCCTCACAAATCTTAAAGAAGGGCAGCAGGGTCTGATCCACATTACACACATTGTGTGGCCATTTCACCATGAGGTAATCCCGTAGTTTGCATTGTACTGGACAGGACAAGCAAGCAGCTTTAAACTGCTCCTTGGAAATAGCTGCCAGAGCAGATGTGATGGAAGCAATCACCTCATCTTGTTCAGTTTCTGAGGATGGCAAAGGTAGCTGGAATAAACAGTCTGCAGTAACATTCTCAGTGCCAGGTCTGCACTCCATCTTGTATGTAAAAGCCAACAGTTTAGCAGACCATCTGGTAATCCTCATTCCTGCCCTCCCCAAACCTTTAGTTGTAAGCAAGGTTGTCAATGGATTGTGATCAGTATGCAATGTGAATGCACGACCCCACAAATAGGTCCGCCATTTCTCTGTAGCCTATACACATGCCAGTGCCTCCTTTTCAACTGTAGAGTAAGATCTTTATGACCATTATAAAGTTCTGGATGCAAAAGCAGCTGTCCTTTCATTCTTGTCTCCATGAACTAGGGTAATTACAGCCCCAAGACCATAGTCAGAAGCATCTGTAGTCTCAATGGCAGGTAGTGCTGGGTCAAATAAGGACAATGCTGGGCTATGTACAATCAATGATTTCACTGTCTCAAAGCTGGTTTGTGCAGCTGTTGTCTGCATCCAGGGTGTAGAAGCAACAGACGTAGGGGCTCTACTACAGATGCATAATCTGGCACAAACTTTGCATACCAAGGCTTAAGGCTTAAGAAGGAGAGCGGTGTTTGGACATCTTTAGGTGGTGGAGCATCTGTAACTGCCTTGACACAGTCAGGATCAGGTTTCAATCCATTTTGTGATATGATATGCCCAAGGAAAAGTAATTCCTTCTGTCTGAACACACATTTGGAAAGGTTCAACTTTAGTCCTGCATCTGTTATGCACTGCAAGACAGTTTGCAGACGTTTTTCAGGATGGGCTGGGGTCTGTCCAAATACGATATTATCAAGATAGCACTGAACTCCTGGCTGATTCTTAAGAATCAGAGACGTCATCTTTTGAAAGGCTCTGGGGGCTGATGCTAAACCATATGGGACACATTTAAAACGAAACAAGCCGTGGGTGATGAATGCAGTGAGGTCTCTACTGTTCCCATGTAAGAAGACTTGATGATAAGCACTTCGTAGGTCAAGGGTGGAAAACAATGTGGCTCCCCGCAGTTCAGTAAAGATTTCTTCTGTGTGAGGGAGCGGGTGGCTATCAACTACTATGGCCTTGTCTGGCTCCCTCAAGTCCACACAAAAACGGATATTTCCAGTCTTCTTTGTAATCACAACAATTGGGGAAACCCACTCAGAAGACTCAATCGCCTCAATTATGTCATTCTGCGCTACTTTTTATGTTCCTGTGATACAGCATCTCTCACAGCAAATGGCAACCGGCGTCGTTTCTGTTGCACTGGTCTCACATTATGTCTAATTTTAATTCTGTGAAAGAAGCCCTTTGCACAGCCTAATTCTCCTGTTGTGTTGTGAGCTATTATAGTTGCAAGCGAAGTATGAACTGTAGTACTGTTGGGTGGTACTGAGGTGATAGTCCTGTTAAGTACTTGCATGAGCACTGCAACAAAAAGATCTCTGCCCAGGATGGGAGTTCCCTCTGGTACAACGTAGAACTCAGCTGCCACACAATTTGTCTCAAATGCTGCTTTTGCCGATAGACAACCAAGAACTGAAATTGGATTCCTTGAGTAACTTATGAGGTGCAATTTAGATGCTGGAAGTGGTGAGCTACTGAAGTATTGTATATAAATAGACCTGGGCAGTATGGAGACTGCTAGTATCAACTCAATGTCCTGGGACTTCCTTACTGTAGGGACACACACCGTAACAAGGGATGTCATTCTGTCCACTGTAGTGGCTTCAGCAAAGTCTTCCAGACTTAAAACAGTAACTTCTGGTACAGCAACTTCACTTACTGATTGCTGAGACTGGGCACTCTGGCATACCCTAGCAAAATGTCCTTTCCTTTTGCACTGTCTGTACTGAAGCTTCCTTGCAGAGCATTTAGCATAATTTGCTGTATGTTGTGTTGATCCACAATGAAAGCATGCTGTCTGTGCACATTTTGAGGTTCTGGACACTTATTTGTACCATCTTTAAACTTGTCCATAGACCTCAGGATTTTTTGAAAGGCTGCACAACCTGTACAGGTTCTACTTTGCCTTGATCCATTAACTTTGCCTCTGCCACTGCAGTTTCTATCTGGCTGGCAACTGTCATGGCTTTCTGCCAGGTAAGATCAGTTTCTCACAAGAGGTCTTCCCTGATGCAGGGCATCACTGTCTTCTCCACCAACTGATCCCAAATAATTTCCTCTGACATATGTCCAAAATTACAAGTAGCAACCATTTCCCTCAAAGCAGCAATATATTGATCTGTAGTTTCTCCTTGTTTTTGTCCCCGCTGGTGAAATTTATAGCCTTCTGCCTCAATATTAACTTTAGGCACAAAGAAGTTTCTTAAAGCAGCCAAAGGTGTCTCATATTTATCATCCACAACAGGTAAATTATAGAAGATCCTCTGAGCTTCTGCTCCCAAGCGATGGATGAGTAATGCCTGCCTCCTAGCATCTGGAAGTTCCTTATCGTGAGTAGCCAGCAGGTAGGTTTCAAACATTCTAGTCCAAGAAGAAAATGACATCGCTGGCTCGCCCGGGGTTTGGAGGAAAGGTGGTGGTGGTGGAGTCAAAGGTAGAAGAGCCCTCCCACCTTCGTCGCCAAGTTGTTGCATTGCAAGAATCCCAAGACACCAGACACAGCTACTTAAATGCTTCTTTAGTCTAGGCCTTCACCAGGCCCTTTTTTCAAAACTGAAACTCAAGCAAACAGTCTCCCTACCCAGTCCTCCTGATTCCTCCCTTTCACTGCCTCTTCCTCCCCACTTCTTTCCATGCCTCTACTACAACTCCCAACATGCAATTCACCTACCACAATACCACACTAGGTATACCAGTTGCTGGGGGACATAGGTGGGAGGGTGCTGTTGCGTTCATGCCCTGCTTGAGCGTTCCTGGCTGACAGCTGGTCGGCCACTATGTGGACAGAATGCTGGACGAGATGGACCCTTGGTCTGATCCAGCATGGCTCTTCTTATATTCTTACCAATAATGTTCTCCCTTTGTGCCCTTGGAGAATGTTCCCTAAGAGTATTTTCAGAATTGGAGAGAGATAATTTGTTTGCCCTTTCCAGTTCCAAAAGTCAAAGGCAGTAAGATATGTACACCCAATAATTCTTTAGGGGCAAATAATGCCTGCAGACTTGCAATTCCAAGTGTTCCAATGAAATTATGAAGCCGGGAACATCAGCTGGGAACTTCATGGAGGATAAGGCTATCAATGGCTACTAGTATGCCTATGTAACGTTGCTGGGGAACATGGGTGGGAGGGTGCTGTTGCACTGGTGTCGTGCTTGTGGGTTTCCTGTCAACAGCTGGTTGGCCACTGTGTGGACAGAATGCTGGACGAGATGGACCCTTGGTCTGATCCAGCAGGGCTCTTCTTATGTTCTTACCAATAATATATGCATGTCCTGCTCTTGTACTGACTGACACACTCAGAGAGGCTGACTGCATAGGTGAAAACAGTAATCATGAAGTACAATCCAAATAAGTAATTAACTAACAACAACAGGAACAATGATGTAAAACAGATGATACTTGCTTACTACCCAATGAACACACACAGAACTGCAACTATTAAGAGTAGCAGGGGAAACTAGGGGGAAATTTTTGCTGCTGCTTCCCATGCTTCTGCAGCAATGTCCAAAGCAGAACCTGCACAATTTGTCCTTCAGTGAGAAGATGCAAAGCTCTCTCCACAGCTGAAGTTCATTCATCTCAGTGTGGGGGGAGATGAACAAATTGGGAGACAGCGTGGTGCAGTGGTTAACATCTTGGACTTTAACTGGGGACATCTGGGTTCAAACCCCCACCTTTGCCACAAAACCTTGGGTCTGACAACCTAACCTCACAAGGCAGTTGTGAGAATGAGAAGGAGAGGCCCTGCATGGCACCCTAAGTTCTTGGGGAAAGAGTGGGATTCAAATCTGTCATATAGTCAAGTTCAGCTTTGGAAGAGAACCAAGAAGTGGCAGTTGCCTGCAACTCTCTTAAAGAGGAGTATGATTGATTGATTGATTGATTGATTGCATTTATATCCCGCCTTTTTTTCCTCTTGCAAGGAACCCAAGGTGACTTACATTATCCTCCTCCTCCTCCTCTCCTTTTTATCCTAACAACAACCCTGTGAGGTAGGTTGGGCTGAGAGTCTGTGACTGTCCCAAAGTCACCCAGTGAGCTTCCATGGCCCAGTGGGGACTAGAACCCGGATCTCCCGGCTCCCAGTCCCAACACTCTCACCACTACACCACACTGGCTCTGGATGTGTTGCCATTTGTGCTAAAGAGAGAGAGGGGAGATCTCTACACCTCAAGTTTATTGCACATTCATGGTTGCTCGCTCACTGAATTGTGCGGGTCCATTACATGATGTCGTCGTTGTCCAGTCATTATTCCACTATTTCCTCCCACCTATCCCGTGTTTTCCTCAAACGGAAAAAATGGGGTATTTTTCCAGATATGTGCAAATGGAGCACCATGTCCTCCCCGTGTATTTCTCCCCTAGCAGGAATGAAGCACTGAGTGTGGTTGTTGGGGGCGTGGTCATGATGTCGTAGGTGGTGACGAAGGTCTGATGGGCGTTCAGCCTTCCTGCACCTGAGCCATTTTGGTTCCTCACCATTTTCAGCCTGCCTGTTCGAAACAGAGTGGCAGAGCAGCAGAATGGCAGCACGTGGTGGCGGGGTGTGTGTGTGGCAGAGCGGAGGAGCAGCAGAGGGGCTGAGCGGCAGGGGCTAGCCAAAAGCATGGAAGAGGGAGGCGGGGCCCGGGGAGATTGGTGGGGGTGCTGTCTGCGTGTCAGTCCCCATCCACCACTAATGTGAAAGGGGAGGGAAAGGGACAGGAACCCAGGAGAAAGTATTGCTGAACCTGAAGTGTGTGTAATGCCTCTTCACAGAAACATAACACTGTGGGAACGGCCATCTACAGAGAAGGGAGTGCATGCAAAGGGAATCAGTTATGATCCTGCATTTTAAACGGAAGCAGAAAGCCCCATTTTTAATGCAGGATTATAGGCTGGTGTAGAAATCCCCAGAGAACGAAAGAGACAGTAACATCTGGGCTCTCCTCTTGGGAATGGCCTCTTTTCGACAATGAGAAACTGGCTGGCATGGCATTTCTAAGAGCAGGCAAACGTTAAGGTTTTGAAGATGAAGAACATTAGGAATAGAAAAACCAATATGAGGCTGCAGTCCTATGCACATTTTCCTGGGAGTAAGCCAACAGAATACAGAGGGACTTAGTTCCCTGTAAACATGCATACAATTGAGCTATAATTGTATCTTGTGAAAACAGCCAGAGATACAGGGATATTTAGCCTGTACAAACCATTCTGCCTACCTGGGACCCTAACCAGAAGATAACAATCTGTTAGCAGGTGTTTTGCTGCATGGCACTCTGTGATGTCTATTGTAGCAGACATGTTAAAACAGTGGCAAATTATGAACCTGAGGGCTACTCCAGACATGTTTTTAGCATGTGCTTATACTGTATGTGCTAAACATGTTAACACGTAGTACTTATAAACATATTTTAGAGCATTTGTTTGCTATAGGTGCATACTGTAGTGATCTTTTGAGCAGCCCCCAGGTTCCTAAAGAATGTTGCTCCATAGGAATGTTGGCATCTTAGAGCTGTAAGGTCTGAAGCATGTTTCAGTTCATGCAACTGGAGATGCAAATGCACTCGCATCAGGAAAGCTCAGCTAAATACAGGTGGCCAAAATTGTTGGTTTGGCTTACTAGCCAGCCATTGTTTGTGGTCTCCACCAATCCCCTCCTCCACATCTTCTGATACGCACAGAGGGCATGGGGGAGAGTTTGGGACATCTCCCATTTATATGAGTATGTATAACATTTAGTGGTTAAGACGCTGAACTGCAGACTGGAAGGTCGGCAGGTCAGCAGTTCGAGACCCGAGTGCCGCGTGACGGAGTGAACTCCCATCTTCAGTCCCAGCTTCTGCCAACCTAGCAGTTCGAAAGCAAGAAATTGCAAGTAGATAAATAGGCACCGCTTCGGCGGGAAAGGTAACAGCGTTCCGTGCACCTCGGTGTTCAGTCATGCCGGCCACATGACCACGGAAGCGTCTTCGGACAGCGCTGGCTCTTCGGCTTAGAAACGGGGATGAGCACCGCACCCTAGAGTCGGACACGACTGGTTGGGGACACCTTTACCTTTTACCTTATAACATTTATATGGGTAAGGAGCCTTTCCTGCTACTCACAAGGGACCCCTGCTATTTCTTTCCAGCTGAAAGACTGGAGTGGAAATGAGAGGTTTCTGGTGGTGTTCTGCTCACCAGACAGCTTGGTACACTTGTCCCTGGCAAGCTGATGAGTTGATTTCTGGATGCCTGATTAAACAGAAAGGATTATTTTCAAATAGTTCAGGCAATGAAAGTACCACAGTAGTAGATCTTTGCATGCAGACGGTTGCAAGTTCAGTTCTTGGCATCTCCAGTTAATAAAGGGTCAGCTAGCAGGAGATGTGAAAGACTTCAGCATGAGAATTTGCAGAGCTGCTGACAGTCTGAAGAGACAATACAGGGCAAGTTTGACCTTGTACGAAGCAGCTTCTTATGTTCCTAGCAGTTTTATAGGTTATCAACAAGCATAATGTGTGTGTGTGTGTGTGTCTCTTATACACGTGTGTATAAAACTGTATGTTCAGTTTGAGAGAGTTCCATCTTCATGGCCTCAAAAGAAATTAAGATGCCAATGGCTATCACATTAATTTTAAACCAAACAAAACCATGCACTAATTATATTTTTATCCTTTATTTTTGTTTCTGATTTTTAGAATGTTGCAGTCAGTCCTGAGCACTAGACATAGGGCAGGGTAGAGCTTTAAATAAATAAAGTGCCTTTGTGCAGAGTAAGTGCAGCTTTTATAGTTTCTTTTGACATTCGTTACCTTATAAATTCCAGTCAAAGTCAATGTCTCCAGCAAATGTTTACATTTCCCTTTAAGAAGCTCCCTTAACCCTGCACCACGCCCCAGCAACTACATAAAAACTCAATTTGCTGCAAAAGCTACTTACACACCTGTTCAACCATTTGTATACACTGCAGTTCCTAAATGCATTGTGACCACAGCTTTTTATTTAAAGTGTCCTGTTTTAGACGTGATTTAAAGAACCCTGGCTCTTATTTTGGTAATTATGCTGACATATAGTTTCTGGTTTTAATTGTAATTTTTTAAGTACTCCACATTAATGGACTCTAGTCTCACATCAATTATGAAGAACATACAAATACAATCTGGCGCATGTCCCATTAAAATACTAGAGGACCTGAAGTCCCTTCCCACTCAATGATTGTACCTCTCCGAAATCGTTTGATATGGAGCGGTATATTGTAAATAAATAAAACTGTATGCATAGATGGAACATGATGTTATCATTGGGAAACAGGTTTTCCTTCTCCAATCCCTGAAAACAACTGTAAGGAAAGTTTTGAGAACTCTGGTTTTAAGGAAGAGCTTCTTTTACCATGATCCCATCCAACTCCAGGCTTTACTCTGATGCATTCAGTCTTGAATCTTGATTTCAGAAAGAGAGGTCTTTGTACCAGAGAAATTCATTTTAATCTCAAAATTGTGGGAAAAGAGGAAAATGCCTTCAGAACAATGGAGCCAATTTAAAAACCATCCTCAGGAGAGTCTATAATTAGAGCTTCCAGCTCTATGGAGTGAGGTAATTGCAGCAGGAAAAGCAGCCTCCACTGACAGGAATCTTAGCTTCAAATGACTAGGTTAGTTGCAACAAGTTAATGCCCAGAAATGGAACTGCTCACCCTGTGACCTTTCAAATACACATCACGTGCGTGCACACATGGGGGGTTACAATAGCATTGCAGTGCAGGGTGGAGATGAGCTGGCTGGCACAGATGGATGGGGGTTTTCTTTCAACCAGCAACCCCAAATTATTATTACAAGCTTATTCTTGTCAAAATACTTGGGTTATTAGTGCACACCTGGGGTCAGAGATATTTGATAACTACGAAAAAATGCACGCCGACTGCCATATGTTTTGGCGAGAAGCTACTGCAGGAATGACAGGCCCCTAGATTGCCACAGCCACCATGTTAGGGGGTTCAAAGATACATCAGCCACAAAATGGCCCCAGCACTTTAAATTCCCTGACAATCCCAAATATAAAGAGAAGTTCTGTGGAACTAAGTAAAGAGTAAACTAAGTGTGGAGTAAACTGTTTATATATTAACTAGTGAATGGACTCAGGTTCACATGGGTTGGAATAGCCCTTAGTTTGATACTGTGCAGCTTTCAAGCAAACTTACACAGCTGCCAGACTTGGACATGTGCCCTCTCTGTCATGCTCTGATAGCTTCTCATCTGGATTACTGCAATGCGTTATAAATGGGGCTGCCTTCGAAAACAGTCCGGAAACTTCTGTTGGCCCAAAACAGGACAGCAAGACTGTTAATGGGGACTGGCCAACGTGACCATATTATGCCAGTACTTTTCCATCTGCACTGGCTGCCAGTACATTTCTGGACCTGATTCAGTGAGCTGTTATTAATATTCAAAACCCTAAATGGCTTGGGGCCAGGTTGTCTGAAGGATTGTCTCCTCCCATATGTACCTGCCCAGACCCTAAGATCGTCTTCAGTGGTCCCTCTCCAGGAGCCCCGCCAAAGGAAGTGAGGCAGGTGATGATCAAGAAGAGGGCTTTTTCCGCTGTGGCACCCCAGTTGTGGAGTGAGCTTCCCAGGCAGACTTGCTCTTATGCTCTTTCTAGCGCCAGGTGAAGACCTTTTTATTGTCCCAGTTATTTTAGTCTTTTAGCTCTGTTGTTTTAAATCTGTTATTGTATTTTAAATCTCTGCGTTGTGGCTAGGCTTTATTCTGGGTTGTACTTTTATACTGTAGTTTTAAATGTTTATATTTTATATTGTATTTTATTATTATTTTGTGGTTTTAATTGTTGTGAACCACTCATGAGAACTTCGGCTATTGGGCGGTATAGAAATGTAATAAATAAATAAATGTTCAGTGGCACCCCTAGCACAACCCCTGCCCATGGTGCACCCCAAGGGAGGGGTCTGTCCACTCTATTCCTCTGAAGAGGGGCTGCCCCACAGCAGTGGGGAGGGAGCAGGCAATAATTCTGTTGCTCAGCCTCCTAATCTCCCCTGGCTTCAAACTGTATGCAAAACTAAGCGCTGGTTAAGGAAGTCTGCCTCTAGTGGCTGAAGATGCTACTGTAGGCTTTAGCCACATGGAGACATTTAAATCAATTAAAATTAATTAATATGTTTTATGAACAAAATAACCCTGGGTGCGCACCTCTAGGGTTCCCTTAGTATGCGGACCAAATTTCAGGTGTCTAGTTTCCATGGTCTTGGCACAATGGTTCTGACAGCCAGACGGACCAGCACACATTCTGTTGTATTATTATAGTTAATCCTTATATTCTGCTTTATTAATAATACTCATACACCCCTTAACTTGTATTAACACTTATAATAAAATATCTGAACTGCTGAAAAAAAACAAGACTAGCTTTAAGAGACCATAGGGTATGCCCCTTTCCCCCAAACACACGTTTGGTGGTTTCCCTATGTTTGTGCAGTTTCTTCCCCCACTCTAAGAGATTGAAAGGCTTAGTTACAGATAATAAAGGCTTTAAGCTACAACATGCAGGGTGTTTTGTATTTTTGGCTCCATCTCTTTTGCTTTTGGCCCTGCCCACCACTGGAATGCAGCCCCCAAGAGCTTCTCTAAAATGGAATGAGGCCCTTGGGCTGAAAGTTGTTCCCCAACCTGGCCAGAGGGCAAATATTAAAATGGAGCATCTCCCTCATGGGAGCGTCTGTGTTCAGTGGTCCTTCCTCATTCACCCTCCCCTCCCTCCAGCCCAAGCTCCAGGGGTTTCTCTTATCAACCCAAACCCAGAGCTGCAACATCCATTTGTTTTTTGCTCTGAACCCCAACTCTGCTCCCCTCCTATCCTTGCCTCACAGGGGAGGTTCAGATTTACAACTGAGATGACAGAGGCAAAGCCACCAAGCCATGACCATGTGAATGTATGTAAATGGCACTGCTCGCTGGCAACATCACTGATGGCCGCCTCTTTGCTTGCCCAACATTTCAGAGGAACTTTAAGAGGGGAAAAGCTGTAATCACACTGCTTGGCAGTGAGCGTTCAGCGCGTTCACATAAATCATTGCCACCTAAGTATCTATATTTGCCTTTAGAAAACTCCAGTTATAATCTCAGTAGGTGGACAATGCTCAGCCTCTAATACCTCACTCCAAC
Source organism: Heloderma suspectum (assembly GCF_057233095.1). Classification (NCBI taxonomy): domain Eukaryota; kingdom Metazoa; phylum Chordata; class Lepidosauria; order Squamata; family Helodermatidae; genus Heloderma; species Heloderma suspectum. The sequence continues at coordinate 39,356,593 of NC_139461.1, forward strand.
TAATAGGTGGCTCCTGTTAGGCACTGTAGAGCTTGAACTGGGACACACACACACACCCCAACAGATCATGCACTGGTTTTCTGCTGGTTAGAGGAGGTAGCTACCTCAACAGCCCATAATCCTCTTGATCTGGAAAATCGGGTGACACTAGTGGGCCAATGTGGAGCCGCTGGCTAATATAAACACTCTCACATCTGTTGCCTTTTCCTCAGTCTAGCCAACTTTGTCACCAAGGGAAGTCAGCAGGTCTTCCTTCTGAGCTACTTACTAGAGCAGGGGAGGCAACTTGGTGCTCTCAGGATATTTTGGACTACAGAATGGCCAATGGTAAGGTATTATGGGAATTATCATCCAAAACATTTGGAGGGCACCAAGTTGTCTCCCCCTGCATTAGAAGCAAGCCAGCCTGCCCTAAGGCCTGAGCACCTGAGAGCTCTTTCCTTACCCTCTCCAGCTACCATTAAGGTGCTTCACCTACTGCATTTCCTTACTCCAGGGGTGAGCAACCTGGAGCCCTTCAGATGTTTTGGACTTTAACTCCCATAAGCCCTGGCCAGCATGGCCAATGGTGAGGGATTGTGGGAGTTGTAGTCCAAAATATCTGGACGGCACCAGGTTGCATACCCCTGCCTTACTCCACGTGTGTATACAGGTCTCTTGTCCTTTTTCTACAATACCCCTCTTGCAGAGCACCAGTGGCATCAATCAGAAGTTGCAAACCCTCCCATCTGCTATAGCAACAGAAGCAGAGAGCTGTTCTAAGTAGTTCGGCCTGACTACCAAGGAGTAAGGCAGGGGTACTGAACTTCCGGCCCTCCAGGGTTCCCTAGATGGCTGTGCCCCTTGCCCAGCCCCAGCCCCTTTCCCCCAGCTACCAGTCATTATTTTTCTAAAAAGTTGAAATGCCCCTCCTAAGGCTTAGTTTCTGGCAGTAAGAGCTTTCAGCTGAAACATGCTCATACTTTGGCCAGGCCCCTTTTGCCTTTGGCTCCACCCACCACTGGAATGCAGCCCCTGAGAGCTTCTCCAAAAACTGAAATGGGCCCTCAGGCTGACACAGGTTTGACACCCTTGTGGTGCAGGCAGGCCTTAGAGGATGCCTTCTCATTTGCTTGGTTCTTCGCCTAACAGATCATGTCTGTATTTACTTGCAGATTTGTATCCTGTCCATTCTGCCCAATTATTCTCAGTCCCAATTATTTCCCGCATAGCTCACAACCTAAATTACAATTGAAACAGTATATCAATACAGCAGCCAAAAAGAACAGAACATGACAGAAGGCAAAAACCAATATCATAGAAGGTTCAAAGGTTTGGAGAAATTAAAAGGTCTTCGCCTAGCACCAGCAAAACATCAAGTGCTTTGGATTTTTCTTATTGTTTAGAAGTGTTTAGATATGTGTATCCATGTGTGTTCTGTTTATATGTTTGTATGTTTTTATACCATCTATAATGTATTTTTAAGGTTTTTAATCTTTGTAAAACGCCCAGAGAGCTTCAACTATTGGGCAGTATAGAAATGTAATAAATGAATGAAATGAATGAAGTGTGTGCCTGGAAAGTCTCCCTAGGAAGAGCATTCCGAAGGTGGGGTGCCACAACTGAAAAGGCCATCTTCCCCGTCACCACCTGCCTTGCCTCAGATAATGAGGTCACCCAGAGGGGGCATTCTGAAGATGACCTTAGTGACAAGCAGGTTCATGTGGGAATAGGCCCATCTTCCCCAGCCTGGTGCCATTGGCCCTGCTGGCTGGGGATGCTTGGAGTTGCAGTTCAACACAGCTGAAGAGCATGAGGTCGGGGAAGGTTGGAATAGGCAATTATCCAGGTAGCTAGGCCCGGAGCCACACAGGGCTTTAATGGTAAGAGCAAATGCTGTTAATTTTGCTCAGAAATGAACCAGGAGCCAGTGAAGCTATTTAAGCACTGGTGAGATATGTTCCCATCAGCTGGTCTGTTAGCACCCTAGCAGCTGTTAAAAGGGTGAGATTTTGGACTAACTGCAGTTCCCAAGCAGCCTTGAATGACAGCCCCATGTACAACACATTACAGTAGTCTGAACATTGTTGGTAAGGACTGAGGGACAGATAGAGTTCAGCTTCACCAATTTCCACCACCAAACCCATATATTACTTTTTCAAACAACAGACCATAATAGCAGGAAGCAGCCTCCCCTTAAACTTGTTAACTTTCATGAGTGGGAAGAAGTTGCTAAGACTTGGGTTCCTGTGGGGTTTTTACTTCATTCCATGGCAACCTGGGTTACGCTGACCTGGGCTGCAAGCTTAACATCGCCGATTCAAGTAAAAACAGTAGTGCATCCCTATGAGTGGTATTTCAAAGGTGGGTGATGAAAGCTAGCAAAGGAACCAAGAGGAAAGAGCATATTTTCCAAAAATACAACCTGCCTGTAGACCAGCCTTCCCCAACCTGATGCCTTCCATATGTTTTTGATGACAATTCCCAGAATTCCTGACCACTGGCCATGCTGGCTGGGAGCTGAAGTCCAAAACATCTGGAGGGTGCCAGGTTGGGGAAGGATGCTATAGAATCAGCATGTGTCACCTTCCTCCTCCCACTACCCAAATGCATGCAACTGAATTACAGTCAGGGTACCAGGCAGAGATTTTTCCCAGTTCTGCCACACAAGTTCTTTTAAAAGAACCACACCTAACAGCAGCTTGTATATGCAAAGCATGTGCTCTCTCTAAGCCAGTGATGAGGGACCTGTGGCCCTTCAGATGTTATTGGACTCCAAGACCCATCAGCCCAAGCCAGCATGGCTAATGACCAGGAATACTAGGAGTTGCAATCTAACAACATCTGGAGGGCCACAGGTTCTCCACCTCTGCTCTAAGTCATGGCTTTCTGCAGAGTTACTAGCTTCAACAGCAAGCCAGCCATTTTTGGTTAGGAATAGCCTTCACAGAGCTTTTTCTGCCTTGCCAGAGAAACAGAAATGAGATGGAGCACCAAAACATCCAGGCTCCCTGTTCCTTCTTACTGTTACTTTGGTGTCAATACTGCAGCTTAATGAGTTGCAGAATCTACCCCATAAAAGGCCACACTTCCATAGTTAAAGGAAAGACTTGGAACAGGCGAAACGTCCCCTGCCGACTCTTACAAGATCTTGAGTAAAATGGCGCGACACCAGTGAAACATTCTGTGACACCGTGGAGGATGCTGTGCTTGAAAAGCAGGACAAAAGGCCACCCAATTGTACATCAGCATAATATCCTGAGAATTAGCACACACGTTTCATAAAGGGTCTGTGCAAATGGCATCACAGCAGCAGCATAACAGGTCTGTTAGATATTTCTACAAGAATAGATAAGCTAGCTTTTCCAATACATTTTTGTGTACTTCTGCAAACCTTGGAGCCCCACTGATACTTCCCTTTTATATACAAACAAATGCACACATACATGCTAAGTTTAACATTTTATATTTTGGTAATACATTTAACATTTTTGGTGCAATGTACATTCAGCACTGGTAAAGCTTACCTCCAATGGTAAGGTATTAATGTCTTTTTAATGGAATTCTAGAGTTCCTCTGCAGGCAAACAGCTCACTACACAATGGGGGGTTTGTCTCACTAAGCCCAGCAGGATGTGCTCCTTCATCAGCAAACATCAACAGCCCAATATCGCTCTGGCTATTCATGAAAGCCTTCCTGAACTCTTCTGCAAGTGGGCTTCCTTCTTATAGCATTAAGCTAGTCCTTCTGCTCCTAGTCTCACAATGGGCTGCATTCGATCCTAAGCCCAGAAAATCCCACCGAATTCACCGACATACCAATCCAGTTTATCTTCCTTACATGCAATCCCAGCTACTCTTCTGAAAGGTCAGACCATTACCCTGAGACTGGGTTTCCCCTCTGGCTCCAAACTGTTTTCAGTCACTTCGATTTACACAAACAAAACAGAAGGCTGCAGCACCAGTTCACCTCTTCCTTCCCTTTATGGGCCTTCACCGAATCCTCACAATTTGTAGTGATAATTATGACAAACGCTGTAACATTATCGGATCAAAGGAGCCAAAAGCAGTACAAAGAACATTGCAAACATTAATTAAAAGATTCACGCCACTGTGCTGGGAGATCATTTTATACAGTACAGGATGTAATGCAAACCACAACTGCAGTGGTGCTTCTGGGTTCCCTGCTCCTCTCCCTTCCAGCTCCTAGGGAAAGGTGCCTGTAACTGGAGAGCAGAAGGGAAGCACATTCTGGCTTCTGCCATCGGGGCCACTGGGAGGCTGCAGCTACTGCTTCCCAGGAATATCAAGCCAAGGGGGGACCCCATCCATCACCCTAAGGAAGAAGAGCCATCCATTGCTGTCCAAGCAAGAACACCAGCAAGGGAAGGTGAGCCTGCCTAACCCAAGGTGCATTTAAGTATCCACTTATGGTCCACCACCTTGTTCTGACCCTGAAACACTTATCTCCCTCCTCTTCCTTTTCCCTCCTCTCCTCTTCCCTTGTGTGTCTTGTCATTTTAGTTTGAAAGCCTGATGGCTTTCCCTTTTTTTTCTTTCTCCCCCTTTTTTTTATTGATGTGAGCCACTTTGGGAGACAATAATTGTCGGAAAAGCGGGATAAAAATGCAGTAAATAATTAATTAATAAAAAAGTAAGCACATAAATAAATATTAGCTCCTAAGCAGAGATAGAAGCAAAGATAGGCAATGGAGAGAGAAAGGCAGCCCAGGGATCCTCCTTCCTTTCTCCTTGCCTACAATCTCCTCCAGCTTTCTCTGCCTGTCTTTGGGGAAGCTTTCAGAATTTTGAACAGGAACAGCCTGGCTACTTTTCATGTGGCAAGTGTAATGTGGAGCCAGGATCTCAGCTCAGAGCTGGTGGTGTCAGATGCCCATCTCCAGATCCCCAAAGTAACAATAAGCGTAGGCAAACAACCGCCATCCATGCAATAACCACTCAAAAGCTTATGACCTGCTGGCACTAACCACCCAGGCCCCATCTACATGAGCCTTTTACTTTGGGGTGGCTGCAAGTCAAGGTCCCTTGGGACAGATGACGTAGTCGCCACTTCACAGCCATCCATGGTTTTCTCCCGTAAAATGCGGATTTCCGAGGAGGTGTTTTGCTGCCATTTTTTTTTGGTTTGCTGCGGGTTTCCCCGTGGTTGCAAGCTGTCTGTCCCTTCCCCGAACTGACTTCACATTTTGCGGTGGGCGTGTTGTAGGCGTGCGTAGAGCTTGCGTCACTCTGGGACGCCCCTTTACTCCCCCCATCCCTTTGCAGCTGCGCAGTTACAGAGGCACAGAGAGGTGTTTTCATTTATTTAATTACACTTTGGCATGTTTTTGCAGCTTCGTATCTTCGCAACGGTTGCTTTCAGACTCAGTGCCCAAGGGCTGGGGGGGTCTTGGGGGAGGACCAACTTTGCTCCTGCCACCATTTCGGAGCAATGGGTAGGCACGTACCACTAATGCGAACCATCGCAAGAGTCTCAGGCTGGGGAACTGACAAACAGATGGCATGGAAATGAGGGAGGACAGAACACCCACTTTTTACCTAACAAGGGATGGAAAGACACAACAGGACCCCTAAAATACAAAACAGCCACTGCAGTGTTGTACCCCCACGCTCACAGGGCTGCACAGCTGCACAGTAACGTATAATGGCAAAGAAAGGGCATGGCAGAGTCTGTTAGGGAAGCCCGCAGTAAATCGCGAGTGTATACCACCAGACACTAATCCGAAGGTGCAATGCTGCACAGTTGTGATGGGGCAGGGGGTGAAAGTGGAGCCATATAGATGGGGCCCTGGAGAGGAGGTCCTCTATAGCCTCCAGCCATGCTTTAAGACCAAAGTGTTTTGCAGCAGTATTACTGCATGATGCATCATACTCTGTTCATCAGCTTTCAATTAAGGGCCACTCGAGATGTTCCATCTTTCCCCACTACATGGAGAGCATCTCCGGTGTAGGAAAGCAGGCTAAAGTGTATCATTCACACAGATGGGGTGCACACATGGAGGTCATTTCTGTGTTGGGAAACCCAGACATCTATGGGCAGTGTCCAACGCTGCCCACACGCTAGCAGGACCCACCACTAGTCCAACAGGAAGCTAGCAGAGCCTGCAGCAATGGGAAACGAACAAAACTCTCGTTTCTGGATTGGGGCAGGTCAGCAGAGCTGAAATGCGGTATGTACCCTACTTCAGGCTTTGCATTCAGAGGGTCCCAGGATCAATCCCAGGCTTTTCCAGGCAGGGCTAGGAAAGAGCCCCTGGAAAGCCACTGCCACTCAGTGTAGACCAGCTTTCCCCAACCTAGTGCCCTCAAGATATTTTGAAGTACACCTCCTAGCATTCCTGGCAATTGGCCATGCTGGCTGGGGCTGATGGGAGTGAAAGTCCAAAACATCCGGAGGGCACCAGGTTGGGGAAGGCTGGTGAAGACCATACCAAGCTACATGGACTAATGCTCTGGCTCAGTATAAAGCAGCGTCCTGTGCTCCTTGTGTAGCCCTTTGAAATAATATTTTGGTATAGTTCCAAAGTCACAATTCACCTGAATGTTGGTGAAATTTCAAAAGCAGATATTTCTCAGCTTTCATCAGGACTGATTTAAAACTTTCACTATTTTGCTTTACATTGGGAGAAATATGGGATACACATTTCAAACCCTGTTTGCTGAGCAGCCCTAAGTACTGCAATATGAATATGTTTTCATACGTTTGTTGCAGGATGATGCCTTACCTTTGCTTCTTCATTGACATCCCAAGTAAATGACACGGCATTATAAGCAATTTCTTCAATATTCCCAATGGTGTTGAAGCTCTCCTTGTAATCAGCTGTAACAAATAGCACAGAAAAGATCACGGATGCTTTTGTAAAACATGGAATCTTTATCCTTATGCTCAGGCATGCTGTCACGTTCCACATGACTTGCATTTCACTGCTGGTGATCTTAGATGATTTGCTGTCAAATAAGCCTTGTAAACCACCCAGGAACAATTACTGAAGGATGGTATAAAAATCTATTAAATAAATTAAATGAATCAGTTTCCTACTCTTTGCCATCATTAAACACTGCCAGAGTCTGATTTTGTTTGATTGCATTCTATTAGTGAAGCTTTGCATTTTACAAAGAAATAAGGTTTTCGGTACAAGGAAACAGCATGAGGAAATCAACCATGAAAAGCATAAATGCCCCAAACTGGAAAGTGATCAAAGTTGTGTCTGCAGTGGTGCCAGCCAACTATGGTTGCTAACCATGTTAGCTTGAAATAGTATTTGCAGACCAGCTTCTAATCCTGGTGCAAGGCCAGCTTCAGGTTTGTATGGGACCCTCAGCATGCCCTCCCGCCGCACAACCATAACCATGGGCCTCCCCAATGCAAGAAGTGACACCTTTCGTCCTCTGCTACTCTCTCCTATCACCACCCACTATTGGTGGACAGTTGAGTGGGCAGGACCGCCCCACACTCCGTGGAGAGGGAGAGAGGAGGAGGATGCAATGATGCTAGCTGCAGCATGTGCAGAGGAAGCAGAAGTGTCATTATGGCTGGGGAGAAGGAGGCAGCAGAGCCGGGCCCTCGGCAGCTACCCAACGGTGGCCTCCTTGTGACAACCAAGCATGCCCAATTTAAAAGCTAACCATGGCCAACGTCTGTTTATTTATTTAGTAGATTTATATCCCACTTTTCAACTTACCCCATTGTGTTCTGCTTGAGTTCCCTCCATGAAAAGAGGAAAAGCGGCAAGAAGAGGAGCGAGATCAATGAAAGATATGGAAGACTCAGATACGGGGAGAAGGAGGGGAAAAGGGGAGGGGGGAAAGGAAGCAGTGAAAAAGGGAGTCGTTGTGATCTTGCATTTAAAACAGAAGCAGAAAGCCCCGTTTTAAATGCAGAATTTTAGGCTGGTATAGAGATGCCTCTTGAAGAAAAGTGTTACACCTGCACAGATGTAATGCTGCACCGTGCTTACTACAAACCAGAAAGGCAACTGGGGAGTTCGTATGGGAAGGAGTGAGAACATGGGAGCCTATGGCACATTCCTGATCTGCTAATCATGGTCTGGAGATTGCTAGTTTTACGCCTGCACTGGGCCTCTGTCACACCCTCTACCCTGAGGTTCGATTATTTTTTAGATCACCAAACTGGATTTATAAAGGATCCCAGGCCCTGTACAAGTCTCCAAATGTCACAAGCCACCAGGAGAATTATCAAGGTGTTTTTTTTAAAAAAAACAAAACATTCTAAAGGTTCCCATTCAGAATAAATCCTTGAGTGACATAATCCTAGCAGTCAACATGAAGTGAAATAGCATTGTTACAGAATTAAGCAAATGCGCCTTCAATCTGAAAAAAGACACTTTGTGAGCGTGAGCAGTAAGGTATTTTTTTTCTCCACTGACAAATGGAAATTTTCTATCCCATTCTATTGGTGTTGTTGTTGTTGTTATTAAACACACACACATACACACACACTCACCACATGAGCTGTAGTCAACAGACAATTAATGTTTGCAACCTTTACGTGGCAGAAATCTGACTGATTTAGCAGAAAGTATTCATGCGTGTGTCTGTTCTGAAGGGCTGGGATGCTGCCTGGACAAGTGAAACCATGTGCTTGGAATGCCTAGAACACTTCAGGGCACAGAGATCTGTGGAGTTTTCAAATGGGAGATTTGGCTTTTTAGAGGAGGAGGAGTCAATGCCAGCATTTCAAACTTTTAATCCGTACTGTGAGGAAGCTGGGTCACCTTTCTAGACAGAGAGATCTATTATGAAGTCTGTATGCTAGTACAGGATGATAAGCAATATTAGGTGGGAGATTAAACTCAGAGCCAGTGTCAGGATTCAGTATCATACAGGGCCTTTGCTGAGGCCCGTACCCCAGCAGGGGCACACCACTGACACCCTGGTCCTCCTCCTCCTCTTCACTGTTGCTGCCTATTCACCTGCTCTCTTACTCCCAGGTAAGTGGGCATGAAAATGCAGCTTAAATCCATTTAACTCTGTGGTGCAGATATGCCCTTAGGATATCTTATCCTTACCATATTTTGTAAAGTTCCTCACCCCCATATTCACCATATAAATATCACAGGCAATATTGTATGTCAAGCCTGGAGAAAAGAAGATCGAGGGAAGACATGATAGCAGTCTTCAAATATCTGAAAGCCGGTCATGCGGAAGATGGAGCAGACTTTTTCTCTGTTGCCGCAGAGGGCAGGACTAGAACCAATGGCTGGAAATTTGCAGGGAAGCAGATTTGGGCTAAACATCAGGAGAAACTTCTTAACCGTGAAGGCTGTTCAACAGTGGAACAGTCAGACTGCCTTGAGATGTGATGGGCTCTCCTTTACTGAAGGTATTTAAGCAGAGGCCATCTGTCGGGGATGCTGCAGTCATACCCTGCATTAAGCACTGGGTTGGGCTAAATGACTTCCAGGGTCTTCTACTCTATGATTCCAAGCCGAGTGAAAGCACAAAAGACACAGATTTAACTCTTCAAGGTGAGGGGTGGAAAGGCATGAGTGGGGAAGACGGACGGGAGTCTTAATAATAATAATGGGATATTGCATTGCATTAATAGGAAAATGGTATCCAAGATCAACAAAAAGCTGAAGCACACCGAATGGTCCTCAGCACGTTGTGTCCAGTTCAGGTCACCACCAACTGAGTGTTAAAATGTGACAAAGCGTTTAAAAGAAACACTATGAAAGAAGAAGCTGATTACACCTGATATGTATAGCCTGAGGGAACGGGAGGGTAGGATGACAACACCCGTGAAATATTTAATGAATTGCCATAAATAAGGGGAAGAACCATGACTAGTGCCAACAACCAGGCAAGCTGAACAGCCACTGGGGATCTCTGGCTCTGAAAGGCAAAGAGCGCTGCTCAACTGCCAAACATTTCAAACCGGAGAGCAGGAGGGGGTCATGCAAAATGAAGACAGCCGGGGAGGGAGAAGGGCTGACGGCTCATTGTCCAGAGCACTCCCAAATACGTGACAGATTTAAGTAGCAGAAATGCCTAATGTAGGCCAAAATGTGACAAACCCCTGAGAAATACAAACCTACTAAAGCGCTGAGTCGGGGCCTACAACTGGGTTCCATCTTGATCTAAAATGGCTTATGGCTCATACCAGCAGGACTTACCACCATTGTTCATTTGTTCACAGAGTTCTTTTCTTTTTTTGTAAGAGATGGAGGAAGAGAATTATGAGAAAAATGAGAAACAGGGAGAGACAGAGGAATGAGGGGGAGAGTAGAGAAGATGCATATATACAGTTCAAAAATTAAAAGTGGATTCCATGCTGCTAGCTGGCGTTAAAGGTGAGTCCCAATTCTGAAAAGGTTGAAAATTACAGTGAAGTAACTGATCAATTGGGATATATAAACTGGTGAAAATAAACAAAATTCACAAACCTAATGTAACAACTTTATATCTTCAAACTAAAACTTACAGCTATCATGTCTAAAAATGGTTAATTTGTCTGAGAAGCTTGGATAAATACAACAAATTTATATCTTCAGACTCACAGCTAGTGTGTGTGTGTGTGTGTGTAGATATTAGACCCACTGAAGACCTATGGTCAAAATGCTTGGTTATGTTTTGAGGTTTTTTGTACTGAATGACATGATGTCTATAAGTTTTAGTTTGAAGATATAAAACTGTTATATTAGGTTTGTGATTTTTAAAAAATTTTCACCAGTGTATATATCCCAATTGAACGGTTGCTTATTTGCTGTTGGGTTGGGATACATTTCCTTCTTGGTTTGAATAACGTTATATTGACCAGATGGGGTGGTCCAAACCCAGGCTGATGGGATGCCAGTTAGTTATCCCTTCTCCAGAACAAAACCCACTTCTGGAAGAGTCCAACCTCACTTGGATGTCTCCAACCTAACAAAAGGCACCAGTGAGCATGGAAGCTCACAGGGCCGCTTGCTCACTCACCAATGTCAAGGACCCTCTGCTTAGCCGTGTGCTGCCGGGAATGCCAGTATTTCCAATGCTTCAGCTGTTCATCACGGTTTTTATCTTCGCTGAACACAACCATGATCACACTCTGGAAAGACCACAGAACAGTCATCAGGGGATCGATGGGACTATGCCTGAATGCTAAGAAAAAGAATCCTTTCGAGTTTTATTAATACGTTTTATTATTTGCAAAATTTATAAACCACTCTGTATCTAAAAGGATTCCTGAGGGATGAACACTAAAGGAAAAACAATCAAAATACAAAAGAAAAAAATCTTTAAAAACAAGTTATGCCAATAAAACCATGGCTGAATATTCAGGAAAAGCTTCTTTAAATACATCAGCTGGTAGGGAATTCCACAGAGTGGGAACCAGAACATTAAAACTCTACTCCGCGTGGACACCAAACAGACTGCAGATCCATGAGGAGTGTCTCATCTGATGACCTCAGGCTGATAAGGGAGAGGGGGCTCTCTCAAATATTTATTAACAAATGAGTTTTGCCATTCAATCACACCCTACTTGCATTTTGTTCTTGTTTTTCTGATGGAAAGCAAATGACAGCAGGACTCCCATGCCCAGAGAGAGAGAGATACAGGAGAGACTTGCAAGGTTCAATAACAATCAGGTACAAGTGCCATGGCATTTGCAATGTTATAGGCTCCCTGTTGTCTTTGGTATTTATTTGTTTTTTTATGTATAAATCCCTTTTTAAACAAGTTTCAAAGAGGTGTACAATACAAGGAAAAAAGCGACACCAACATCAACTCAATCTACATTGAAGCACAAATAAACAGAACAGAAAATCGGCAACACAGCCATCAAAAGCTTTTTGAAAAAGAAATGTCTTGGGGTCAAACAAGACATGATGTATGGGAGATCTTTGGACAGAATCTCCTGTATTTAAATAACAAAAACAGCAGCAGCAGCAGTCATGATGGGTTGATTTAGCTTGGGAGGTCAATTCTTTTCTCGATGCTGTTTTTCCAATGAAAAATGCCCTATACTCTTTTGTTGCCTGGTAAATTAGTGAAAATTCACAAGCTGTTGATTACCTTCAACCCCTAGTGGTCGTTCAGAGCTGCAAACATCTTGCGGATCCAGGTATCAGAAGGACCACCTTCTTGCACAGGAAGCTGTCCAAACCTTACAATCATCACCAGATGCCCACCACCAAGTCTCGCTGCCCCCTGATACTAGGTGAGTGATGACAGGAGAGAGCTTTCTCAGTTGTGGTGCCCCATCTTTGGAAGGGAGCCCTTGCTTGGCATTGAATTTGATGTCTTTCTAATACCTGGTGAAAAAGACCTTTTGGGGCTCCTTCACACTGAGTTTTTATCCTAAAATTGAGATTGCCCCTTCATGGAAGTTTGCGGGCTCTTTACATGACGCTGTGATCATTCAAGGTGTCTCCTGCACTAAATGTGCTTTGTTCCGTTTTTAAATAGATCGCAGATAATGAGCTCTCAAATTACCCTGTTGTGTTCCGCTTCAGTTTCCTCCGTGAAAAGTGTAAAAGCGGCAAGAAGAGGAGTGAGACCGATGAAAGATAATGGAAGATTCAGATATGGGGAGAAGGAGGGGGGAAGGGGTGGGGGAAAAGGAAGCACATGAAAAAGGGAGTCATGATCCTGCATTTAAAACGGAAGCAGAAAGCCCCGTTTTAAATTTTTAAAGGATTTTAGGCTGGTGTATAGATGCCCTTTGTTTGCCCAGCACTTAATCAAAGCTGGAGTTAACTGATCATTCTTAGCGGCTGCCTTTTTTATATGCTCTGTTGCTATCTTAATTGCTTTCTGTAGATTTAAAAAAATATATTGTATTTTCTTGTACTTGTTATTGTTTTACTCTTTTTATGACTGTAAGCTTCCCTGGGAATTTGATTAAACTGAAGGATGGCTGTATAATATTTCAAATAAAGAAACGAGAACTGAAATAACTGAGTAGTCTATGACATTTTGCTACAAAGATTAAGTTTTTAAGATAAAACCTGCTTCAGTGACTTGCGCTGCAAACTCTGCTGGGCAGAAAGGAGCTTGAGCTTCTGTCAAAACACTGGCCACTGTAACGAACTGTATTTAGAGGGGCACAGAGAAAGCAAGCACATGGGAATATTAAAAAGACATTAGCAAATCGATGTTAACAATGTCACAGAAGACCAGCCATACCCTGACTTTGCTGATTGGGTGTCTGAAGCATTTGTTGTCTCCAGTCTCACTCAAAGTTATGGCATAAAACTGCCCCTTGTTTAAGTAGGTCATTGGTCCTTCTCCTTGCTTTTGACGCAGGGATTTAGTTGCTTCCAAAGTATACCGAAATGTGCTGCTGTGTGAACAAAACACACACAAAAAGTGTTTTTTTAGATATAAAAACAAAGCCCTTATGCTCTAAAATTCAGCTATCAGACTTGCATAATAATCCATAACTTATTCATTTGTTTATTTAAAGTGTTTTTACCCCATTCCTTAGCCAAAACGGCTCCCAAAGTGACTTACAAATAATCAGTAAAACAAGGCAGTCTCTTCCCATAGGCTTACCATTTTAAAAGACATGACACACAGGGAAAAAGGGAAGGGAAGGTGGAATAGCCCTTCTTCCCCTTCTCATCTCCCTCAGCTCAGCCCATTGGAATGGCCACTGATGGTGACAGTTAAGGGAGGAGAAGCCTTCATGAGGGTTTTTTTTAGCAAGCCTGACGGAATAGCCCCACTTCCCCCTCTCATCGCCCTCAGCTGAACTAGTTGGAATAGCTGCTGGTGGTGACAGATAAGGGAGCGGGGCCTTCATGAAGGAGCTCTTCAGCAAGGCTGGTGGAATGACCCCACTTCCCCCTCTCATCGCCCTCAGCTCAGCCCACTGGAATGGCTGATGGTGGTGGCAGTGGAAGGAGAAGAAGCCTTCATGAGGGAGCAGGGCTGGCAGAATGACCCTGCTTCCCCCTCTCATCTACCTCAGCTCAACTAGTTGGAATGGCTGCTGGTGATGTCAGTTGAGGGAGGAGCAGCCTTCATGACAGAGGTCTTCAGCAGGGTTGGTGGAACGACCCTGCTTCCCCCTCGCATCACCCTCAGTACAGCCTGCTGGAATGGCTGCTGGTAGTGACAGTTGAGGAAGGAGGAGCCTATGTGCTCTGCGTCTTAAGCAGAGCCTTATAAACAGCCATAGTTGAAGAGCCAACCAAGTGCAGTGGCTACCTTGACCTGGAAAATCAAGATTCAGCTCAACAATCAGACAAAGAGGCTTTTTCTCTGTGTCCTGCCTATGATGGAAGTACAACTGGATGTGTCAGGTGAGAAAACCATCTCAAGGTCAAACGACACATCACATTAAATTCATAGTGTCTCCTAGGTATTTTTGTTTTATTTGCAAGTAAGGGGTAGAGGAGTTGGAAACCCAAATCAGGATTGCAAGGACATGGGGGGAGGGGAGAGGTTCAATCCTCCCTTCTTCAGCCACAACGTTCCAGAAAATCATCTGTCACCCCTCATGCATGGCAGTTGGTGCTAGTAAAAATACTCCCATTAGAGAGCTTTTTTACTAGCATTAGCTGTTGTGAGGGGAAGGGTGGCAATTTTTTGGAGGTCCTGGCCAGGAAGGATTAAACTTCCTCTCCCTGCACTTTCCAGTCCAATCTGGATCAGGGTCCCATGCTTAGTTTCAACTAAAGAAAACACACACACAATGCCAGTTTGACCTGCAGTGGCCACACCCACACTGAGGAATACCTTGCCCCACAAAGTTCTGTTGCCCCCCTATCTTACCATTTTCTGCTGGTTAGTGAAGACTTTTTAATTATTATTCTGGCAGGATTTTGCCTTGCCAGGTAGATAATATCTTTACCTGAGGATTTAATTTTTTGGGTGTCCATTATGCTTGTCTCTATTGCATTTGCTTGATAATATTTTATCATGAAACTGTGATTTTCAGCTATTGTTAGATTAGAAGGGCAGAGTAAAAGTTATCTCTTATAAATAACATTCAAAAAGTGTGTAACTTACTTGGTGGCCTTGGACTCCCTCATAGCCTTTCCTCACAGGAATACAAGACTAAAAGCACAGCTCTGAGCTCACTGAAGGAAGGTCAAGATAATAGACCCAAAAAAGTGCCCTCCTTCTCTTCCTCAAATAAAATATTCCAGTTTAATGCTTAAAAGAACGCCCCCCCCCCCCCCAAATCAGAAAGTTTGGGCCCAGTATTCCTTAATTAGAATTTTTCTGCAGGGCTATTAATATATATAGATTTATCATTGACTGAACATTATTCCTCACCAAAAATGTGAAAAGGTCTTCAAATTCTTACTGCAAGATAAAGTCAGGCTAAAGTAGTAGTCTTGACTGTTGGTTCATCAACAGCAATTTGGGCTCCTGTTTGTGAACAGAGACTATTCCAACAATATTCTTAAACCCAGACATAATATACCTGACCACATTTTGCAATCTCTGTCTAAACCACAAGGGAAATTACTTCCAAATCATCATTCATGCCCTAGACTGGGAGGAGTGAGATGTAGGTATAGTTTTTATACACAGTAATTTCTAATTTGTATTCTTCTGCTATTATCTGGCCATGAGCCTCAAAAACCTATGTGATCAAAAATCAACAGCAATAATCCCAATAATCTCAGTGGGCATTGGATTCAGATTTTAGTTCCATAACATAGATATTTCTTGAGTGAAGATTTCCATCTAGAAGAACATTAACCCTTAAGGCTTTAAATTTCAAATGTCTTGCCTTAGCATTGCGGTCCCTTAAAAGCAAAGAAAGGCTCAATTTATATCGTATATCTTTACAGCCAATGAAAAACTGCTTCCCTGACGTCTTGTTCTATGTCACATTGGTAAAGTACGAAACAACAGATGATATGGGGGTTGTCCTTATGTTATTATTCCCATCAGCAGCCAGAAGGCTTGGTCATGGGGCAATTCACAGCTGTGTCTGAATATAGCAACCAATTGGCAGAGCCAATCAAACTGGTCTTTTCCACCTGATCATCATCCTCCTTCCTGATAGGGTGGTAATTGGGTGGGACAAAACCCATACAATCAGCTTTCCTCATATAATTATGGGATAACACATACATTACTATACCACATAGCAGAGTACCACGGGGAAACTGCTCCCATACAGCTGTGTGTGTGTATTTGTGTGTAGGAGGAGGAATACTCTTTAGACTGTGGTTTTCTATTGGCAGTTAGGAAGAGTGTGCAGGGAAAAAAATCCAGTGGCCAATGTTATATCCAATACGCATTGTTTTGCTATGTTGCACAAATAATACATATTAAATGCGCTAATGCTGGTCACTGTTACAAGGCAGACTTCATCTGAATTTCATGGGGGAGAGCCAAAAATGACATTTCTTTATTTATTTGTAATTACTGTGCCTTGAATGAGATGTGTGCCAAATTTCTGCTTTCTGTTATCTGGAGAAGTAATAGTTGTTATACCTTTACCAGTTAAGTGAGTCACTGAGAGAGATATGAGTGGAAAATAGGGAATAGGTATGCTAAAGGGAGGGCACCACAGAGTCCTGAAAGATGAGGTGGCCATTAAGTATAGGGTAAGCAAAATTGGGGTCCCATATACCATATATTTTAGCCTGAGTCCAACTAGAAGCCTTTATGAATCTATTTCAACTGTCCAGACACTGCTGTTACTTACTTGGCTGATTGTTCATAAATGTATTCCTCAGGTCCCACAGAACCACTGCGATATTTCTGAAAGATGGAGCGAAAGTATGCATCAAAATTAGTTGAGCAGGAAGTCAAATCAAATTGCTCCTCTGATGACAGCCATAAGACTATTCATTTGATCAATCGATTAAGCTGTTAATTACAATTCTGTAAATGTGCATATGGATAAAAACAATGGGTTGGATGCAGACTTAATCATGGTTTGGGCAGGCCTAACAAGAACAATAAGTCATAATTTGATCACTAACTTAAGGCCCATGATTTCAGTGGGCCTACTCTGAGCATGACTGGATCCAACTCAATATTTTTGAAGCCAAAACCGTATTTTGTTTTTAGATGGGGCACAACAGCAGGCATTGTCTTAGAAGAGACATTCCCTTCTGTGTGAGAGAAAAAGATGGGATGCTTCTTTTCAGACAGTGTTTCCAGCCTTCCCCAACCTGGGACTGCCCTGAGGTGTTGACTGAAAAACACATCATTCCCCAAGCTGGCTGAGAATGATGGGAGTTGCAATCCAGCATATCTGGAAGGCAACATGTTGGGGAAGCCTGGTGTTTGCCATTTGTACTTTTTGTAAATACCTGTATTGAAGATAAGATTTTTAAAAAATCTTCCGTCTCAAGCCAATGTTTAGTCAATTAAAAGTATTTTTGAATAATTCATCTAATCCAGCCTTCCCTAACCTGGTGCCCTCCAGTTTTTGGACCGCAACCCACGTTGTCCCTGACCATGGGCCATGTTGGCTGGGGATGATGGGAGTTGTAGTCCAAAACATCTGGAGGGTGCCAGGTTATGGAAGGCTGATCTAACCAATTAATCTATTAAACACTACAGTCCTAATTTCAAAAGTAGGACAAGGCACTGGACAAATAGTTAATGTTCTAGATCTTCATTGGCCTAAATATTTCTCACATTTTGAAAATTTAGAGTTGAGTGTGGCCCTATTCAGAAGTTCATTCTCATGAAATTCGAAGTGCATGAGGGAAGAACAGTAATGAACCTGTTGTCCCTGCCTCCTCCATCATGTCCTCCTCAGCCCCTGTCAGGGGTTCTGCAACAAAAAGCCTTCTCTACTCATGCAGACTGCCTGAGTGATTCAGAAGCCATGATCTGGCCAGGTAATATATTTCAGTATTAATACTGAACACTGCTGTCACTGTAATACTGTCAGTGTGATATCACATCCATTTGCTGCATTTGATAACTAAAATAAACCACTGTTTTTTAAAAATATAAATGCAAAAGGTTGTGATCTAAGATGGAAATGAATTGTTAACTCTGCTCTAACTATGATGCTATGTCTACATTACTCCACCCTTGAGAAAGCACAAATAATTCATAATATATCCAGTTCCCTCAGTAAAAGGGATTCCGATGGCACCCTTTCAAAAGATTATTCTATTTATTTAAAAGATCTATGTTCCACATCACAGCAAAGGATCCAGAACTTTACAAAAACAAGGTAGGCAAAACAAGGTAAAAACAAACATAATAAATTACCAGCATGTCAAATTAATACAATAAAAAGCCTGAGGGGATAAAACTATCTTTGCCTGGTGCTAAAAGAATAACAGTGTTGGGGAACTTCTTGAGGAGAGAATAGGGATGCTGGAGAAATTCGAGACAGACTAAAATGAATTTGGATTTCTAAGAATCCGACCTGTGGAATCCGCTGCAGAGTGGCCCCCTCAGGCCCAGAGTCCGTGGAATTTCAGATGATTTTTTTACTTTCCTGAAATTTACGCATATACATTCGTAGGAAAATCCGTAAGTTTCTGCTGAGGAAACATTGAATGGAATGGGGGGGGGGATGGGGGACAATATGCCAAATGTTATGTACTAAGAATTAATTACGTAAATATTTATTTAATTATTTGCATATTTTTCCACAGGACCAAAAAAAAATATTCGCATCCATCTGTGGGCAGATGATGGAACAAAAGGTGTCTGACAATCCATGAAACACAGACGGAGCAGATTTTACACAGTCCGTACATCCCTAGGAGAAAATTCCACGAGCTGAGTACCACCACTGAGAAGCCTCTCTTGCCTCCTGCCTTATCTTGGATAGCAGAGCACCTGGAAGAAAGCATCTGAAGGGACAGATCATTGGACTGTCCCTCTTATTTGGCATTGGTTGGGGCAACTTCCAGCTCAAATCCTTGCTCAGCCATGAAGTTCACTGGGTAGCCTTGGGCAAGCCATTATCTCTCAGCTCAACTTACCTCACAGACAGGGCTGGCACCAAGGGTAGGCATGGTTGGGCATCTGCTGTAGGCCCACAGCCCAGAAGGTCCCCACCCACAAGAGCCCCTGGAGTTGCTCCTCCTCTTTACAACTGCAACCTGCTTGTTCACCTAATTCTCACTCTGGCCCAGGCAACAGTGACGGTGAGAAAGAGGAGCAGCAGATGTCATTGCCTACTTGCTCACTACCTATCTGCCTGTCAAGCAAGCAGAGGATAGCAATGATGAGAAGAGGATGAGCAGCTCACAGCAATGGCAGTGAGAAGGTAGACTCACTGAGGGAGGGGGCCCACTGAGGGTGTCTTGCCCATGGGCCCCCAAAAACCTGGAGGCGGCACTGCTCACAAGGTTATTGTGGTAGAGAAAATGAGAGAACCACCAGAGCTCCTTTGAGGAAAGTGGGATACACATGTGACAAACGAATAAATAAGTCACTGCTTCCACACCCGCAGTGCCCCAATTGACAGACATACCTCTGTCCCTCCGTCTTTAAAAGTCTCACTGTAAGTACTATCGGGAGTGCTCCGCTGGTCATCTTTCATGTAGGTTGAATGGGGTGTGATGTTGGGCACGTCATAATGTGCATGTTCAAATATAACCCCACGGTGCTCTTCATTTTCTCCCCTTGCGTAATGCACCGATGGAGCCATGTAAATAGGGGTATACTCTTCTGCTTTCACCACCATAACTCCTGTCACAGAAATGGAGGTTGGGCTTCCAGATACGCTGGAACTGAACTGCTCCCTTTTGGACGACTCCAGCTGCTCCGGATTCAAGGACAGATTTACCGGTACAGTTTTCAAGACCTGCACTCTGTTTTCACCACTGTTGCTCAAGCTGCTCTGAGTTTCACTGGTAGAAAGACAGTTTCTAAGGGGAAAAAGTGAACAAAAGATAATGAGCTAAGTTTTAACATTACATCTTACTTGTGTGGTGTAGTGTGTGCAGGAATCCTAATCTTTTTGGACAGGTGGACATTTTTGGCATGTTGGGAAAGTGTTGTGGGTGCTGTCACAAAATGGTTCCTGTGGGGGGAACCCAAACATACACAACACACAACCAAAAATCACACAAGGCAACACCAGGCAAACACCAGGCAAAACACAAACACACAAAACACAGGAAAAACACCCCTGTCATGGCCCACTGCCCTCTCCAGCCCGTGGGGTCACTTCCCATATCCCTTCCTTGAAGCATCCCAAGGTGCCTGAACAGCACAACCATTTGCACCTGGATTAAAACAATAATGAACCATAGCTCTATTCACATTACTTCGAAATAGGTGTTGTAAAGATTGCAGACAGAAGTTTTGATGCATGGCCTACATACACAACCCCAGGGGATGAGCCAGAAGAAATGCTTGTGGACTTGACACCACAGTACATTGGTTGCAGACTTCCATAATCCTCACACTTCCCTCAGTTTCTTCAGCTTGTCAGTTCCTTGAATTTTTAAAAACTTGGCTAATTTTACTTTTGGGTACATGTCACAGCTGCTTTCCTTCACAGCCTCCTTTTTGGAAGTGGGATGCCAGGGGGAGGAAGAAGATCACAAGCCATCAAGTTTCATTTCTATTCATATCCAATCTGATTTTTTTCTCAGACGTAAGTTTAGTGAGATGCTGTTTTCAATAATACTGTACCTTTTATCCTGGTCTTCTTGATTATCACTCACTTTGTTAACAGACAACAGTCTTTTATCTCTGGGAACCTGAAACAACAGGACACATCAGGTGAGTGTGATAGCAGAATTTATTTGTAAAAAAAATGAATCCTTCAGCAAGGCCAGAAATAGTAGGACTAGTCTCGATTATGTATGGCAGGACTGGTGGCTGGCTGGTGGGCCAGATATGGCCCTCCAAGCAGTTTCATCTCACCCCGGGTGACCTATCACATTTTAAGATCAAGGCATCACAAGGGGTTTTCCCACAATTCCAGGGGCAAACTTCATGCAACGCTAGATGTCTCTCTTGAAGTTCTCTGCATATTTTCCTTCTTTTTAATTTAAATGCCAGCCAACTAAGAGTGGGGAGGCAGAACAGGATCGGGACCAGAGGGCAGTTTAACGTAATGGGTGCTTCCCCGCTGAGCCAAATAGCATACTGGAACTGCAGCACAAGAGGAAAGGGGTAACCCCCTCTCCGGTGCACTGTGATCATGATCCTGAACTCACTGCCCCCGCCAGTGCTGGCTTCAGGTCTTTGAGGCCTGTTGGGCAAGATACCCTCAAAACGCCCCCTCCCTCCATGAATTCTCAGCACCACTGTCACCAGTTGCTATTGCTCCTCATCCTCTTTCTCATCATTGCTACCACTTGCTTGCGTGACAGCAGAGAACCTGTGAGCAAGAAGGCAAGCAGGCAAGTAGGCAGCGGCATCTACTGCTCCTCCTCATCATCATCACTGCTGTTGTCTGGGTCAGAGCAAGATGCAGGTGAACAAGCAGGCTGCAATGGTAAAGAGGAGGAGTAACTCCATGAATCTCTTGTCAGTGGGGACCTGCTGGGGTGTGGGCCCTAGGCAGTTGCCCATCCATGCCTACCCTTGATGCTGGCCCTGTCCCCACTAATGACTGGTATTTAAAGCAACAACAAAAGACACATAAAATGTCACTGTCTGTAACTAAGCCTTAGGAAAGGTATTTCAAGATTTTAGACTGGGGAAAAAACTGCACAAAAGCCAGGAAACCACCTCCCCACTGGGGGAAAGGGGCATGCCATCTAGGGAACCCAAGGGGGTGGATTTGGCCCCCAGATCTGAGGTTCTGCACCCCTGGCCCAAAGACTAAAAAGGAGGAAGCTAACTGGGCCTCCTGAGGAAGTGCAATCACAACATTGGTGCCAGTACTGAAAAGGCCCTGTCCTATGCCCCAGCCAACCATACTTATGAAAGCAAAGAGTTATAGAGCAAGACCTCCGATGAAAACCATAAAGGCCAGGCAGATACATTTGTGAGAAGACATTCTTCCAAATACCAAGCCAATTAGGACTTTGTAGGTTATAACCACCACCTTTAAGTGGGGCCAGGAACGGCCCAGGAACCAGTGTAGCTTGTATAAAGTGCTCCAGCGAGCAGATTTCAGGGGAGCAGATGTACAACCTTTGAGCTCCCTACCTTGTAATAATCATACAGTAATCCAAGAGCAGCAGCACTGTCCTCATCTCCATTGATGCTCATCATAGCCTTAGTAGCTGCTGTTAAGGGATTCTCCAGGTAAGATTTCCAAGCTTCATCTTCACTGGTGTAGGCTCTTCTGGTATTGAACGGAACATCACTTGGCACTATAGTCACAAGCCGGTTTTTACTGCAGGTGAAAAACAGACATACATAAAAGCATGCAATGGGACCCAAAAGCCCTTTCCTTGCAATTCCAGAAATCACATTCACATTTCAAGGGCACATCTAATCCTAGAAGGGATGAGATTTTTTTTTATTTTAAACCCAACCAATGCAATAAAAAAGATGCAACAATTAACATGAACAGGAAAGAAATTGGTCTGCTTACGTATCCTGATTGATACCTTAATTATTACACATTGCATCTAAAAACCCCATTTTGAGTCAAGAATGTACACAAGTGAGCTGTTAATTTTCACCAGCTGTGAACTTTTTCACACTCGTGAGTACATAGATTTTAAATAATCACATTATTCTATGTATTTTTAAAAGCTATTTGTTAGAAAAATAGTATTGCTCTACTGGTTTTGGAAAGGTGGTGTGTTTGTTTTAAAATAGGACCTTGGCAATCATTGGTGCACCATGAAAAAGCACACTCCAGTGATTAATGGGTACAACCTAGTAAAAGCTATCTGTCTCCAGACTACTGATCTTAATTGCCCAGCATAGAAATAATTCCATCAATCTCTTGACCATGCTTAAAAGACCAGGAGTATGATGTGGTCTTTCATATTTCTTCCTCCATCCTCCTCCCCATTCCTGTATGAATTCCCCACCCTATCTTTGTCAGCATTCATCGTGGTCTAGCATTATGTCTGCACTCACACCGAGCATGGCTAATGCTAACCAGGATTCCTATCTTAACCAGGGTTTGCAAGCCCTGGTTGAGATGGAACCTGGTTAGCATCGAAAAATATTAGCTTTGATGCACATGAAATTGTGGTTAAAACAAACAAGTAAAAAAAGGGGAAATTTGCCCAAAGCAAATGAAATCCCCTTGGCCCCTTGTGTCATGGGTGGATGTCCAAAGACTGGAAAAACAAATATATGGAAACAGTGCAGCAGGGGGAGGGTGGATTCTTGCACAGACATGCCTTAAGTGTCAGGGAAGGAGTGGGCAACTTTGGACAGTCCAGGGGCCAATTTTGCCTCTCCCCCCAACCTGCCACAGATCATACTCCACCACCACCCCACCACCATCATAAAAAGGGGGGAGAATTATTGAAAGTCACAGTTTGCTACCAAAGCAAGCTAAATTTGTCCATTCTAAGCCTCCATAGCTGTTTCAGTGGCAAACCACGACTTAAAAAAAAACTTTTTTCTTGTAAAAATAAAATAGGCACATTGGGGAGCCAATGGGCCACATGAGACCCCCCCGTGATGTGTTGCCCACCCCTGCCTTAGGGTCTAAGAGGTCCAGACATATGATCTGATAAAAAAAAAGAACGTGTTCTTACTGTCTACTCTCCATCCACTCCCACGTCCACCAGCCCACAAGAAGAGTTCTGACCTACAACTCCCATAATCCCTCACCATCATTTAGGCTGGCTAGGGCTGACGGGAGTTGTAGACCAAAACATCTGGATAGCCATAGGCTGCCCACCCCTGCATTAGAAAAACTTTCCCCTTCGTCCACTGGCTCAGCTGAAGACACTTAACAGATGGCTTCACACTAAACTCTGAAGAGCCGTTCTTATTTTAAAAACAACAAGTAATTTGCTTGTGGAATAATACAGAAGCTGGTTTTCAGTTCTCTGGGAGGGTTACATGATAATATAATAAAATCAGTACACTGTTAAAGCGACAATAATCAGCACAAGAAATACAACATATAAAGGCAGCCATTCCAGTACTTTACAGGCAAATCTAAATGGTAAAAACTAGAACCTAGAATGTATGGGAGAACAGAAATGTCTTTGCCTGGCTGCCAAAAGCCTTCTTGGGGAGGGCAACTTTACTGGATGAGTTTAGGCCCTTCACTCTGGGCTCTTTCACACTGAGCTTTTATTCTGCGATTGAGATTGTTCCTTCACGGACGTTTATGGGCTCTTTACATGATGCCGTGACCTTCCAAGGCGTCTCCTGCACTAAATGCCCTTTGTCCCGTTTTTAAATAGATCGCAGATAATGAGCTGTCAAATTACCCCATTGTGTTCCGCTTCAGTTTCCTCCATGAAAAGCGTAACAGCAGCAAGAAGAGGAGCGAGATCAATGAAAGATAATGGAAGACTCAGATACGGGGAGAAGAGGGGGGGAAGGAAGTGCATATAAAGGGAGTCCGTGGTGATCCTGCATTTAAAACGGAAGCAGAAAGCCCCGTTTTAAATGCAGGATTGTAGGCTGGTGTAGAGATGCCCTATCTCTTGGGCTAATCTACCTCACAGAGGATAAAATGGGGCAAGGGATAAAATGTGAGGATAAAATGGGGCAAGGGGGACACATGTATGTTGCCTTGTGCTCCTTACAAAAAAGGTGGAATATAAATCTAATAAACAGTCATAAGAAATAGAAAGTTTCTTGGAAGCGCAGCATTATGACTCCCCCCTCTAATGATCTGTTTATGTATTAATATTTTATTTATTATATTTCTGTACTGCCCAATGGCTGAAGCTCTCTGGACAATTCACAGAACAAAATTTAAAACCATAAAATACAACAACATAGTAAAACATAACATAAAATCCTTAGGTTTAAAAAATAACAAAACCAAAGTAAAAACCAGGGTAAAAGCCTGCAACAGGGCAATGATCTAAAAAATGTATTATTAGTTTTTAAACTGCAGGGCTAAAGAGCCTGGGAAAACAAGAAGGTCTTCACCTGGTGCCAAAAAGCCTATAATGTAGGTGCCAGGTAAGCCTCTTTGGGGAAGGCATTCCAGAGGTGCCACCACTGAAAAAGCCCTCTTCTCCTTAGCACCCACCTGCCTCGCCTAATTCAGAAGGGAGGGGCACCTGAAGAAGGGCCTTTGAGGATGGTCTTAGGATCCTGGCTATCACCAGATTAACAATAGGGCTAAGGGGTTTGCAGCCCCCAGCCCACAATCAGAGGGGCCCACTAGCTAGCCCACATTCCTAACTTTCAAATAAAAAACAGCAAGTCTCTAGCCCTTGTAGAACCCGAGACAGGAGACAAAACATTCAGGCACCTGCCAAACATTTTGTCAGAAATGAGCCTGATATCTTTCCCTGTGTTTAGCCAATAGGTGAAGTCACAGCTATGATCAACATTGGTCATAAAGAGAAGTGTAGAAAAATCATTTTTCTGCAGAAGGGACTTCATTTTGCACCCCCCACTTGGGGGAGGGGGTCTCCAGGAAGCTGTGAGAGTGCACACAAGGAATCTGAAATGGTGGTCTTTCTGAGCTTTTCACTAGCTTAGCTTTTGGTGATGGTAGAGGTGTCCCCTCGCACAGTCTCTCTGGACCCCTCACTGGACCCCCTCCACCTCCCACCCATTGCAGCAGGAAAACAACAACATGCCAGCTCAAGTTTCTTTATCCATTGAGTTATTTCTGTGCCATACAGTAACCTAAAAAAAGGAAAGCAAGTGGGGGGCGGGGGGGGGGGAGAAGAGGGATTTAGGCTGCAATTTTATGCTCACATACCGGTGAGTAAGTCTTATTGAATAGACATGCATAGGATGTGCTGAAAGGCTGTAATTGCCTGGGTGTAAAAACCATTGACTCCTTGGGAGGAAAGCTATGACCAACCTAGACAGCATAGTAAGAAGCAGAGACATCACCTTGCCGACAAAGGTCCGTCTAATCAAAGCTATGGTTTTCCCAGTAGTAATGTATGGCTGTGAGAGCTGGACTATAAGGAAGGCTGAGCGCTGAAGAATTGATGCTTTCGAACTGTGGTGCTGGAGAAGACTCTTACGAGTCCCCTGGACTGCATGGAGGTCAAATCAGTCCATCCTAAAGGAAATCAACCCTGAGTGCTCATTGGAAGGACAGATAATGAAGCTGAAGCTCCAATATTTTGGCCACCTAATGCGAAGAGAAAACTCCCTGGAAAAGACCCTGATGCTGGGAAAGACTGAAGGCAAAAGGAGAAGGGGACGGCAGAGGATGAGATGGCTAGATAGCATCACGGATGCAATGAATATGAACTTGAGCACACTCCGGGAGAGAGCGCAGGACAGGAAGGCCTGGCGTGCTATGGTCCATGGGGTCACGAAGAGTCGGACACGACTGAACGACTGAACAACAACAACAAAAACCATTGAACACAGTAGTACTTACTTCTGAGTAGATATGTATAGGGCTGTGTCATTATGAAACACCAGAGGATAGATGTGTTAGTCTATTGCAGCAAAAACAACAAAGAGTCTTGAGGTATCTCACTGTTTGCAATTCTCCACCCCACTCCCTCCCAATACACTGTATATAAACCTGAAATTCCCCATAATTCTCCATGGACCTGATGAAGTAGGATATGGCCCGCATAGGGCTGTGCAAGAATAAATGCGCAAAAAAGTCCTACAATTCCCAACATTCCCCAGCTAGCAGTGCTGGCTGGGGAATGCTGGGAGTTGTAGAACTTTTTCCGTCTAAACATGCATAGGATTGGGCCTTAAGTCTTTAAGGTGCCATAAGACCCTTTGTAGTCTTTGCTGTTAATAAAATTTGAGTTGGTGTTCATGCAGAAGGTAGGGGCACAAGGGTAGGCCATATTAGAAGAGGATGTTCTCAAATTTTTAATGTTTAATATGAATTATAAGAGTTGCTGTCAGTCTTCAGGCTCCCTCTCCAGGGTCTATAAGATAAATTTCCAGGTAGGGTACTTGGATGCACCTTGTCTCTAGTGCACATGCATGTAAACAAGTACACGACACGCAATGCATAACTGGCTATTTTACATGCTAGGGAGGCTTATTATGAACATAGTGTAAGACAATTATGTTTTTCTAGTATAAAACTATTTACTTCATTTTATTAAATTTATGTTCTACCTTTCCTCCCTATTGTTATCCTCACAACAATCCTGTGAGATAGGTTAGGCTGAAAGGAAGTTACTGGCCCAAGGCAATCCA
This sequence comes from Heloderma suspectum, assembly GCF_057233095.1. Lineage (NCBI taxonomy): Eukaryota > Metazoa > Chordata > Lepidosauria > Squamata > Helodermatidae > Heloderma > Heloderma suspectum. The sequence goes on from NC_139461.1 coordinate 39,383,700, forward strand.
GTGAGAAAAGGGAAGGATTTGTTGGTCCTCTTCAGGCTGTAAAATGTGTTTACCCATTCAGGCTGAATCCAGTAGGTCTTTCATATTGTCACATCTTCTTTTAAAGATGCAATTGGAAACAAAGAAAAATATACCTAATATATTAGAAAAGTCACGTAAGGCAACTTGTAAAGATAAATAATAGCTCAGAACTCATTTGCTAATGTAGTCAGCCTGGACAATAATCACACACACTTTGGAAGTGCAGTTTTGTTCTTCAAATAATTTATTTATTTATTTATGTATTGCATTTATACCCCGCCTTTCTCCCTCTCGCAAGGAACTCAAGGCGGCTTACATTATCCTCCTCCTCACCATTGTATCCTCACAACAACAACCCTGTGAGGTAGGTTGGGCTGAGAGTCTGTGACTGGCCCAAAGTCACCCAGTGAGCTTCCATGGCCAAGTGGGGACTAGAACCCGGATCTCCCGGCTCCCAGTCCGTCACTCTCACCACTACACTACACTGGCTTTTAAGCTTTTCTTGGTGGATTGTTGTTCCAGCCACTTCTAGAAGAGCCACTTCTCCCTGAGAGGTCATGACTGCATGCTACTACCTCACTTTCCCAAACAAGGCTCTTTGTTAGCCATACAGATATAAGACATGGACAACTACCAAAGACACCCAAATTGTCCCACCTATTGAGCTTAGTTTATTAACAAGGACTTCCAATGTATTCTGTTCCAGTGTACCTAATGGCAGGTTTTTATACTGCATAGAGCCAGCCTTAATAAGTTTGTACCAGGGCTCACCGTCAGAAACTATCTGTAGTGCCAGATCTCAGTCTACGAGCATGTGATGGAGAAAGAGCTTGTGAGCCTGTGTAGACCTCTGGTGCCACTCATTCTAAAAATTATCACTGTGAAAGAATTACATTTCTGTTCAACGTTCTGCATGGGTGTCTAGGAAACCTCAGCCAATAGAACTCTTCGATATAGTGTTTCTCAATCAAGTTATTTCTGATGTAGGATAGGGAAAGGCCATAGGCAGGGGCGGCCCTACCATTTAGGAAAGTGAGGTGACCATCTCAGGTGCAGGTGCTGGGGAGCAGCAGTGGCAGCCTGCCAGCTGTTCCTCATGAACTCTCCAGCTGCTCCCCTCTGTTGAAGTCTATATGCCACACAACCAGTCCTGGTCCTCCTAAACTAGCATGTTGCCTCCGGTGTGATGGAGGACACTATCCCAACAGCGGTGCTGAAGTTCAACTGCCAGTTCAGTCACCTTCTATATATGAACTGGGCAGGGGGGTGCCATCTTGTCGTTCACCTCAGGCAGCAAAATGTCTTGGGCCACCACTGGCTCTGGCCATATTTTTGTGGCAACACATACTTTATATGCAGAAGGTCCGAGGTTTAATCCCCAGTTATTTCAAGGCAGGGCTGGGAAAGACCCATCCGAAGCCTTTGCGAGACACTGCCAGCTAATGATCTCACTCGACAGCTTCCTATGATTCCCTCAGCCTGTGGAATGCTGAGCCTCACTAAATCAAGGTAAAGGAAACCCAAGCAATGCTTATCCCTGCCTCCAGCATGAGACAGACAGAGAAAAGTGCCATGAAGTCCTAAGGCATCCATCAAGATATCCTGGAGAAGAGATGCAAGGATGGAAGGCCTGAGAACAAGACCTGATACGGTGGAATCAACAAAGAAATTACTTCAAGGTTTCTGTACATTTGATATTGCACTGTCTGGGAAGGAAAGAGCTGATGCTCCATCCCTAAGCACAGAACCTGAGGCTGGGTATACATATGCAACAAAATAATGTGTGAATGAGGTGGCAGAATCACCTGGAGTGCTTCAGACAACAGGTGGGAGATACCACTTTTGAATGCTCCCCTGCACAAAAACACACATACACAAAAATACCTCCCTGCAAATCAAAAACTAGCATAGTGGGCACATGGCTAGGCTAGAATCCTGCTCCTCGATGTACTGGTTTTCTATCTGCAGGGAGTGTTTAACATAAAAAGCATTCCAAAATGTCATTCTCTACCCACAGTAGCACTCTTCCTACATTACAGGTGCAATCCTATGCATGTTTAGACAGAAATAAGTCCTACAATTCTCAGCATGTCCCAGCCAGGGGCATGCTGGGAGTTGTATGACTTTTTTCTGTCAAAACATGCATAGGATTGCACCCTAGGCCTCTTTTCCATGTGGGCAAGGAATGCAGGGGTGGCAGGCAGCAACAGGCTCCAACCCCCCCCCCCCATGTTTCATTTCATGTTTAGTGGAGAAAACACACCTGTGTATAACTTCACATAGCAGTTTCCTGTAGAAACAATGTACTGCGCACCCCCCCTTACTCTTGAATATTGAAGCGCCCCCATAGATGTTTGAAAAGAGAGTTCACTGCTGCTTATCTTAACATTTCGCTGAAATACTTTTTATAGGTACAATTTCCGGAAAGTGAATGGCAGAAGGAGTACGGGGGAGGGAGATAAGCCACTGGAGGAGATGATAAAACGCAGGGGAGCGCCGAATGATTACATTTTAAATGGCTCTCTTCAACTGTATGTTTCAATAGGTCTGCCAACTGCAGAAAAAGCACTGTGTCTTACTCTCTCCTCCCCCTGCAACAGGGCTTGCCTGCTCTATAGAAACACACCTTAGGGCTACCTATTGTGATGTAGCTACCTCAGCCTAGACTAGACCTTTCCCTAAAGCTAGGCTTCATTGGCTTTGATGTCAGGGCTAACTGAGAATGATCCAGGGAGAGTCAGATGCAATCTATACATTAAGCCATGTTGAGGCAGTCCAACCCCTGGAAGATGCAGCACAAAAGACGAGATTAATCCCCCAAGGCTCCCAAAGGTATAGGCTGAAACACATTTGTAGGGGGTTCAAGGGACGTGAGATTCTGAGGGGATCTCTACACCTCAAGTTTATTGTGCGTTCGTGGTTGCTCACTCACTGAATTGGGCGGGTCCATTACACGACGTCGTCATTGTCCAGTCATTATCCCACTATTTCCTCCCACCTATCCTGCGTTTTCCTCAAACGGAAAAAATTGGGTATTTTTTCCAGCCCACGGAACAGGAGCGCCATGACCTCCATGTGAAATTCTCCTATAGCGGAAGAAACAGCTCTGTCTGCCTGCTGTGGGCATTTGTTTTTGGTTGTTGGGGGGCAGTCAGGATGAGGAAGGCATTGAGGATGGGAGCCGGGCATGCAGGAGCAGATTTGACAGGTGTGAGGGCAAGAATCACCTGCCAATTGCATCTCCTGCCTCTGCATTTCTCAGTCGGAGGGAGAAGAGGGTAAAATGCCTCCCTGCAATGAAGAGAGACATATCTGATCCCCCACCCCACCAAGCTCTGAAGCAACGTCCTGTTGTTTCAGAGCACCCTATTAAGTTCAGTGGGGCTTACCTGAGGGTTGCAGACTTAAAGGGTGATCTAATGTCTACTCAGATGTAAGCCCCACTGAGTTTAATGCAGCTTACTCCCAAGTAACTAAGTACCCAGGATTGGGGCCACAAGAAGGAAGGAGCTCCCTGAGTTCAAAGCACGTGGCTGTAGTGTAAAGAAGCCCTTCCTAATCCCGCAAAGAAACCAAAAGCAGGGGGGGGGAGGAAGCGCGTGTAAAGGGAGTCAGTTGTGATCCTGAATTTAAAACGGAAGCAGAAAGCCCCATTTTAAATGCAGGATTTAAGGCTGGTGTAGAAATGCCCTGAGAGTGATCCAGGGGAAGCCATTTCTAGAGGGTAGCTGTGTGAGCCTACTGCAGCAAAAACAACAAAAGATTCTTGTGGCACCTGAAAGGCTAACTAATTTATTCTTTGGGCGGGTCTGTGGTGCTGAGTGCTGTTTTATTTTTTATTCTGTAATTGTTATGTACTTATTGCATTTTAATGCATATTACTGTTTTAATCAATTTAATTATGTTTGTAAGCCACCTTGAGTGCCATTTTTGGTAGAAAGGCGGGGCACAAATCAAATAAATAAATAATATTCTGGCCTAAGCTTTTGTGAAGCATAGCCTACTTCATAGTACTGCCTCTGATGCCTCCAATGGAGAGTTTCTGGTTTATATACAGTGCATATGCTGGGACGGCGGGGGGAAGAAGTGTTAACAGTGACCTGGCTCGCACAACATGACAGCCCACTATGGCTTAATTTACTGTTAAGGGCTGTCGCATCATGCCGGGCACCCATGGGCACCATTTTTACATGGCTCCCAGCTTGCCATGTCGTGCGAGCCAAGGTAGCAGGGTTGGCTGAGCGTTAGGCAACCCTCAAATAACCCATGCCTTGTTTTAGGGTTACTTGAGGGTTGTCTAACCCTCAAACATTCCCTGCCTCCTGGGTTCACATAGCACAGCAAGCTGGGTGCCCATGAGTGCCATGCAAAAATGCCACCTACAGGCACCCAGCACAACGCAACAGTCCCCGTGGGGAAATTGAGCCACAGTAGGCTGTCATGACATGGGAACAGGCCCAGTGAGGTCAGAAGGAAATTCAGTGCAGTAAGTATTGATGGCGACAATCACATTATCAACAGTGGTCATTTACACTGCAGCTGTTGCTAATAACATTCTGGCACTAGTTAAGCCAATAAACACATGCCTGTGATAAAAATCCTTTATCCTGTTTCAAGCCTCTGGAGATAGAATTAAATCTATTGATGAACTCCATCTCAGCATTCTCTCGCTCTAATCTCCCTCTGAAGTTTGTTTGCTCCACAGTGGCCACTTTAAGGTCTGTGATACAGTGTCCTGGGAGGATTAAGTGTTCTTCCACTGTTTTCTTAATATTCCCATTTCTGATGTCAGATTTGGGCCCATTTATTATTTTCCATAGAGATGGCCTGTTTGCCCTATGTAGAATGCAAAAAGGCATTGCTGACAGAAGATGGCATATATCCCACTGGAAAATAAGCGAGTGAATGAGCCCCTAATATTGGGGATGACATTATTAGGTCCAGTAATAGTGTTTCCGAGTAGATATGGGGGACAGAGCTGGCATCTGGATTTGTTGCAGGATCTGGTCCCTGTATTTGTATCCTTGTTATGTGGCCTGTCATTGTTAGAGGATAGCAGTTTTAGCCTCCTCCCTGGGCTCCTTCACATGGAGCTTTTATCCTGCCATTGAGACTGCTCACTCACAGACGTTTGTGGGTCCTTTTCATTACATCATCAACCTCCAGGGCACATCCAGAGGTATTTGCTAGTTATTCCATCTCAAAAAGATCCGGAACTAATGAACTATATTTTTAAGTCGGAATGCTCCGTGATTAAAACAGCCACTAGATGGCACTGTTTCACTGAGTTCTATGGAACCTTGAAAATTAAAAGCTTCCCCTCTCAGCAATCATGTGGTCGCCATCTGGGAGCCACTGTAAACACGGAAAGGCTCCACAACTGGAGGACTGCAGGGGGTTTCTTTAAAGTAAAGGCAGCCTCTATCTCTCATCCCAAGATCCCAAGTGGGAATTCTAAAAACTACAGCTAGAGCACGGGTTCAGCACCTCTTTCAGCCCAAGAGCTAAATTCCCTTTCAGAGAAGCTTTCGGGGGGGGGGGGAACTGTACTCCAGTTGTTGGTGGGGGGGAAAGGCAAAAAGGGCAAGGCCAAAATACCAGCATATTTTCGCATAAAGCTCTCGTTGCCAGTAACCAAGTCTTGGGAGAGGCACTTCAGTCTCTTAGAATAGGGACACACTGTGCAAAAGCTGGGAAACCACCAATAGTTGGGGGAATCATAAAATCATAGAATAGTAGGGTTGGAAGGGGCCTACAAGGCCATCGAGTCCAACCCCCTGCTCAATGCAGGAATCCAAGTCAGAGCATCCCTGACTAATGGCTGTCCAGCCTCGTCTTGAAGGTCTCCAGTGTGGGAGAGCCCACCACCTCCCCAGGTAATTGGTTCCATTGTCGTATTGCTCTTACAGTCAGGAAGTTTTTCCTGATGTTCAGCCGAAATCTGGCTTCCTGTCACTTGAGCCCATTATTCCGTGTCCTGCACCCTGGGATGATCAAGAAGAGATCCTGGCCTTCTTCTCTGTGACAACCTTTCAAGTACTTGAAGAGTGCTACCATATCTCCCCTCAGTCTTCTCTTCTCAAGGCTAAACATGCCCAGTTCTTTCAGTCTCTCTTCATAGGGCTTTGTTTCCAGTCCTCTGATCATCTTTGTTGCCCTCCTCTGAACCCTCTCCAGTTTGTCTGCATCCTTCTTAAAGTGTGGCGCCCAGAACTAGACACAGTACTCCAGATGAGGCCTAACCAGTGCTGAGTAGAGGGGAACTAGTACTTCCTGGGATTTGGAAGCTATGCTTCTATTAATGCAGCCCAAAAGAGCATTTGCCTTTTTTGCAGCCACATCACATTGTTGGCTCATATTCAGCTTGTGATCTACAACAATTCCAAGATCCTTCTCGCTCGTAGTGTGGTTGAGCCACATATCCCCCATCTTGTAACTGTGCATTTGGTTTCTTTTTCCTAGGTGCAGAGCTTGGCATTTATCCCTATTAAATGTAATTCTGTTGTTTTCTGCCTAGCACTCCAGTCTAACCAGATCACTTTGAATTTTGTTTCTGTCTTCCAAAGTATTAGCTATCCCTCCCAATTTTGTGTCATCTGCAAATTTGATCAGCATTCCCTGCACCTCCTCCTCCAAGTCATTCATAAAAATGTTGAAGAGCACTGGGCCCAGGACTGAGCCCTGCAGTACCCCACTCGTTACCTCTCCCCAGCTTGAGAAGGTCCCATTGATAAGCACTCTTTGAGTCCGATTCTGTAGCCAACTGTGGATCCACCGGATCGTTGTTTCATCTAGCCCACTTTGAGCTAGTTTGCTCATCAGGATATCATGGGGCACTTTGTCGAAAGCTTTGCTGAAGTCGAGGTATATGATGTCTACAGCATTCCCACGGTCTACAAGGGAGGTTACTTGATCAAAAAATGAGATCAGATTTGTCTGGCAGGACTTGTTTTTGACAAATCCATGTTGGTTTCGAGTAATCACGGCATTGTTGTCAAGGTGCTTCCAGAGGGATTCCTTTATCATCTGCTCCAGAATTTTCCCAGGGATTGAAGTCAGACTGACTGGTCTGTAGTTCCCAGGTTCCTCCTTTTTACCCTTTTTGAAGATAGGGACAACGTTAGCCCTCCTCCAGTCATCTGGCACTTCCCCCGTCCTCCATGATTTCTCAAAGAGAATAGACAGCGGTTCTGAGAGTTCTTCTGCCAGTTCCTTTATGACTCTAGGATGCAGTTCATCTGGCCCTGGAGATTTGAACTCATTCAAAGTCATTAGGTGTTCCTTGACCATATGCCTATCGATCTCAAGCTGCAATCCTGCCCCTTCAGCCTGTACTTCGCCTTTGCCAGGGGGGTCATAGACCCTCTTTTGGGAGAAGACTGAGCCAAAGTAGGAATTGAACACCTCTGCCTTTTCTTTGTCATCTGTTATCGTTTTGCCATCCTTATTTAATAGCTGAACTACCATTTCTTTCCTCTGCCTTTTACTATGCACGTAGCTGAAGAAAGCCTTTTTGTTGCTTTTAGCATCCCTTGCTAACCTCAGCTCATTCTCAGCTTTAGCCTTCCTGACGCCATCCCTGCAATTCTGTGCTATCTGCCTGTACTCTTCCTTTGTTACTTGGCCTTCTTTCCACTTCCTATATGTGTCCTTTTTTGTTTTCAGGTCATCCCTAAGCTTTTTGTGAAGCCACATTGGCTTCTTCTGTTGTCTTCCACCTTTTCTTCTTGTTGGAATTGTTTGTGATTGTGCCTTGAGAATTTCCTTTTTTAAAAGCTCCCACCCATCTTGGACTCCTTTTCTCATTAGCGTCACTTGCCATGGGACCTTACTGATCCTTGTTCTGAGTTTATGAAAATCAGCTTTCCTAAAATCCAGGGTACGCGTTTGACTACACTCGGCTTTTGCTTCCCTTAGAACCAAGAACTCAAGTACAACATGTTCGCTTTCCCCCAGAGTTCCTGTAACTGCTACTTTATCCACTAAGTCATCTCTGTTGGTTAGGATCAAGTCAAGGATAACTGATCCGCTAGTTCCTTCCTCTACTTTCTGTAGAAGTTATCCGCCACACAAGTCAAGAATTTCCTGGAGGGGCCATGTTTTGCAGAATTTGTCTCCCAACAAATATCGGGGAAATTGAAGTCCCCCATTACTACTACATCATGCTTCCTTAAAACATTGGCTATTTGCTTTTCAAAAGTTTAATCCTTGTCTTCTCCTTGATTGGGGGCCGGTAGTAGACTCCGACCACCAGGTTCCTTTTATTCTTTGCTCCATTTATTTCAACCCAGATGCTCTCGATGGGGCTACCAAGCTCCTCCTCCTGTATTTCTGTGCAGAGATATGTATTTTTCACATACAATGCAACCCCACCTCCCTTTCTGTTCCTCCTGTTCATTTTGAACAAGTTATATCTTCAATTGCTGTATTCCAGTCATGAGAGTCATCCCACCAAGTCTCAGTTATACCTATCAGGTCATAATTTCCCTCTTGTATTAAGAGTTCAAGTTCATTCTGTTTAGTTTCCCATACTCTGGGCATTAGTATATAGACATCGAAGACCATGTGCTTCATAGTCTGGCTTTCTTCCTACATGTGTCTGAAGACTATTATTGGGCTCTATCAGAGCTGTTCTCTCCGTTGCAGTGCATGCGCCTACGTCCATTGCTACCCCCAACATTACATCTCCATTAGGATTCAGTTTAAAGCCCTCCTGATGAAGTTCTTCATGCTGCGGCCAAACACATTCTTCCCATCCTTTGTGAGGTGCAACCCGTCCCTAGCCACCAGCCCATCTTCCAGGAAGTATAGCCCGTGGTCCCAGAATCCAAATCTCTCTCGTCGGCACCACCTTCGTAGCCAGTCATTCACCCGCAGTATTTTTCATTCCCTTTCTATCCCTCTTCTAACTACTGGAAGGATGGATGAGAAAACTATCTGGGCCCCAAAGTTCTTGAGTTTCCTTCCCAAAGCTTCAAAGTCTGACGTGATCTCTTCGTAGCTCCGCTTGGCGGTATCATTTGTTCCCACATGGATGACAAGAAAGGGATACCTGTCAGTGGGCTTTATGAGTGCAGGCAACCTTTCAGTCACGTCTCTAATCTGTCCTCCCGGGAGACAACATACCTGGCGAGTCCACGGGTCTTCGCGACATACTTGGGTCTCGATCCCACGCAGCAAGGAGTCTCCCACTACTACCACTCTTCTCTTCTTCTTCTTGTAGGCCTGGGTTTCATCGCCTCTGTTTGACTGACCTTCAGCCTCTAGCTCACTCTCATGCAGGTTCCCCTGTGATTCTTCCTCTGCAGGCTGTCCTCCAGTCTCATCCGCAAGTACCTGGAATCGGTTCCACAGCTCCACTGCTTCCACTGGTGCAGAGTGGCGTCTAGTTCTTCTCCTAACTGTCACCCTTTTCCAAGGAGTATCCTCTACTCCATTTTTCTTCACCTCAGCATGAAGGTAAGAGGAAAGAAGGTGAACCCCGGGAAAGGGTCATGTCCATCTAAGGAACCCTGGAGAGCCAGATTGGGACCCCAGGAGGGCCAGATTTGGCCCCCAGGCCTGAAGGTCTGCAGCTCTGAGCTAGAAGAACCATCAGCTCAGGTTGTGTCCTTCAGGCTGAGGCCTAGAACAAGCAGGTGAGATCTGTTGTCAGGCAAGAGACCAGTAGGAAGTGAGTAGCAGCCATGCCAAGACTTTTTAATGTCCATTTCCCCTGATCCACAGGTTCCTGGATATAGCAGAGGAATTCCTTTAGCAGCACACAAAAATTTCTACACACCCGCCAAACACATAGGTGGAGCAAGTCTAAAATTAGGTTAACTTAGAGTTCAGAAAGTTTGAGAAACACTGAATTAATCTTTCTCAAGCTGCCCACAGAGTAGAAAGAAATATAAACAGATATTTTTAGACCACTGGAGAGAGTAGTCGTAGAATGCTGGACAGAGCATCCATTGAAAATTAATCATGGCCGGTAATATTATCCTATACACACACTTTATTTGCTGCCTGTTTAAATATCTGTTCCAGTTTAAGTGGCAAGGGAGAGGGTTAGAGCCTGGTTTTGACGATCCTCCTCATCGCCATCTCCTCATCCTCCCAGGGACCTTCCGATCAATTAAGCAAAGAGGAAATGGTGGCGACAAGCAGCAGGGCTTGGTAGCCTCCCTTCCTGACTGCTGGAGTGTCAACAGCTGCTTGAGCTTTGACACCGGTCCTGGCTAGGAGGTTTTCACATATTGGCAGGTATGTGGATGACAAGAGATCATTATTCTGCAAAGCTCTTCAAGAGAAAAAAAATACACTGCTAACTTTTATGCAATCTTAAGCATAGCATAAGCTACCAAGAAATAGCTCCTGCTAAAAGTAATTAGAAGTGGAGTCATCTGATAAAGTTATAATTGCAGAGCAAACTTTTGAAAAAGAAAAAAAAAGTTTATTTGGGCTGAGGGGTTTTTCTTTCTTTCAGCATAATGCCAGACAAATGAGGGAAGACGAACTCAGTGAGAAGGTGGATGTTTAAACCAGTCTCATACATTTTGTTGTTCAGTCGTTAAGTCGTGTTCGACACTTCATGACCCCATGGACCATAGCACGCCAGGCCTTCCTGTCCTGCGCTCTCTCCCGCAGTGTGCTCAAATTCATATTCATTGCATCAGTGATGCTATCTAGCCATCTCATCCTCTGCCGTCCCCTTCTCCTTTCTTTCCCAGCATCAGGGTCTTTTCCAGAGAGTTTTCTCTTCGCATTAGGTGGCCAAAACATTTGAGCTTCAGCTTCAGTATCTGTCCTTCCAATGAGCACTCAGGGTTGATTTCCTTTAGGATGGACTGATTGGACCTCCTTGCAGTCCAGGGGACTTGTAAGAGTCTTCTCCAGCACCACAGTTCGAAAGCATCAATTCTTCGGTGCTCAGCCTTCCTTATAGTCCAGCTCTCACTGCCATACGTTGCTACTGGAAAAACCATAGCTTTGATTATACGAATCTTTGTCAGCAAGGTGATGTCTCCACTTCTTACTATGCTGTCTAGATTTGCCATAGCTTTCCTCCCAAGGAGCAAGCGTCTTTTAATTCATGGCTACAGTCACCGTCTGCGGTGATCTTGGAGCCCAAGAAAATAAAATCTCTCACTGCTTCCATTTCTTCCCCTTCTATATGCCAAGAAGTGATGGGGACAGATGCCATGATATTAGTTTTTTTTAACGTTGAGTTTCAAACCAGCTTTTGCACTCTCCACTTTCACCCTCAACAAGAGGCTCTTGAGATCCTCTTTGCTTTCTGCTATTAGGGTGGTATCGTCTGCGTATCTGAGATTGTTGATAATTCTCCCGGCAATCTTAATTCCGACCTGTGATTTATCCAACCCGGCGTTTCTCATGATGCACTCTGCATATAAATTAAATAAGCAGGGCGACAATATACAGCCTTGTCGTACTCTTTTCCCAGTTTTGAACCAATCGGTTGTTCCATGTCTGGTTCTTACTGTTGCTTCCTGACCCTCGTACAGGTTTCTCAAGAGACAGGTAAGGTGGTCTGGTACTCCCATCTCTTGAAGAATTTGCCACAGTTTGTTGTGATCCACACAATCAAAGGCTTTAGCGTAGTCAGTGAAGCAGAAATAGACGTTTTTCTGGAATTCTCTTGCTTTCTCCATGATCCAGCGAATGTTGGCGATTTGATCTTTAGTTCCTCTGCCTCTTCGAAACCCCGTACTTGTACTTCCGGTAGTTCTCAGTTCACATGCTGCTGAAGCCTAGCTTGTAGGATTTTGAGCATCACCTTGCTGGCATGTGAAATGAGTGCAATTGTACGGTAGTTTGAACACTCTTTGGCATTGCCCTTCTTTGGAATTGGAATGTAAATGGACCTTTTCTAGTCTTGTGGCCACTGTTGAATGTTCCAAATTTGTTGGCATATTGAGTGCAGCACTATAACAGCATCATCTTTTAGGATTTTAAATAGCTCAGCTGGAATACTGTCATCTCCACTAGCTTTGTGGTTAGTAATGCTTCCTAAGGCCCACTTGATTTCACTCTCGAGGATGTCCGGCTCAAGTTCAGTGACCACACTATCATGGCTATCAGGGACATTAAGATCTTTCCTGTATAGTTCTTCTGTGTATTCTTGCCACCTCTTCTTAATCTCATCTGCTTCTGTTAGGTCCCTGCCTTCTTTGTCCTTTATCATGCCCGTCTTTGCACAAAACGTTCCCTTGAGATCTCTGATTTTTTTGAAAAGATCTCTAGTCTTTCCCATTCTATTGTTTTCCTCGATTTCTTTGCACCAAAAAGATTTCTGCTAGAGAAAATGTGAAGTGCCAGGATGAATACCAGCTATCATGCCAATTCTTTGCTGTGCTATTGCACAGCTAAGTACAGAACTAAATGGCAAGCTGGCTCCACCTTCTTTAATCAAATAAATTCTAGGGCTGGTTTGACAATTGATATAAACAAATACATCTCCTCAGCCTGCTTTCTTAGATCTTGCTCCTGTCCACTATGAGCAATGAGATTGATTAGACTTCAGAGTTGGGCCTTCTCAATGGTAGTACCACATCTGAAATCCCTTGGAATCTTCTGAAGAAGTGTAAATATTACAGGTTGTATCTAATGTCAGTCCTACTTAGAGTAGACCCACTGAAATGAAAGGGACTTAAAAATTAAACTAACATTGGACGCAACCCATTTTTATTTAGGGAAGCTTAAGGTGCAATGTTAAAATAAAACAAGTTTAAAATCAGTGTTTTATTTCAAACACCTTTTAGGCCCTTAAAGCAATGTACAATCATATTAAAAGTTGATGTCCACTTACCTGGAAGTAAACCCATTTGAATTCAATGGGGGTTACTTCTGAGTAGATATGAATAGGATTGCACTTTAAGAATTGTAGTAAGATTTTTAAAAAAGAAATAAAACAAAGCTAAAAAACTGAAGACTGAAACATAGAACAAAACAGAGAAGCATGTTGTTAATGGTTTTGTTGACGCTGTACCTTGTAATACACCTGTTTAAATTTAGAGGAAGGTGGGCAAAAATCAGACCGCTACAGAAATAAATGGCTATGATAGTGTCAAGGGCAAAACAGCCAAATGAGATCAGTATTTTTACATATATTTATTATTATTAATATAGTGGCATCAGCATACACGGCACCTTAAAGAATTACGTAGACAAAATGGGCAGACCCCTGCCCCCCCACAGGGATTGTAAACTCTGAAGCAACTCTTACATAGATGGGACAAGATGAAAAGGAAAAAGATTTAGCCTTTCCCCTTAGCATCAATAATCAGGCATGAGAGATGTAATATTGCAGGGTGAGGTCTCACTTTTCAGATATACGAAAGAAATAACATAGATAATGTGATATCTTGATGATAAATGGACCAATAGCATCCAGACAGGATATCAGAATAAACCAGAAGATTTACAAGCACAGAGCTTCCTAGTTAAATAATTAGGTCCCACAAACCACTTAGGAAACTGACAGTAGCAGAGCAGTTATTAGTAAGCCAAGACCTATTTATTTATTTATTTATTTATTAAATTTATTAATTGCCCATCTGACTAGTCACCTAAAGGGTTATTGGTAAAATTTTATGCTTTAATATGCAGCTTAACCAAAAAGAAACACATTTTTAAGCTTTTGATGGAAAGGGACTGGGGGACACTGATTACTGAACAGAAATGGCTAAATATAAATAATCTTATAGAGTCAGCTTCTTTAATCCTCTCCGTATGTAAAATGGTCTTTTGCTGGTACTTAACACCAGCATAAGTAAAGATTAAATTAGATCTATTCAGTTAATAGGTTTAAATACTGGAAATGCAATGCCTGGGGTGGAGCCATCTCTACCATATGTGATGGGTGCATCATTACATCTAGAATTACCAGAACCAAATTCTGAGCATAAACTCACATATTGTGGGTTCAAATTTTGGTTTAACCCCTTGATTTGTTTTTTTAAATGTAATTGATTCAGATATTTCTCATATTAAAACATTACTGGCTATAAACTTACTAACAGCTGCCAAAATTATTTGAGCCAGGCAGGGGAAGAACACCCAGTCAACCTCGATTTGTGAGTGGCTGTTTAAAATGTCTGGGCTTAGCAAAAATGGATTAGTTAACAGAAAGCATACACAGAAGAGCTGATAATCAATACATATTAGCATCACGGATAAATGGTCTAGCTTTGTTATTTATTGGAACAATTGTGGACACAAGGTTTGACAGAAATTTGTTTTTGTTATAAAAAAAGATATTGCCTATTGTCTACTACAGCCACCCACAGATTGGTGCCCTTCAGATATTTTAGACTAAAACTCCTATCATCTCTAGCCAGCCTGGCTGGGGATGATGGGTATTGTACTCCAACACATCTCAAGGGTTCCAGGTTGGAGGAGGCTGGTCTACTAGAATCTATTCAATAGATTCTATAGATTCTATTGTATATTATTCGTCACATTTTAGTTATATATATTAAGGAATTTAAATGTACACGCTGCCCTGAAGCACTGGATTGCAAAATAGCTAGATTTTTTTTTAAGCCGTGCCTCTCATCAAGTATATTCTCAGTTCCCCCCCCTTGTAAACTTGGAACATCTGCCAAATACAGGGGAGAGCACCTTGTTCTGGCCTACAACTCCCATCAGCCCTAGCCATCATAGCCAGTTGTGAGGGTGTAACCCATTGGTATATTTTTCTTTAAGAATGTTGAGTAGGAATATTGCCGCACATGCTCAGTAAAGGAGTGAGATAGGGAGTGGCCACCATTTGGGGCAGTTACCAAAATTGCAGTGTGTGAGAAGCTTGCTTTCTCCTCTCTGCAAGACCCTGAACCCTTGAGGCAGGACTGTTTTCAAAGTTTTTTCCTTTGTTATTGGACTCATCCACCTTGAGAAGATTGCTGCAGAACTGGAGTGAACTGAGTAGAGACTGTTTTCTTTCTTCAGCCAGCATAAAAATTAAGCTTCAAATAGAAGTTTTATATTTTTGTTGTGGACTCAAGCAGAAGACAGAACTTTGGGACAGCTGTGCTCTGTTTTATTGTTTTAGTGATAAGTGAACTGTTATGCAAGTAAAATTATCACATGTGCATTATTGTTTTTAATTAAGAAATTCAAATGGCCTTTGCTGTGAGTCCCTTTCGAGACCCTGAAGAAAAGTGTTACAAGGGATCATGGGAGTTCTAGGTTAAAACATGTGGAGGGCCACAAGTTGCTCACCCCTGGCCTAATAGCATTTTGTTCAGACAAATGGGATAAGAAAAGATTGATAATTGCCCTGAGCTTAGAGACAGAACACATTTCAAAGTAACCCCACTTTCCAGGCTTGTGAATGGGGCAATTTACATTTTGCATATATTTAAGCTACCTGGAATGTGCAATCTTATCCTGGATGAATTTTGCAGCTCGCCAAGGGGCACCCTGCACAAATCAGGGCCAAACAGCAGTCATGCAGAAGTCCATCTGTGGTATACAAGAGTAGGAACTGATTCTCCCCATGAAAAAACAAGGCCACCCTTGTTCCTGTACCGTACTGATGTTATCACCACTATGAATTAAGGAAGGAAATGGAATATACTCTTTTGCCATTGTAGAAAGTAATTCAGCATTCACTCCAAATGGGGCTGGCCATAAGGTCCAAGCAGCCACCTGAAATGGCAGGACTTTTAACGCTGACAAAGGCCTGATTCACACATAACGATGACTCATAGGTTGCTTAAACCATGGGCTGTCGGGGCACAACACCAACAAGCATGCTGCCTTCCACATACTCACTGCTTCTGCTTTGCTAAACAACCCAGGAATGCCGCATTCCTGGGTTGTTAGCTGTGATGTCCGAACCCAGCACTGTGTTGTTAAGGGTTCAGCCCAGAGTTTCAGCCTATGGTTTGTTGTTGGGTTAAAATTCTGGATTGTTTAACCCTCAACAACCCACACTGCCAGGTTCAGACTTCATGACTAACAACCCAGGAACAGGGTGTTCCTGAGTTGCTTAGCAAAGTGGATGCAAAACAAAAGCAGTGAGTGGGCGGGAGACAGCACGCTCGCACACTCCCCCATAGCCCTGCCAATTTGTGGGTTGTGTAACCCATCAACTGGCATTACATGTGAACCTGGTCAGAAAAGCAGCATGCCATCCAAGAGATGCACCTCCAGCATCCTCTATGACAGGGGTAGGCAACTTGATGCCCTCTAGATCTTTTGGACTCCAACTCCCATCAGCCCCAGCTGGCATAGCCAATGGTCAGGGATTATGGGAGTTCTAGTCCACACCATCTGAAGGGCACCAGGTTGGCTATCCATGCTCTATGACAATCAAGGAATCTAGAAGTATATACTTCTCACATACACAAAATGCAGCCCCTTGGGACAACAAGAAATTGTAATCCTTGTTACCTTTCCTGTTCCTTCCCTTCCTCCATAGCCTCCTTCCTGCCCAGCCTACAAAATGTAGATCATAAGCTCTTCTAATGAGGGACCTACTTTTTCCCCAAGTTGCTCTGTAATGCACCATGTACATTGATGGAATAAAAGACAGACAGAAATAATAAATATGTTGGACTCATTCAAGAAAAATATTCAGAAAAACCCATCTTTAGCCAATGCAGTACCCTCCAGATTTGTTGGACTACAACTCCTATCATGCTGGATGGGGACGATGGGAGTTGTAATCAAACATCTGGAGGGCGCCAGGTTGGGGAAGGCTGGTTTAGCCTAACAGCAACCTGCACAGCTACACACATGCTTGTGAGTGTCAAATATGATGAAGCGTGAATGCAAAGCTCTTCTGCCTGGAAGTCACCAAAGTGCAGGATTTGTCTCTGCTCCCTTCTCACTGCTGCTTTGGTGCTACTTTAGCTCACATGCCAGGGTCAGGTTTAGATCTTTCAAGGTGCAATCCTATGCATGTTTAGACAGAAAAAATTCCTACAGCTCCTAGCATTCCCCAGCTAGCATGGCTGGCTGAGGAATGCTGCTAGTTGTAGGACTTTTTTTGTCTAAACTTGCATAGGATTGCACCCTAAATCTGTTAAAGGAATTCAGGTGAGGCAGGTTTTAGACAGGAGGGTTTCAATAAAGCAGAGACAGTCTAAATAGCTTTAAGGATAAAACCCAAGTGTCCTTATAATGACAGAATAGGAATTCCTTGTTGCGTATTGGAAGGTTTCTCCATGCACACTAGGCATGACAACATTGATACTTGGAAGATTAGGAGGTATATAAAATACCCCAAACTTAAAATCAGTGTCTGTGTGTAAATCCCTGGGTAAGAAATGAACCTCATTAACACAAAAAAAGTAGGGCTGAAAATATTTATTGGAGATTAAAAATGGTGATGGCGCCATCAAAACACCAACAATTCCAGAACATTCCAGTTCAATGCACACTAGTCAAATTGAGAGATCCAGTTTCCAAGCAAGCCAAGCATTTTATGCCAGCTCAAAGTGGCACAAGTCAGGCTTGGAAGTTCCACTATATGAAATTCAAATTGAGTACAAATCATCCTGAACCAAGAACACATAATAAAGTAGGTCCTTCCAGCTTAAATAAGTACAGATTGACTATACTTTTAAAATGACTTTTAAAAAAAATTCCTGGTTTCATATCTTTCATTTGTTATGATTTCTAAAACTATATCCCATTCATATGCCTTTATTTTTTATTAGATTGGAATGGGGGACTCAGTAAAGCAGGAAGTGTATTTTCAATTGCACCAGAATAAATGATAACAACAACAACAACATATCCTATTGCAACAAGCAGCACAATCCTATGCATGTTTACTCAGAAGTAAGTCCCATGGCGCACATTGGAGCCTATTCACTAGGAAAGTGTTTCTAGGATTGAAACCTAAGCCTAAATACATGTAACTGAAATATACATATATATTTCCCCTGTCTACCCCTTCCTCTATCTACCTCCTTCTGGTGGTGTTTTCCCCATGTTGAAATTAAGGTCGTAAACTCCTCAGGGCAGGGATAAGTCCTTGTACTTTGCAAAACGATGACACATAAGTAAATAAATAAATAAATAAATAACAACTCCTGTAAAACCAGCATGGATAACTTGTGGCCCACCAGATTTTTGGCCTACAACTCCCATGATCTCTCACCATTGGCTACGCTGGCTAAGGCTGATAGGAGCTGTAGACCAAATATCTGGAGGGCCAGAAGTTGCCCACTCCTGCTGTAAGAAGTATCTACTGGATCAGCAAATATGCAAGCTTGTTGGCCTAGAACACAGGAGGTATACGCATTATTTTGCTACTTTATTTTATTCTACATTAAAGAGAGTGTAATTTTCTGAAATTCAATGCTAAATTCACTCTGCAAACCTTTTTCTGACCCCGGTGCTGTGCAGGAAAAAGAAAGAGCTTATCTCTGCGTGCATATCTTCCATACTATTTTCCCCCTGATTCCTGGAGTATTTCATAATACACAAAGGCAACCCCAATTAAATGGACATGAACTGACATGATTGTAAACTGCTACTCCCTCAAGATTCTTTTTTTTTCTTTTCTTTTTTTCCAAACAATAGAAAACAGTTTTATTTGGAGGTAAGCAAAGAAACAAATACTGCTGGATACATAACAAGCCACAATTACTAGAACCCAAAATATGGAAATAATGAAGCAATTTTTAAGGTTCTTTAAAACTTTTTGCTCCTATTTGATTCACACTATATAGACATAATCAGGGGAATGTTAGATACACCGAGATCCCACTTAATCCAACGAAATCTCCACATCTCACAGTGCATTTAAATCCCAGAGATTTTCCATGTAATGTAAGCTTGTCTAACTTTTCCTGAACTACACTGAATTACAAACAGCAATAACTTTTTGCTATCCCCTCTGGCTAACTCTTCAAACTTTCCTTCCTCTGCCTCTATGATCCTTCTAAATTTGTGATCCCCAAAGTAGCACCTGTGGGCACATGGGCACCCACCAACACTTTCCTTAGCTCCCACAACACCCTCACCCATCTCAGTGTTTTCTTTAAAATTATAAACATATTAACTGGGTGGCTGGGATGATTTCAAAGCAAATCACCCCCAGCCACCCGCCATCTCTATTTCTCCAGAATGCCTCTGGGCTTCATGTGGCATTCTTACAAAGTTTAGATGGTGAATGGCTGGAGGCAAATGCTTCACTTTGAAGTATAACCTGCTACCTGCAAAAAGAAAGAAAGAAAGAAAGAAAGAAAGAAAGAAAGAAAGAAAGAATCCCACCCCTGTTGATGAGTAAGCTGGGCAGGGGTGGGGATTGAGAAAGGCACTGTAGAGCCAGCACAGGGGTTGAGAAAGCCAGTGTGGCAGCTGGGAACCTAGTGTCGTGAGTTTCTCTATATTGCATGTTTTGTCTTGATTTTTGTCTGTGTTCTGTGCCTCATCTGTGGATTTTGTATGTGTGTTTTGTAACTGGGGGCTCAAACTCAACCTCTGCCCTCTACTCAGTTCCTCAGGCTATTAGCTTGTCTTTTAGCTTCCCCAGTTCACCTTCTGTGCAATGAGTTGTTTTTTAACTGGCCATACCCACCACCATGGCAGCCATTTTGTGACACTGCCTAGGACAGTTGCTTAATATTCAAAGTGTACCCACCGACTTAAATGGGCTGGTGACCCCAGTCATAATGGTCCATTATATGACGTCAGTGGCGTTCACTCCAGCGTAAGTAGGTACTTGAACTGCACCATCCAAGTTAAATATCAACTAGTGGCCCTGATCCTGCTAAAGTTAGTTGTGAAACACAAGCCCTCTTACAGCTAACTTGTTGCATTTCAATGGGACTCAGTAGGGAATAACTAGCTGAACTGCGGCCAGCAAATATAAGCACCACAGTGTGTGTGTGTGTGGGGGGGGGGAGAATGGGAGGGGGGTGTTAATAGGCACTTTTCTTGAGATGTTCTCAGATCATCAAATGTTCTCCAGAGTGTAATTATCCATCTCCCATAATATCTTCCCATATATGAAAGTACATAGTATAACACTACAGCTTCAAATGTATCACAATCACCACCCATTTAGTTTCATAGTCTGTTAAACATACGTGTGTGTGTGTGTGCGCGCGCGTGTGTGTCTATAATTACTCCACTACAGTCTATAGTCCTCTTACTCAAGGTCAGTTCAAATGTAACAGTTTCCTCCATGGGAGAGTTTATAGAATAATTCTCAAGGAAGAACGTACATAGAAACAGTTCAAACAGAACTAAAAACCCTGTGGCTTTTTCAGGAAAGATTCCCCAGCAGGATACTGAATTCCCACCAGCTCAAAGTGCTGGACTTTTCCTGATAATTCCATGTGGATTTCAATTCTAACACAACTTCCCAAGAGCACAGCAAGAGAACAAAGGTAGAAAGCTGTACTTAAATCTGTGCATAATGTGTAGCCAAAGGTAAGCACTTTTAAATCCCATTCAATGGGAGGGAATTAAACACATGTTTAACTCTTCCACCAGAATTTTTATTTATTGATTATTATTTAATTTATTAATCGCCCATCTGGCTGGTCACCCAGCCACTCTGGGCGATGTACAACATACAATAAAACAATAAAATTCTACAATAAAAACATTTTCTAAAATACCCTAACCCACCCCAAATGCCTGCCTGAACAGCCACGTTTTTAATGCACGACGGAAGCTCATTAAAGAGGGGGCATGACGGAGTTCCCTAGGGAGGGAGTTCCACAGAGTGGGGGCCACCACAGAAAAGGCCCTCTCCCTCGTCCCCACCAGTCTAGCTGTCCTGGCTGATGGGACAGAGAGAAGGCCATCCGAGGCTGATCTTGTTAAGCGGCCTGTCTGGTGCTGCTGGAGGCGCTCCTTAAGATAGGCTGGGCCGGAACCATATAGGGTTTCAAAGGTCAAAACCAACACCTTGAATTTGGCTCGGAAAACAACTGGTAACCAGTGCAACTCCTTCAGCACTGGAGTGATGTGATCTCGCTGGCGGCTGCCTTTAATCAGGCGAGCCGCCGCATTCTGTACCAGCTGCAGCTTCCGAACCATCTTCAAGGGTAACCCCACGTAGAGCGCATTACAGTAGTCTAAATGAGAGGAGACCAGGGCATGTACTACCGATGGGAGCAGATGGTCGGGAAGGAAGGGGCGCAGCCGCCGTATCAGATGGAGTTGATACAGTGCTGTCCGGCTCACAGCTGACACCTGAGCCTCCATGGACAGCTGGGAGTCCAAAATGACCCCCAGGCTGCAGACCTGGTCTTTCAAGGGTAGTCGTACCCCATTCAACACCAGGTCAACATCCCCTAGCCTCCTCTTGTCTCCCACCAAAAGTACCTCGGTCTTGTCAGGGTTCAGCTTCAGCCTATTCCTCCCCATCCAGCCACTCACCGTCTCCAGACATTTGGACAGGGATTCTACGGCCAACCTTGGTGAAGATTTGAATGAGAGGTAGAGCTGCGTGTCATCCGCATATTGATGACACTGCACCCCAAACCTCCTGATGATAGCCCCCAGCGGCTTCACATAGATGTTAAATAGCATCAGGGAGAGGATGGAACCCTGTGGCACCCCACAAGTGAGTGGCCACAGGTCCGAAACCTCCTCTCCCAGTGCTACCCTCTGGTACCTGCCGGAGAGGAAGGACCGGAACCACTGCAATACAGTGTCTCCAATGCCCAACCCCTCCAGGCGGTCCAGGAGGATACTGTGGTCAGCGGTATCAAAAGCCGCTGAGAGGTCGAGGAGAACAAGAAGGAGCATTCACCCCTATCCAGAGCCCTCCTCATATCATCTACCAAGGCGACCAAGGCCGTTTCTGTCCCATGACCAAGCCTGAAGCCCGACCGAAATGGGTCTAGATAATCAGTTTCTTCCAAGTGTGCCTTCAACTGCACCGCCACCACCCGCTCAATCACCTTGCCCAAAAATGGCAGATTTGAGACTGGGCGAAAGTTGTTCAGAACTTGAGGATCCAAGGAGGGCTTCTTTAAGAGCGGTCTTATCACTGCCTCCTTGAGGGCTGATGGCATCACTCCCTCCTCAAGGGAGGCGTTCACCACCGCCCTGATCCCCTCACCCAGTCTCTCTCTGCAGCCCATAATGAGCCATGATGGGCAAGGATCAAGTAAGCAGGTGGTCGGCCGTACAGATGAAAGCACCTTGTCCACTTCATCAGAATCTCTGGGACTTTAAAAAATATTGACCTGGTTACATCATGCCCAAATTTCTTTAAAGTTTATTTACTTTTAAGTATGTGAGCGGACTGGCATACAGACATCCCGTCACTTTAAGAATCCTCTGCCCTTCGCCAGCACAATATCACGTTATGAAACCCCCCCAGATCACAGACTACCAAGACACTTTTAAATTCACACAGATATTTGATAGATTAGCCACATCCTTGCCAATCCTCACCTTCTTAAGATATATCTCAGCACTGATGGTCTCCCCTCTCACATATTACTTGCGTACATGCAACATGCACCTATCTCAGACAACCAACCCAATTGGAAGTTTCCACCCAGCTGTCACTCAAGAACCCCCTGATTAGCATACAATCAAAAAATATTTTCCCCATGCTCCAAGGACCATGGAGTGACCTGGCGCTACATGTGTTTGCTACTTTTGACTGATCTGTATAGGTCTAGATCAGTCAACTTCCCTCAACCTGACACCTGCTAGATATTTTGGATTACAGTTCCCATCATCTCCAGCCATTGGCCATGCTGGCTGGAGCTGATGGGAGTGGTAGTCCAAAACATCTGGAGGGCATCAGGTTGGGGGAGGCTGATTTAGGTAGACCAGTAAGCTGTTTTATTTTCTTTTATCACCCACAGTCACCAACTTTCTCCTATTTTCCCTTTATATATTCTTATTTAATAAATCTGATTAACTGGGAAACTTGGAATGGATTGGATTTTTACACCACACAGAGGGATACGCTCCCTCCATGCTGCCTTGACCTTTTGGGGCTACTCTTTGGGGCTTTAAAGGAAGAGAAGGAGGGGAAGACAGGTTAATAGCTCAACTAGCAGAGACTGGAAGCTTAGCTGGCAGTTCACTTATTCCAAGTTAAATAAATGTAGGTCATGAGAAGCTCACTCACCTTGGTTGAAGCTGACTAGGAGTGATGGTGGTGGTTTTATTGATTGATTTATTTTATTAATTAGAGAACAAGGTGCTGACAGTCTGCTCTGCAAGGTTAGCACTGGGACAGTTGTTCCCCACCTCCACCTGGAGTTTAAAGTGACACTGACTGCAAGCAAAAACGAAAGGTCTTGTGTCACCTTAGAGAGGAGCAAACTATGGCAAAAGCTTTTATGGAATGGAGTTGACTTCTAGGTCAACCTTACAGAACGGAGTTCATAAAAGAGGGCAACTAAATTGGGTGAAGAGAAAACTGGTGTGCAAATGCTTCCATCCTTATGCTGATTTAAGAGCAAGCAAGCCATTATAGAGACCCACTCTGATTCTCGGGGGGGGGGGGTTCCCACTCTTTTCATCCATAAGGTCACCAAGTTCTATGGGCTTTCCTACTTCAATTAGGCTTTCTGGTCAAGGACAAAAAGTCACTAGATAGCATCTTTCCCTCCATACCTTCTCTAATAAAGTTGCCAAACCAGGGAGTTTCAAGTCCAGAAACTGCCAGCAAAATCTATTATATATAGCAGGGGAGGCAACCTGGTGCCCTCCAGATGTATTGGACTACAGTCCCCATCAGCCCCAGCCAGTATGACCAATGGCCAGGGATTGTGGGAGTTATAATCCAAAACTTCTAGAGGGTACCAGGTTGCCTACCCTTGATTATACTTTCAAGCTTTCTTTTAATGAACAATATTCCAAGGAGTTGCTTCCTCCTGTCTCCAAATAAGTGAAAGCTCTTCTTTTAAACAATTGCCTCTCTTCCCAGAGTTATCACCACTCTGTGGAACAGGAGGAGCATCCCTTGCTTCCTAACATAATGGCACCATAGAGTAAGAGTATCTTTCTAGCTCAAGTGATATGAAACCATAACATGCTTTATACATACCTACATACATACATATATACATATATATAAATGACCTTCATATTTGGCTTTATTTATTTCTTCAGGGCCATCAGTGTACCTGGTGCTTGACAGAGTATGACAGGACAGGTCCCTGCCCCAAAGATCTTATGATCTTAAAATTTAACACAGGGAAAAAACCCGAGCAAGGGCTGGGAAGGCAAGGGCTGCTAAAAAAGGAAGTGATATGTGGTTGCTTCAGCAGCATGTTGTTAGGCTGAGTTACAGACTTAGCTCCAGTAGGGCAGGGTGCAGTACCTCAGGCCCAGGGGCCAAATCTGTCCCTCCTAAGGTCCCAATCCAGACCTTCAAAATTCCCCAGAAGGCCCTGCCCCCTTCCCCTACCACCCCCTTTTCCCCAACCACCCATTGTTTGATGGTTTCCTGGCTTTTCTGCATGTTCCCCCATTCTAAAAGATTGAAATGCCTCTCCTACGGCTTAGTTAATGGAAGTAAGAGCTTTAAGCTAAAATATGCTGGTATCTTTAGTATTTTGGCTCCTCGCCTTTTGCCCTGCCCACTCCCAGAATGTGGCCCTGAGAGTTTCTCCAAAATAGAATTCAACCCTGGGGCTGAAAGAGGTTCTGCACCCCCTGCAGCAGGACATGGGAATTGGGGGTTGTGCCAAAGACTTAGGAACATGGGGGCCTTCCTGATACTGACTCAGACCATTGGACCATCTATCCTAGTACTGTCCATAGTAACTAGCAGCAGCTCTCCAAGGTTTCAAACAGGAGTCTTTCCAGCCCTACCTGGCTTCACAGCAAAGGTGGGCTTTGAGGAGGATTGTGAAGGAAGGAAGATGGATGTCGTCACACAGGTGTTCTGGGAGGAAGATCCAAGCATATGGGGCAGCAAGGGCAGTGCAGGGATTTAGGGTGACATGTGCACCTTGCTACCCACAAGTCAGGAATTGATACTGATGATGGACAAGAAGCGCTCAAGGATGTGATCTGTGCACCTCCAGGATGAGCAATACTCAAAACCAGTAGAACTCTATGCACACCTGATGATATTCAACTGAGCTATGTGGTGAAGTGGCTTTCTGAAGCCTGGCACTTGGTCAGTTCACTCATCAGCACTCATTCAGCCTGGTCGCACATTACAACAGCCCACTGTGGCTTACTTTACCCACAGGGGCTTTCACAATATGCCAAGTGCTTGCCGTGGCTTGTTGTGTCATGCAGACCCAGGTGGCAGGAGCTGTTTGAGAGTTAGGCAACCCTCAAATAACCCTAAAACAAGCCATGGGTTACTTGAGGGTTATCTAACCCTCAAAGAACCCCTGCCAGCTGTGTTTGCACAACACAACAAGGCAAGCTGGGTACCCGCAGGCACCAAGCAAAAATGGCACAACATGACAGCCCCTGCAGGTAAATCAAGCCATGGTGGACTGTCATGTCATGCAAACCAGGTCACTATGTTTTTATGTATCTTTAGCTTGCTTGTCTCACCATGTGCTGATGGGCAAACTGAATGAGTGACATCACATCACAAGGCCTCCTCATCAAGCAGTCAGGTTGAATAATCCACTCAACCAGTCTCTATCTGTACACAGAGGGTTGCCTGAACTGGCCTTTGTCCTCTTCACCCCTCTGTTCCTTGTCTCTCTGGCAGTACTTTCTATATAGTTTCTACAAGGGGCAATACAACTACAAACATCACATGAGAAAACACTGCAAAAAAAATAGGAACATAGGAATCTGCCTTTTACTGAGTCAGGCCGTTGGTCCATCTAGCCCAGTATTGTCGACATGAATCAGCAGTGGCTCTCCAGGGTTTCAGGCAGGAGTTTTTCCAACCTTGCCTAGAAGTGCCAGGGATTGGATCTGGGATCTTCTGCATAAACACCATGTGCTCTACCAGTGAGCTAGGGTAGCATTCACAAAATAAAAAATGTGACCACCTTGAAAGATATCACAAAATAGTGCCTGTCGCCTTCTTGAACTGCAGACCACGGTGCATTTTCACATTGTCCGTAAGACAGAAGAACAATTGGAAGGCCTTTTCCAACAGCAAATGGAGATCAGCTTTGAACCAAAACATCTTTCCCATCCAAGAAATCATTGAAAGACTTGAGTCTTGACATATGTCTCCATAATGTACTGCAATTGTAAACCTAGCAATGCCTATGTCCTATCTAGCTTCCACTTCCCCCACAACCCCTTTGCAGTCAATGCAGCTGCATCAGAGCACAAAGGAAAATGAGACTTAATTCAGAAGCCTTTTAAGCATCCTCCCATCTACAAGGTAATATAAGAACATGTGGTATCCATGATACAACAATGTGTAAGTTTTGCTGGTACTGGTACAAAATAACCTGGAATAGGTAGTGGTCGATGTAGTGATCCCACAAAATATAAGACATAAAAAATAAGCATTGTGGATTTTTAAAAATTACAACGTTGGTCAGTTTCAGAATATGTAAAGACTCCCAGGTGTCTTATTTCTCATGAAAATCATTTTAAAATCCACACTTGGGCAATACCTTTTTAAAACTAATGAAAATGCCTCCAAAATGTGCTAGCTTTCAAGTTCTCCAGAACTCTTAATAAGGCTTGGTGGTACCAAAAAAAGGATGGGGGAAGAAATAGAAAAATCTTCCACCATCTCCTGCCCTTTGGTATCACATAGCCTGATGACATTCTAAAGAACTCAAATGCTTGAACACTTTTGTGCCTAATTGCAAATATCTAGCACTTCCATAAAACTGAAACAATCAAATTTATCCTAAAGAAGAGTTAAATACTTTGTATAAAGTCTTACATCAAACAAATAAGAATACTTTATAAATAGTTGTCTTAAAGACTAAGACATCTGTGGGACTTATTTGGAAGTCCCACATGTTCACGGGAATGCAGCCTTAACGTTACACAAATTCGTTTTGGTATTAAATGAAATTTTAGTCTGTAAAATTATGACTGGCTGTATATGCAGTTCCACAAACATAGCCACAGAGGATGAAACACACAGCATTTAAAAAAAAAACAAAAAACCCGTTTCTTCACTTCTACCAAAAGGAGTGGAATGGCCTGAACTCTCAATACATTTTTGACTGATTGACCAACCCAGGTATATACGCAACATCTCAGATACTGATCAAAATCCGTCTTTTAAACAATTGTCCTTCATACCAGAATATAATGGGCACATAACAACAACAAAAGCACCACAGAACAAAACCAGCACCTTCCAACAGTTCCAAGGGGTGATAAACAGGATCATGCCTTTTCATTCTGGATTATCTAACCAGAACTATCACCAATCTTCAGCTGGCAATCTCTAACACGATTTAGTTATTGTCACCATTCAATGAAGGTGCAGGAAAATGCAGGCTCGAACAACTTTTTAATACGGCTCTTTAAGATGTACCAAAGTGCAACAAAACTCCACTGAGTAGTCTTGATATGCCCACTTATTTTGATCTACCAACCAAACACAGCTAAACTTCCTCCTTTTGGGCAGGGGAAGAAAAAGTCCATATACCACTTTGTGTAATATACACCTTTCTACAATATGGTTCTTTTCTGGTAATGGGACTTTATATTCCCTTCCCTCGATTCTCAACCCAGTCAGTTTCCCACCACTACCAACCTTCTAATGTTAAAAATTGGTCAGATATTGCACCCCGAATGGTCTGCACCACCACTTTGCTTTATAACACCCTCCGATTTTCTTCCTCCCCCTTTCCAGATGTTACGTTGTAGGTCAGCTGCCCTAGGGCAATAGCTCCAGTGCAGAACTTTCATCCCAGTGCACATGAGCATGGCAACAGGGAGCTGCACAGGCCCAGAAGAAAGATTCAAGGCAAAATCTATTAATCTAGATCTTGAGACCCAGCCCACTGCAAGCTGTTGGCCCTCTCCGTTTGTCATGGGCATGATCTGAAGTCACCAGACAAAGCCACAAGGAGCCAGTAACATCTGCTGAAAGGAAGAGTAATACTATCCTGGGAGGGTGAAGTGGGGGGCTGGGAGAAGAAGCCTGTGAAAGACTTCCTATAGTCTACACCTTGCACATGTTTGGAAGTGCACAGAAGGCTAAAAGAGAGACAACTGTATGCAGCTAATCTAGTGCGTATACACACACACACCAGTCCCAGATCATGATGTCCTTCAGCGTTGGCGTGTTAAAAGTTCAAGGAAACTTTTACAACTTTAATGCTACTTGATCTGTTTTTAACTTCCTTAAACGCTAGACTTTAGGGCTTATTTCAAGGTGTCCTTATAATACACACCACCTATGGTTTTCCAAATAATTCCAACTTCTTTAATAAAGCTCAGCTCTTTACGAATCATAAGCAAGCTGGTTTTTAAGGACGAGAACCTTAGAAGTTTTCAGCTGGGGTGGAAGCCCTCCATGTCATGCTGATGGGGTATTTTTTTTCTGTTTCCTTATCTGTATATAAATATAAAATATATAAAGCAATCTATTGAAAACGGTGACAAACATTTGCATGAAATCACTTCCTCTCTCTAGGTAAGGGAAAACTCCACATATGCCACTTTTTCCATATACACCCTTCTGTAACATGGTTACTTTTTATTATGGAAATAATTTTTTTCCCAAACGGCTTGAAATAAAAGGATTTCTGATCTCCATCTTCTACATCTTTCTGTCCCACAACACACGTACAGAAGTGCCAGGAGAACGGGAAGAAGATGGCCGTTTCTGATCCAATATAAAAGCTCTTTTGTTGAATTCACACACAAAAGCCAAGAATCACTTTTCATTTCTAGGCCCTGAAGGAAATGAAAGGCAACGGTCCTGCTGCTCTACAGTGCAAAAGAAGCAAAGATATCCCAAACGTTTGGGAACGGCCACTGAGAGTTCAGAACCAACAATTTTTTAAGAAGAGTGGAAAGGGACTGGGGGAAGCAAGGTGGAAATCTGCAGCTCTCCTGTGGGTGCTATTCAATCTCTTTTATGCCTTGTATAAAGGAGGAAATGTAATCCCAATAGGTCCACCACCGATTGTTTAACCAAAAAAAAAAGGAGCGGGGGAGAAAAACACAACCAACCAGTTGATCCATTCAGGAGCAGCAAAAGTAGCAAGCTGGCTGTGATCACTTACTTGTCCGTCTCTTGTGACATGTTTGATCCAATGAACTTTCTCCCCTTTTCCAGGTGCCTCAGTCTCTCTGGTGAAACTGGACTTTCAGGTCTGTGCAGGTAAAGGTGTGTGTGTGGTGTGTGTGTGAGTGCGAGCGAGCGAGCGAGCGCCCGGGACGGCAGAACCAGAGCTACTGGTAATTCTGCTTTTCTTCCCCCCCTCTACTTCTCCCTCAGCCAGCCGCGGAGGTAGGAACGGGACAGGTAAAGCCCCCTTCTCCCCGCCCCTCGCATGTGGAAAGGAGACTGGCTGGGCTCTCGCTCTCCCTCCCCCTGCTGTTCAGGGCACCGAGCAGGGAAGCAGCAAAAACCTAAAGGCGCCTACAGGTAACTTTCCCAAGACGAGTTGGATTCTTTCACTAAGGGATTCGAGGCAAGAGGGACGAGCTGCGAGCTGATTGGGCAGGACGGGCCCTCAGGTGAGCAGCCATTGGAAGAGGCGCGTTCAGGTAAGGCCCTGGCTTAGAACGCCGAGCGAACTCACCTCTGTGGAAAGCAAAGCTGGACTGGTTGAAGGAGAGCAGTGTGTAGGGCGGGGGGTTGGAGAGAGAAGCTGGATGGGGAACTGTGTGCCAGGGCAGGCGAGGCCTGGCCTGGCCTGGCCGAGGAAGCCGCTCGACCACGCTGAACTAGCGCGCTGCGAGGACGCGCGAGAGCTCGCTTGAGGGGGGGTCTTAAAAGCGCGGGAGGGTGTGAAGGAGAAATGGAAACACGAAATGAAGCCACCAGTTTGCCTGGACTCAGGCTTGGGACAAGAGCCGACTGAGCGGCTCTTGCAAACTCTGCGTATACTTGGAGCTATTCTCAGGGCCCTCAGCAGTCGCCTCCACCTCTGCCAGCCTCGCTCAGTCGCAGCCAAAGGGAGGGAGAAAAATTGCCAACCAACATGGAGCCCAGAAAGAAGTCAAGGCACCTGCCCGTTTATGGACTTCTGAAACACAGGGACTGAGTGACAGAAACGGCCTGCCTAAATCACTTTTCTTCCACAAGCGGTTACCTACCTTTTACATAAATGCCTTTCCTCGTGGTTTGGGTTTGCGTGAGCGAGTGTGTTTTAAACCTGTGACAACAGGATTTACAGGCCTGCCCAGGATCACAAAAGACTCCAGTTAAGACTTTTATTCAGCTGTAAAACTCATTTTGTACGGATTTGCTTGCTTTAGGAGCTTTAGATAGTTGTAGGTAGGACAAAGTAGAGGAAGGCAGCTTCATTCCCACCCTTCCCCATTCTTCAGCTGGAAACTTTTTAAACTACCTCCCTGGCTAAGAGAATTACATTTTATTTATCTCTCTCTCTCCCGCTCACGCACGCACACACACACACACTGTTTTACTTGTACCCTAAGCTCAGTGATGGGGGAAATATTATTTATTTGAAATATTTATATCTTCCTGCCTTTCTGTCTGACAACAGGCTGCCAAGGTGGGTGATAATAAGTGAAAATCAATACATAATAAGCTTTTTAAAGGCAGTGGTGATTTATGAAAGTTTCCAGGGGGGGGGGGGCGACGATGATGGAAAATGTCCTTTCTCCAGGCCTTAGATTCCTTAATACTCTGCACTGGCCTGCTTTCAAGAGTATTCACAGAGTACAAGTCTGTTATTTGTAATATTTTAAATGGCCTGGGAATGAAATACCAGGGTTTTCAACGTTTTGACTATTGACCCTGTTTTAGGTATCATTCAGTGGCGTGGTGATAAGCAATTCAGGCTGCAATTCTAAGATGTACACTTATTTGGGAGTAAGCCCTATTGAATGCAGTGAGATTGACTTCCACGTAAAGTTCAGGTCCATTTGTTGTGAATTGTCACTTGCATGTGATGAGTAAGAATAAGCAACCAGACAGGGAAGCTTTTGTAAACTTTATAAGGATGGGTTCATTTGTTAGGAGGGCTAGTAAAAATGCTTTGTGGACTGTTAACTTTTAAGGGCTGACTTGCAAGGCAGAAGTAATTATGGAATTTACTTCAAAAAAATGTGGCGATAGGCACCATTTGATGGTTTTCAAAAAAGAATTAGATAACTTCATAATGAAAGGTACGCTATTGGCCATGATAGCAAAATGAAACCTCCATTTTCAAAGCCAATATACTAGATGCTAGGGCCAAAAAACACAGTGACCTGGTTCACATGTCATGCCAACCCACAGTGGGTTGTTCCCATGAGTGGTTGCAGGGTGGCTTAGCGTGACGTCTGAAGCCGGCACGGTGTTTCTGTTGGGGGTTTTTGCAAACAGCCACCTTGAGAATCCAAGGGTTGTTTAGGTTAGCTTGTTCTCAGGGTTGCTTGTCATGACGTCCGAACTCAACAGGGTGGCTTCAGTATGGGTTGGGTAAAATGGCAAGAGCAGCAAAAAACTCTGCTGGCTGCTATATGGAATCTCGCTAACAATATCCCCTCTCTGTTACATCTTGAAATGACACTAGTAAATTTATTCCTCCACTTTGTCGTCTCCTTAAACAGCGACACCTTTTTTTCCACCTGTGGGTAGATTTACGCAAATGTAACTTTTCCCCCACTTTCAAGGAAATTTGTGCAAATTTAATGGGGTTTGTTACCTTCAAGGAAATTTGTGCTAATTTACTGTTATTTTTTTAAAGCTTTCTGGGAGATTTGCACAAATCTGCTAAAGCATAGTAACTATAAAATAATGTTAAATATGTGCAGATCTCCCCAAAGGTGAAAAAAGTAACATTAAATATTTGCAAAAAAAAATTACCAAAAAAACCTCTAGTCCACTAACGAGTGCAAATGCACTCAGTAGCGGAGTAGGGTGCTGAGGTGGTTCTGCGAAGGCCCATTGGATATGTGCCAGGAGTAGACAGGAGGACTAAAGGGGAAACAAGCCACGGCAAGCCACAGAGTGCCTCATTGTCTGTTAGGAGCAACATGGGTTCATGAGAGAACAACTAACCCACTGTAGCTTATTTTCAGGGTGGCTTATTGTGATGTGCAAACTGGCCCAGAAATGCTATCAACTTTATACTCTACTTGTGAGGTTCCAGAGGCTTCTGGCTGATCACTCTTAGAGACATAATGGGCTACATAGTCTTTGGCCTTACGTAGAAGGCAGTTTGTATGTCAAATGAAACCTTAATTCAAAACACATTTTATTTAGAAGCAAGTTCTGCTGATTTAAATAAAACATGTTTCCAAATAATGTGAGTTTAGGATTATAGTCTAATACTCTAATCCTAAATGTATTATGTGGATGCACATCCCACTGAAATTTAGAATCCAGCTGCTTCTTGGCTTAAGTATTTTGGTTTATTGATCAAGCTGTAGACCAAAGTCCTGTTCAGTAGAATTTTACATTCCAGACATCTGGCAAGTCCCTGTAACCTTTATTTGTATATTTGCCATTGAACCAGCTCCACAATGAAGAAAATCTAATCAGAGCAGATCCTGAGACAGATCAAAGCCCTGTCCATCCACTTAAAAATGAATTGATGCTTACAAGAACAGCTAGAATACAGCTGCAATCCTATTTACACTTCATGTGGGAGTAAGCACCATTAAGGGTGCAATCCTATGCATGTTTAGACAAAAACAAGTCCTACAACTCCCAACATTCCCCAGCCAGCCATTACTGTTCTGTTCCACAACAATTTCTTTGGCTACTTTGACTAATAGCTGCAATTTTGCTGTGGCAGAAAGCAACCAAGTTAAAAGGCAACTGTCTTCATATCATCCTACTTCACATGTGCATATTTTGCTCCATTTAATAGTAGTATTGTTTGGACTTGACAGATGAGGACAGAGAATCAGGTATTCAAATAGGGTTTAACTAAGGTTACACATTATACTTATAATTATAAGCACCTAAAATTATGTGTTATGGAAGCTGCTAAAACAAATCTATGGGATGACAGATGCTAATGGCTTGTATTTGTATCAAAGCAGTGCTGTTAACAAGTTCAATGAAAAAGAGCAGATGTTTGAGCAACCCATTGTCTTAGTAGAAGGGGAGGCTTACCATGTGTTTGTGCTTATGTGTTGCTATGTCACTGTCAGCTTTTGTGCCAGATTCCAGCTAGGAACCCCAGATACAAAGCCAGCTGCTAATTTTGCAACAGGTAGCACTTATAGTTAATCTCTCCTGCATCTTAAAACTTAGCAATCATCTTCTTTTATCATTTGTATTGGGGGCTTTTCTGCCTCATTAGGGTCAAGAAACATTATTTCATTTTATCTCTCCTACAGTATGCAAGCTTGACTTAATTTCTTGAGTTGTCTGATCCTTGATCACTTTCTGCTTTTATTTTATGGCATATAGTGATGTAATAACCTCGGGGGAGTTGTGTAGAGGCTCCTGTCTTGGGGCAGGACAAAATATTCTTCCATTTTTATGATTCTGTCAAAACATATTTACAGAATTTATTTATATATTACTGACTTTGTGCGGTATCCTAAAAATGCTTTTGCAGAAATAAAATCCAAGTGAGTTCAGTAATGCAATTCCTAGAAAATATTTAGGACTGCAACTTTACCCAGTTTATTCTTGTGGTCCTCATGTGGCTAACTACATATAGTCAAGAATTAAGGGAATGTAGCGAACCAAATTCTGTTCTTCATTCAGCAAGCAACATTCCAAGACTATGGAAATGCTTACTAATGGTTTTTGTATCTTGCTCTGCCTTATATTGGAGGCTATTGGCATGAGCCTGGCTTTCTCAGTGTAAGAAATGAACAATATAAGCCTTATCCTTAAATATTGTCACCTATGATAAATTGTTAATAGTTTCTAGTATAAGCAGCTATATATAGCAAACATGTACCATATAAGTGATGGCTGAAAAGAGATAATATGTTTTGGTCATAGATCGATTTGGTCAGAGGTTATTAGAATTGGATTCCTAGGAAGGTGGAAGAATCAAATCTCCACGTTGGAAACTATTTGGAATTAAACTGGCCTTTCTGCTGCTGGACAATATGCTCTCTTCCTTTTAAAAAAATATATCATAGTACATATCCCAGAATACCTTCAGTGCAGATTATTCTTTCCTGAGCCCATGTAAACAAAATTTCCTTGAAAAATTAGTACTACTTATTGCTTGGATATACATCATTTTTTGCGATAAGCTATCGCTTTAAACAAATATAACTGAAATCAAACCAGGTATACAGATTAAGGCTTACTCAATTCAGGGCCCATTCTAGGTTCCTTGGACAAGTCTAGGTTCAAATATCTAAGCCAAAGTGTAAAAGTGTATACCAAATGGGTTAATGCTCATTTAAGCACCCATTTCATGGAGGGTAAGGAAATCAATGGCTACTAGTCATGATGGCTACATATTTGAGTCCCACCAGGAGTATGCTTCTTTATACCAGTTGCTGGGAAACATGAGGGTGAGTGTGCTATTGCACTCGTGTCCTGCTTGTGGACTTTCCATAGACATCTGGTTGGCCACTGTAGGAACAGAATACTGGACTAGGTAATCCTTTGGTCTGATCCAGCATGGCTTTTATTATGTTCTTAAGCAGTTAATGCTTCGACAAAATGTCTTGTGCTTCATATGTTGAGCATATGTCTAGCTGTTTGCAAATGTAAGTACCTGAATGATTGATTCTGTGATCGAATGCCTTTCTAAGAATTTTCTTGTGTAAATGAGTATACTCCTCAGACTGTAAAAGAGTCAGATCCTCTGATTTTGGCTTTAAATGATGCCCTTTTCTAAAAAATAGTTTTGTGGGTTTTTAAAAGCTATCTGCTGCTGTTAGAGGACCATTATTTCATGAGAATGTATATGACGGAATTTAAACAAAGTTTGTTTACCTTCATCTAGTCTAGTCTGATGGTTATAGGCAATCAGGAATTCTATGCGGGTGAGTGGGCTGGCAGAGGAAAAAGAGGAAAAACTTGCTGTTGTAACTAGCAAATAAAAGCTTTATTTTTGCTGTAATTTGGCCTGTTGGTTAGCACTGTAAAATCATAGAATGCAACTTCTGCAACCAGAAGAAGAGAGACCAGTAATATTTTGACTACAAACAATGTAGGGGGCACGAGCACCTTCACCAATGTTGTTTTTTTAATCCTCTGGCTGCATTTCTGACCAATTCTTCCTCCAGGAAAGCCTCACAACAGCCCTCTGCAGTATTTCAGGGTGAGATATAGCAAATTGCCAGGGAGAGCAATCCTATGGCCACCAGACAGTGTCTAGAGGGCCATAGGATTTTTCGGTTTCTGGGAACTGCACTTGGAGCTCAGTTCCCAGAAACCTCGCTCCCCACCCCCTCCCCTGCCGCCTCAGAGGCAACGCAGTTCATCCTTGTATCCATGCTCATAACTACAGCACGGAGGAGGCATAAAGGGGGCATTCCCGGGGGTGGGAAGGGGACGAGACCGCGGTAGCGTCGTTACATTTCCTACGTGTTGTCCAGCTTCCCCCTGACCCACTCTGACGTCCCCAGCTAGACAGCCAAAATCGGCTGGCTAGCTGGAAATGCAGGGTGGCCAGATCACAGAGGAGAGGATTCCCTCTGTACTCCACCTGCCCTGCATTGGATAGTCAGCCGCTTCTGAGTTCGGAGGCAGCCAACTATCCCGATAGGATTGCGCCCTAAGGCTACCAAGCGAGGTTTAGGGACACGGGCGGGTGTGAAATTGCGTTTCCTATCTCCTAAGTGAAGGCTGTAGCTAATACACCGCACTCAGCCCTCAGATCTGTTAGAAAAGGACAAGGTCACTATAGCAGCAATAAACCAGAAGTGCGGGAAGTGTTGCTAGGAGAAGCAGGAACATTATCTAATTTGGGAACGCCATGTTAGCCCTGCTTCTCACTGCCAATCACAGTGCAGATAGGTTGCTGACATACCCATGCAAGTTGAAAACCTTGTTCAGTGTGGAGACCTAGCTGCGTGGAGAATGGAGTGCCATCTAATGGCTGTTTTCCAGAGCTCTGAGTGTCAATTGGTGCTAATGGAAGGTTTTTTTCTAAGCTTATTTGCCATGCAGTTGTGGAATTCCCTCCCCTCTGAGGCTGGGCGTAGGAACATAGGGAGCTGCCTTATACTGAGTCAGACCACTGGACCATCTAGCCCAGTATTGTTGATAATGACTGCCGGTATTTCTTTGCAAGTCAAAATGCACCTCTGTACCAAGGCCTTTAGCGGGGGATGAAGAATATGAGATCCTGTTCATTCCCCTCTCCCAACCTATAGTTAAGCTGTGTACTGAATTAGTGTTTTGCATTATGTGAATTGAGCTTTTGGTGGTGGTTTTACGTTTGTATTATTTTATCAATATGTATTGATAAAACTGAACTATGAGGTGAAGATACGCTGGGACTATAAGGTGAAGAGTAGGCTATACATTTTTTTTTAATTAAATGTGTTGGGGGGGTGATTTTCAGAGGATTGCAGCTGGGGAGGAAAGGGTTAATCATGATCTGGGATGGAGTGCAAATTATACTGTTTGTTTCATTTGGGGTGATTTGGGTGGGAAATTAATTGTCTGGCTTTGCCTCTGTGAAATTTAAATAAACCCTAGTAATTATTTCCAAATATGCATACATAGATATAAATGAGCACATATACATTTTATGTAAATTTGTGACTTATGGGCCTGCGCCCCAAATCTTTTAACTGCTTAGCAATGCCCTTGAGTATAGGAGACAGAGAAAAACTTACCTCTGTCTGCTTTCTCTAGACTTTCATAAACCTCCATCATGTCCTCCTCCCTAATCATCCTTTTCCTAACCTTAACAGCCCCAAACACCTTAGCCTATCCTCACAGGCAAAATGCCCTAGCCCCTTAA
Organism: Heloderma suspectum; assembly: GCF_057233095.1. Taxonomy (NCBI): domain Eukaryota; kingdom Metazoa; phylum Chordata; class Lepidosauria; order Squamata; family Helodermatidae; genus Heloderma; species Heloderma suspectum. The sequence continues at coordinate 39,420,608 of NC_139461.1, forward strand.
TAACGTTGATTGTCTTTGCTGCGCCTTTTCCAGCTCCACAATATCCCCTCCTTTCTTTTTAGATGGAATGGCCAAAACTGGACCAGATATTCCAAATGCAGCCACACCAACTTTCAAACTGGGACAGTTATGTGTGAGCTGCTTGCCGTAGTGTCCATCTGTTTCTTATCTTCCTTCAGGATTGTTATAATGTGTTTGAATGTTCAAATTGTTTTGCATTGTAATCCTTACAACAACCCTGTAAGGCAGGGGTAGGCAACGTTTGGCCCTCCAGATATTCTGACCTACAAAGAGTGGCCTGACTAGGCCACCTAGTGAGTTCATAGCAGAGGTGAAATTCAAATTAGGGACTTCCTCATCTATATTTCATTCAGCCTCTTAAACGCAATGCCACTCTGGATCTCATAGAGACCTGTTGTGCCCTGTGCTGCATTTCATGGTAGAGGAATATATTAATTGGCTCTTGGTGTTCTTGAGAGGAAAACTACAGTCCCCAGAGCCTTTGGTCAGGCTGACGGCAAATGCTGTTTAGTAACACTGCAATACATATACAGTCTGAATATGTCAAGCTGCTGCTTCTTTTTAACTGAGTAAACCTTCGAGTTGCTTTGTAAATAAACAATGACTGTATTGAAGGACTTGCTTCCTTATTCCAGCGCAGAAATCAAACAGCCCAGAATAAACAAGCTTATTTATACTTTCCACAACTCTCCTTGTGCCTCCACTTTTGTTTTTATTTTTATTTTTTTAATTTCCTTGTTTCCCTTGTTTGGGTCATGGAAACAATTATTTCACTAAAATAGATAAAATGGATTTGACATGGATATAGCTCACAGACATTCTCACATAGGCTTCTATTCTGTTTAGTTAAACAATGGCATATCTAAGTGAGGTAGATGGGAGTGATAGTTTTGCTGCCATGTCTAATGTTCTCAAAGATGATCATTAACCACCTTGGTGACCCAAGTGTGTGTATTTCTATGTTTACTCCAGCCTTGTAAATAAACCCACAAAAAACCTACCTCACTAGTCTGCAAAATAACAACAACAACCCTTCTGGGTGCTGGCAGAGGAGACCAGAGAGTTCTGTCCCTCCTATAGCAGCCTGCTTCATTACTGTGCAGTGTGTGGATGATGGGGCTTCCTCCTTTGGCAGCCCATTTAGTTTCTGTGGTAGGCACAGAGGAGGGATGCTGCACGCCAACTCTTCTCCAGCAGCCCACTCACTTGCAAGCAGTTCATTTTCGCTTCTGGCTACCAGGCCATTGCTTAAATACAAGGTTGGCTTACTGCCAAATTAAACTTTGGAGTGTCCTCAGAGTGTCTCAGAGTGCAAGACACGGAATAATGGGCTCAAGTTACAGGAATTCAGATTCCGGCTGAACATCAGGAAAAACTTCCTGACTGTTAGAGCAATACAACAGTGGAACCAATTTCCTAGGGAGGTGGTGGGCAGTCCCACACTGGAGGCATTCAAGATGAGGCTGGACAGCCATCTGTCGGGGATGCTCTGACTTGGATTCCTGCATTGAGCAGGGGGTTGGACTCGATAGTCTTATAAGCCTCTTCCAACCCTGCTATTCTATGATTCTATGATCACCACCTATCTGTTGTTGCTGCTTGAGCAACAAATAGCCAGTGCAAATGTCTGGGAAGGCCACATAGGGTAGTTCCCTGTACAGTTGTATCACCTTATAATGTACATGCCAAGCACAACTATCTTTCCTTGCAACTCTTTAGAGCTGAGATGGGTCCAGAGGTAGAGCACATTCTTTACACACAAAAAGTCCTACTTTTAGTTACTGGGATCTCTGGTTAAAAGGATCCCAGGCAGCAGAGCTGGGAAAGACATCCCCTCAGTACTTTATACTCTGGGTAAATTCATACAATCAATGAGGGAAAATAAGCCATGGTGGCTTATTTTCCTTCCCCGCTTGTGCTATTTGCAAATCACCTAATTAGCATAATTACCCTCACCGGGCACAGGTTGTTATGAGGTCTGAACCCAGCGAGCATGGACAGCTGGGGTGGTTTAGAAACCTAGAACAAGCCAAGGGTTTCAGGATGGTTTGTAAACCACCCCAGCCAGCCACCCTCACTGGGTTTGGACATCACGACAACGGCAAGGGTAATTATGCTAATTAGGCAGCTCGCAACCACCACAGGGAGAGAAAATAAGCTATTGTGGCTTATTTTGCCTCTGTGATTGTGCAAATCTGCCCTCTGACTGGCAGCAGCTCTTTGAGTACTAGGCTCAATGGATTAATGGTCAGTCTCAGTGGAAGACAGTTTTGAGTGCTGCTCCACTGGCTGTTGTATTACTCTTAGACCTGAGATTGCAACCTGCATCAGTCACAGGTTCATCAGCTGGCCTTGGCCAGTCACTATCTTAACCTCAATTACCCAGCTGTAAAATGAAGACAATAATAATGACTTAATAAGAGTGCCTGTTGTGGAAAACAGTGAGATGCTGTATGAAGCTGTCTAATCTTGCCACCCACTTATAACTTGCAGTATTAAAACTTCATACATTTTATTGCATCATTGCTGAGCATCAACTTGCCAGTTAGTGACCCAGTCTGCACATAATGGTGGCAAATAATGGGTTGATTAATTAACCCACGATTTGCCATGGTGTGGCCCGGTGTATTCCGTGGCCATTTTGAATATTCAGCCCCCGATTGAGGAATGCTATGTAACATCCAAACCCAGACACTAGAGTAGACTTCCCCAAACTGGTGTACTCCGGATGTTTTGAATTTCAACTCCCATCAGCCTGAGCTAGCATAGCCAATGGTCAGGAACATCTGGAGGGCACCAGGTTGGTGAAGGCTGCCCTAGAGTATCAGCACAGACCCAGGCTTGCATCTTCTTTCATTATTTATTTCATTCCTATCCCACTGTTTCGCCAAGGAACATAGGGAGTGAACATGGATTTCCCCTCCACTTCAGCTTCACAGCAACCATTTGGCCTAGGTTAGGCTGAGCAACTGTGCCTCTGCAGAATGCACATGAAGGCTTTATTTGTTTGAAAGGGCTCACATTGTGTCAAAGTCTTCCTTAATGTGGACACATAGGGGGGATCTTCATGACAACAGAATGAGAAGCGTGTTGGAGTATTATCTGGATTTTCATGGAATCAACTTTGGTCCATCAGGGACACACGAAGCAAGAAAAGCCAAGAGCACCATACCTTTAAAATCCGTTTTTCAGGAGTCACACAGCACTTGAAAGGAACATACTTCTAGGTGGGTGGGGGGAGTAGAACTGAACATCATCAAACTGGCAGGGGCTGCTCAACCAATGAGAGAGGCTTGTTTCCTAGCCCATTCCAGGCTCCCCCCTGCTACTACATTATTATGAATGGAGAGTAACTAATTTTCCCTATATTTGCACATTTCCCTGAAGAAGCCAAAATCCCTGGTTCTTGAATGCAGCATCTGAAGGCTCCCCCTGAAAGCTTCCCCCCCCCATTTTGCCCCAATCCAGCAAACTGTTGTGGAGTTATTCCTCTCTCCCCTGTTCCTTAACGTGCATGCTTTTGCCTTGAGAAGCCCAAATCCCCAGTTCTTGAGTGCGGCATCTAAAGATTCCCACTAAGAGCAGTCCCCGCTGCATTTCACCCCATTCCAGCAAACTGTTGCGAAGTTTTTCACACACACACACACACACACCTTTCTCCTTCTCTGAGCACTTTCTCCCTGCTTTCAATGACAGGCTCTGGAGATCACACCAGATCAGAGAAGTGACTTTACATAATATCAAAGAAGCAATTTTGCACAATTTTGGAGATGCGATTTAACACAACAATGGAGAAGCAAAGTAATGCAAACATCAGAGAAGTGCATCATGGAGGCTAATTACTGGCAAAATGGGAGTGCAGGGTGATTCTGGAGGCTGGAAAGGCTCAGAGATGGCCATGGCCAGGTGAAAGTCACACCCCTGGGCATGGCTATCATAGAATTATAGAACCATAAGGTTGGAAGGGGCCTATAAGACCATTGAGTCCAACCCCCTGCTCAGCACAAGAAGCCTGATTCCCAGGTGGTCTCCCATCCAAGTACTAACCAGGGCTGACCCTGCTTAACTTCCAAGATCAGACGAGATCAGGCACATCCAGCCATAACCAATATGCTCTTGCCAAAGTAAATGTGGAGGATAGGGGCACACAGCACCAGAAGTGCTGAGAACCCAAATTAAAGAAATAAAACAGAGTAAAGGTCATCTCAGTAAATCCGGCTTTTCCACCGGAAACCTCCAGGATGGCTGCAGTTTGGCCACGACATCATCTGCCACCAATGACCTCAAAATGCTTCCAATTCACAGCAAATCCCCCATGAGGACAGCCCCCTTGTCAAAAAGCCAGGTTTGTTTCCTGTTGTGTTTGCATTCCACATGCAAGGAGATTTTGGCATGGGAGGCATGCAAAGAATATGCTCCACCTCTGGCTCCACCCCAGCTCTAAAGTGATAAAAGGGAAAGATTCCTGAGTAGCCAAAGTGAACTATGCAGATTCTAATTTGCCTTTTGTTGGGGTGGGGGGAAACTCTTCTGACAGGGAGAAATTCTAGAAGGTAAGACTAAGGGGGGTTGCGGAAGCCAAGTGAAGCATGCGGATGAGAACTGTTTGATTCTTCAAGACAACATTTAAAAGGGCTTGATCATAATTTTCTCGGAAATTGCTTTTCAGCTGCAGTTAACAGTAGCCTGACACTAAGTTCAGAAGTCAAAGTGCCTCTGGCCCCAGTTGAATATTGTTTCAGCCATCTGGAAAGATAAGCTGCCTACATGGCATATAAATGGGAAATGAAGCTAGGTGGGGAGAGATGATGTAGATAAGACCACACAGCAGAAGCATGGGGGTCCTTGATAATAATAGTGATAAGTGGACCGTGCGATACTTGTTGCTTGAGTTGAGGAAAGCCGATTAAATTTTTAGCTGGTTAGCAGATTTTACCACCAGCTAGCTCAAAACATGAGGATGTTCTGTGCTGCAAACTGGTGAGAGTGTTGATACCCGCAGCAGTATAGGCAGGGGGGAAAGAACATGTGCATATTTGTTTCTAGTGTAGATTGCAGTTGGATCCAGCTCTTCTTGGAATTTCCATGCATGAACAAAGTGTGTTCCTTCACTGTTTACACAACATTGCTTTCTGGCTGCTACCCAAAGACGTCAGATTCTTCCTCCTTTTTTTTTCCTGTTGCCCTTTGATGAAGATACACATATTACAAAATCAGTTCTCCCAAGTAAATGCACTTTATATTGAGGTGTTAGCATAGTCATGCTAAGCTTCCTGTTTTATATGCTGTGTAGTAACCTTCCAGATTTATATGCTGTATCCAGAGTAGGTTTATATTGTCCCTACAGCCTTGAACTACTACAGAATATGGCAATCAAAGTCAATGACTTACTCCAGAGTAGGAAGTGTGTAATGTCTACCATCCATGCCCTCAGAAGAACGGTAGAGTTCATGGACGTTTTCTACAGTTTGATCTATTTTGGCTGGCTTTGGATCAGTAGAACTTGATCCTGGAAGTCAGTCCAAGAAACTAACCTTTGAAGTATGCAGGTAAGTTCTGTTAGCAATGGCAAAGGACTACCAGATGCTATGGGCATCTCTGTAAGCAAGAGGTGGGCAACTTCTGGTGCTTGGGGGACCGCATTGCCCTCCCCCCAAGGACCCACAGGGGTGGCACTTTACCCCTGCTGCTGAATTTGCCACCACCATGATGGCAGCAAAACAAGCAGTGCTTTCATAAGCAAACAAGGTGCTCAGGGAGGGTGTGCATTGTTTTCTTGAGGAGTCACTGCTGTTTTTCCTACCACTGCAATGGGAAATTCAGCAGTGGGAGCCACAAAAACAGCCATGGGCGGGCCACATGTGGCCCAGGGGCTGTGTATTACTCACCCCGACCATACGCCTTTATCAGTCTTACATAGGACTGATGAGTGATCCACCCACTTGATTGCACCCCAAATCGAATGGATTGTGCAGTTGTTTGTTTTTTCTAGTGTTCAGCTTGAACACTAGAGCATCCAAGTCCTGCTCTGCACCCCTGCCTCTCTCTGCCAGTCCCCACCCCACCCTCAAGAAAAAATAATCCTTACCATAGGGGAGGGAGGGAGCAAGCAGTGAATGGCAGGAGAGAGGAGCATGTTGCAGTGGGAAGGAGTTTCATTTGCTTCCAGAGCTCATGGGGCTTGCAAGCGCCATGATCATTGGTTGCATATGGCAGAGGCAGGGTGCAAGCCCAGTTCGAGTCAGAGCAAGCTCAAAGGGAGCCACATAATTCAGCTAAGGGTAGTTATACTTTTAAGTATCCCTACCTTGACTATACACCCCATTTCTGGTTTTATACCAACCCTGACTTTCCCCCAAAGAATCCTGGGAATTGTAGTTTGTTGAGGGTACTGAGAATTCTTGGTTAGAAGGCAAGAAGAGCCCTACTGGATTGGGTCAAAGGTCCATCCAGTTCTGCAACCCGCTTCTTATAGTGGCGAAGGATATGCCTCTGGGAAGACCACCAGCACAGCACGAGGGTAATACCACCTCCCCCTGCTGGTGGTTGCCCCCAGAAGGTGGCATTCAGTGGCATTCTTCCTGTAGCCATGGATGTTCAGTTTACTAGCTGTTGACAGACATGTCCTCCATGAATCTGTCTGATTTCCTTTTAAAGCTTTCCCATGCAGGCAGCACTGTGCTGGAAGGGAGGCATCCCAGTTCTGTGGGAAAGACCCACGTGATCGGGTTCCACCCACAAGGGAATTTTGCCGTAAGACTCGCTTGGTTGTTTTTGTTTCAAGTTGCAACAGATCAGCACAGTTTACCCCGCTGTCATTTGCAACCAGTTCTCGGTTGAGCAGAAATGTGTCTGACCACCTCTTGTGGATATGGCTGTTGTGGCTTGTGTCAAACACTTCTAGGCAACAGGTTGTGTATGTAGCCAAATTGGATTCATCTAAACCAGGCCAGGGAACTGGGAGGGAAAATGCACACTGTTCAAAGCTTCAGGTGTTGTGATGCTAATTGAGAAAGTCACTAAATGATGCCTGGATGATGTGTGGGAATTTCACTCTGCAAGATTAGTCACTAATTAGTGGCTGACAATTGACTGTGCCCCTCCCAGTCCGCACCTAAACCAAGCTTAGCACATTCGGAGAGGCCCCATGTGATCAAATATTGCCGTTGCTAAGAGCAATTAAGCAAATACATTTTGGCAACAGAAAAGTATCGTGTGACTGTGTGAATATTAAAAGTGTTTGCAGTACCCAGCTCCCCAAACAATGAACTGTATAATTATACATGGTGCTAAAAGCTTACACAGACAATTTGCAACTTCAAAACCATGGAGAATGCATAGCAGGGGGAAAGAACCCTTTTTGCCTGCAAAAATTCAGATCATTCTTTCTTCCACTACCACTCCTCTCTGTTTTATGGTTTTAACAATAGAATTTGTAAAATATAAATAGGAAGGATCTAAATCCAAAAATGTGGTACATTTACAAAAAACACCAGCATGTTATCCAGAATAAGATCATCATGACTAGTCCTCATGTCTACAGTAGGATAACTTGTGTTTCCTCCTATCTGGATGATTGATTGACCTCTAGGGAGCATGCAGACAGGGCTGGTGTCAAAGGTAGGCATGGCTGGGCACCTGCCAGGGGCCTACACCCCAGCAGGGGCCCACTGACTAGAGCCCCCTCTTTACCATTGCAACGTGCTTGTTCACCATCCTCTTGCTCTGGCCCAGACAGTAGTAGTGGTGAGAAAGAGGAGCAGTACATGTCACTGCCTACTTGCTTGCTGTCTCTCTGCTTGTCAAGCGGTAGCAATGGTGTGAAAGAGGAGGAGGAGCAACAGCCGCTGGTGACAATGGGGGTGAGAAGGTAGACTCGGTGACGGTGCCTTGTCCAAGGCTCTCAAACCCCTGGAGCCGGCACTGCATGTAAACTAGTGTGAGGCCCCGTTTAAAAATGCTGTGGGTGTCCAAAAAAGCCCTGCAGGCTCAAGAGTAATTTTCCTCTGGCTAATTTTCCTACATTCCAAGCAGGCCATCAGTCCTTATGCGTGCGAGTATATCAGGGTAAATGGCCCAGGGACATGCCTGAGTGTTCCAACACTGCATGCATAGGGCTGGCAATGTCTAAACAAGGGGCCAGCCACCGAGACCTGGCATGGGCAGATCATCTCATTTCTTTATGACCGCATTTATATTCCATCTTTTCTTCCTCTGGCAAGGCAGCATACAAGATCCTTTTCCTCTCCATTTTATCCTCACAACAATCCTGTGAGGTAGGTTAGGCAGAGAGTCAGTGATGGGCCCAAAATCACCCAGTGAGCTTGATGGCCAAGTGGGGACTAGAACCCGGATCTTCTGAGTCCCAGTCCAACTCTCTAACCACTACACCACACTGGCTGTCCTCTCTTCTTCTTTGCATTCCTAGTACCATTTTTAAATAAAGCCTCACTCGGGGATTTCGCTGGAGAAATGGGAAATCAGACATATGATCAGCTCTTAATTCTACATGTATGTGTTCAGTAGCATCAGAGGATTACCTAAATACCCACACCCACATGTAAATGCATATTGGAGAGACCCCAGATAAACATTACTAATTTAACTGAACTCTTGACTATCTGAATGTGGTGTAATCTGGTTCTCTGCACTGCCCCTAGATCCGTTGGATAAACAGTTCCACTGGATGGATAATACAATCTTCTCATGATGTGCAAGTACCAGCATAAGCACTCATGAATGAAGAGAGGAATATACAACCATATTTACCATTATTAAAAGACTCAAAAACTCGCTTGGTTTTAATCCTATCCCTGCATAAAATAATTCCTGTGTCAGCCCCTCCTGGTAAGGCTATCAGCGAAGATGGCCTAAAACGTTACAAAGTGCTCTTTGTTTAAATGAAGCAAAGCAACAGTCTAGCGATAGTCCAGATCCTTGGTAAAACGGGGAAGAACATATACAGAAGGGATGTTGATCTGTAAGACCCAATTAGGCATAATTGTGCTAGCATTAGGTGCTTTCCATCATGTCTTGATATTTTACAGTCTCGCTTCTGTCTGCGTTTCACTGTGTGATTTAGCCTTCCTGCAGTTGTAAAACTGACTTCACTAATCTTATATTGGGGTAAAATCGAAACCAATTAGAGTAGTCTTTTTAGACATCCTTCCCGTCTTATAAGGGCCACTTATCCATGAGAGAGGTAGCTGTGTTAGTCTGTTGCAGCTAAAATAACAAGTTATTTTGTACTAGTACATTTATTATGGCATGAGCCAGCCTTCCCCAACCTGGTACCCTCCCAGTGGTGCAGCTGGACCTCAGGGCCAAGGTCCAGGGTCCTGCAGCTGAGGGGGACTACTCAAGAGAATGGCAGATGATAGGGGCCATGGCATCCCAGCCCAGCCTTAGCACCTGTGTGAGCACGTGCATGTGTGTTACATATACACACACTCATTTTGTTATTTTTATTTTAAAAATATATTACCCTTTTCTACAACCCAGTGGCGCTTTATTCCACATCATTGTGTCTAGAGTCAGGGCAGCAGAAGCAAACTCCATTTTATTCTGTAGTCACAAATGTGGTAGCACTTGTGTGTTTAAAATGCCAAACTGCACATACTTAAGAGCTATTTTGAGGAGGGGGTTTTGCATGGAATGGCAGTGAGGGAGGGGGAGAAGAGAAATATTAATGGTGTGTTTCACAACTGCTGCAATCGTATTCATACTTCATGTGGGAGAAAGCACCATGTAAAGGTGCAGTCGTATGCATGTTTAGACAGAAAACGCCCTACAATTCCCAGCATTCCCCTGGCTGGGGAATGCTGGGAGTTGCAGGACTTTTTTTTCTGTCTAAACATGCATAGGATTGCACCCTAAGTCCAGGGTCTAAAATTACCTAGCTGCACTACTGTGCCCTCCAGATGTGTTGGACCACAACTCCCAGCCAGCACGCCTTGATCCCACCAGCCAGCACGCCTTGGTCCCACACATGGAGAGGATGTGAGGCTGGGGAAAGCTGGCGTAAGCTTTCCCACAAAAGCTTGTAACATAATAAATTGATTTGTCTTCAAAGTACTTCAAAGCTCAAGGTGTTTTTATCTGTGAGAGGAGTCTATATTGCTAAGGTGACACTTAAATGACCCAACCACATGAGTGGAATCTGATCATGTGGGTCTTTCTCTCGGAATCAGCACACCTCCTTCCACTCACAGTGCTTATTCCATGGGAAAGATCCAGCTATTGAAGTTCTGCCCGCATGGGTCATTTAAACATTCTCTCAGCCTTGTGGGAACTGCCCAGAAATAAGTGGCTTCCAAATAGCAAGGAGAACATCTGAAGGGCTCTGCAGTCATAATTAAACACACACACACACACAAACCCAACGGATGTATTTAGGGAAGGGTGGTAGCCCAGTGATGGAGCACATGCTTTGCCAGCAGAAGGCCCCAGATTCAATCCTTGCCGTCCCCAGCTAGAGCTGAAAACCCTGAGGATACGCTACCAGTCTCTGTAAAAAAGACACTGAGCTACCCGGACCAGCGGTCTGGTTCAGCATAAGGACAATCCCTGTGAAATTTTTCTGAACAGCCCAGAGAGTTTCGGCTATGGGGTGGTATAGTATCTGAGCTCGGTAAAGAGTTAATTTACTATGGGACCACTTAGCCCCCGTTACCTTACTTATATTCTTGGTTTCTTTAACTCAAAATGTTCTGGAGGCGTGCGTTTTAAAAGTGAATACTGGATGGCTGTCACCTCTTACCTGCTGCATTTAGTGTCAAATGGCTATTGTGTTGTTAAATGAGAGGTTTTGGCTGCAATCCTATACAACTCTATACAACCTGTGGTCATCCAGAGTACAACTCCCATCACCTCTTATCATGGGCCTTGTTGGCTGGGGCTAATGGAAGTTAGAATCACCAGGGGTTTCCCACCCCTGCTATATATACTTAGAGAGAGCATCTCCTATTGGGCAGTACAAAAATGTGATAGATAGATAGATAGATAGATAGATAGATAGATAGATAGATAGATAGATAGATAGATATAGGACTGCACTGCCACCTACGCTGAGTTCTTTAAGAATGCAATCTAGGCACATCTACTCAGAAGTAAATCCCATTGACTACAATGGGACTTACCTGGGAGTAAGTATATATAGGATTGCAGCCTTAGCCACCAAAACATTGGGTGTGCAACGTTTCATTTTTTTCCCATTCCCTCAGATAGATAGACAGACCAGGGTAGGGGAAAGTCAAAACTCCAGAGAACAATCATTTTTTTTTATTGTAGGAAGATATATAGAGAATGAAGTTATTAATATCCTATTTGGATCAGTTATGATCCCAGTGCATAGGAAAGTGTTGTTGTTGTTAAAGTCGCATTTATAACTAGATGAGCAGAACTTATTTTATTTAAATGAATGCTAAATAATAAATTGTTCAGTCGTTCAGTCGTGTCTGACTCTTCGTGACCCCATGGACCATAGCACGCCAGGCCTTCCTGTCCTGCGCTCTCTCCCGGAGTGTGCTCAAGTTAAATTAGGGTTGAATTAATTACAAATACTGTCAACCATGTTACATGTTTAACCTATATTATGTTTGTTTTCAAATGCAGTGTCTGCTTCGATTTGGTTTTGTTTGGTGCAATGAATTTATGTCTTTTGATAAAAGTGTATAAGCTCGCTCAGCCTTCCCCAATCTGGTGCACTCCAGATGTGTTGGACTACAATTTCCAGCATCTTCCAGCCAGCACCTGGAGGGCACGAGGTTGGGGAAGGCTAAATGAGGGGGTATTCATGCTGGCACTTTAGCCACTTGGAGATTTTCCTCTGCTGCCAGAGCAGGTAAAAAAACCCAAAATCCTCAAACGAGTGACACATGGGTACAAGCAGGCTAACAAAAATGAACCCTGTTTATTATTCTTGGCTTTCATTTAATCATAAATGAAAACTGAACTGAATGGGCCCCAGTCCATTCGGTATTCATTACTAAACAAATGCACGTATATTTAAGCCTTAGATACATGCTGCATTCTTGGACAGTAGTTAGAACTTTTGCCATTCTGATGCACCTGATTTGAATACAGAGCTTCCTATAGGCAGAGGCCCACCTTACTTCCCCTAATTGCCAGCTACCATGACTGGAGTCTAGCCATTTTTCTGAGATCCACTTTTATTTTTACAGAGGAAAGTAAAATTAGCTGAACAACAGCGTGGCTATTGCGTAAGCCTTTGTCTGGAGACCCACTTCTCTGCAGCAAGTTGATCCTGTTATTCTGCTACTTTCTGTGGGGCAAGCCTCGACTGGAAGAAAGAAAGGAACAAGAAGTGCCTGTTCCACCTTTCCCAAATGCCGCTTTGTAGCAAAACGTGTTCAGCCACAGGAAACTTGGCAGATTTGCACCGCAGTGTCAGTGAATCAGACGGGGGGATGGCCTACTGGTAGCTATAGCCACCGTACAGACAATGAGCTTTGGTTTCAGAGAGGTCTGTTATTATTGCATTTAGCAAATGGCTGCTCCTTTCTGGAATGTTGTGGTCATGCCACGTTCCACCATAGGAATGACCGCAGCAGGATAATTTTTGTCACAGATGGAAACGAAGCTCTTTGTGGTTACCATTTGAAGAGTGCCCATCATATTTTTCAACCAGCTCTGGTTAAAATAATTGGTGGCCCTGCACCTGGGGTCAGAGGTTGGGAGGTTTAGGATTTCGTGGGAACATGCGCTTGTTTCAACTTGGCCCAAGAGCTTAGTTTACCTGTTTGACAGGTAGCAATTAGAGAGTAATAGCTCGCCAAGCTGGAATGTTGCTGCTGAGGCCCACTGCTGAGGATTTGGTTTACCTGTTCAGCAGGTGTGGGCTGTAGGGCTCAGATCAGTATGTGCACACACAGCATTCCAAAGAATCAATTTTCTCTTAAAAGACACAGCCATGACTGCAGGGCACAAAAGGGCTGGGCTGAGCCCCGCTGGAAGATGGTTGGTTATTTGCACGGCAAAGAAGCAAAACAAATAGTGGCACAGAAGATAAGCCAAGGAAAAAGACTGAGGGCAGCACAAGGCGCTTTCCTCTCTTCCCCTCCCCTGTCCCCTTTTTTCTTCTCTCTGGTAAGAGGGACAAGTGTTTGGTTAGTGAATGAAACAAACAGTAATCTCCAAGAACTTTTCATGTCTTATGTGCATGGTGCTTTCTTCTTCCCATCTTTCATGGATCTGTGAACATCTTCTTTGAGTTTAGAGTTTTGCATGGTATGAACTTGCGTTTCTGTTGCTATGGGACATAGTTACACAATCAAGTAGCTGAAATGGGGGGATGCAGTGCATGAAGGAAGGATAAAATATCAAGGAAATGTTTCTAATTCAAATATATGAACAAAACTTTTGTAATTTATTTATGATATTTTTATCCTGCCTTTGCTCCACGGAGGTCAGCATCCTTACAACATCCCAGTGAGGTAGGTTAGGCTGAAAGTGACCAGCCCACAGTTGCCCAGCGAGAATTATGGTCGAGTGAGGATTTGAACCTGAGTCTCCTTGATCCTAGTCTACTCCTCTAGCCACTATATCAAACTAGTTGTAATTGCAGCTGATGAAGTTAGATGTCTCATGCCACAATAAATGTGATTGTCTTTAGGGTATTACAGCACTCTTTGTCAGGGTTCCCTCAAATGTTGAATGTCAAAAGAAAACTCTGAATGTGTTTGAAGTCTGAATTCTGAAATTCTGCCAGATTTGGGATTCTGCTGCAACTCTAGTCAAAATCAGGTTCAGCTAGAAATTCAGATCATATGCAAATTAGATTTGGGGGTCTTTAGTGCAGAGGTCATGGCTGAAGAAAAGATAATGAACAAAAGCACTCATAGCGAGAGCGTAGAACAATGGCTGTGAACACTGGAGAAGCAACACAGTCAGTGTAAAACTGCTTTCCCCACCCCGGTGCCTTCCAGATGTGATGGACTACAACCCCTATCATCTCTAGTCAGCATGAGGGTTGAAGTTAATACATCTGGAGGGCACCAGACTGGGGAAGGATGGTTGAGCAAATGACCACTACGCTATTTTTTGGTGTAGGTTTTCTGACCTTGAAGCACAAACAGGCATTTTCCTGGGGTTAGATCCAGATTTAGTCATATGTAGAAGAGACCCTATATTTTGGCCACCTAATGCGAAGAGAAAACTCTCTGGAAAAGACCCTGATGCTGGGAAAGACTGAAGGCAAAAGGAGAAGGGGACGGCAGAGGATGAGATGGCTAGATAGCATCACTGATGCAATGAATATGGACTTGAGCACGCTCCGGGAGAGAGCGCAGGACAGGAAGGCCTGGCGTGCTATGGTCCATGGGGTCACGAAGAGTTGGACACGACTGAACGACTGAACAACAACAGAAGAGACCCATTGAAATCAGTGGAACTAAATCTTTAATAACTTGAGTCCTACTGATTTCAAGGGGTATACTCGTAAACATGACTAAATCTGTTAGCCTTGGACTTGATTGGGTTCAGTGATGATATGGCTGGCCCAGCCATAGTGTCAGACACAGTAGCCACCTGGGACAGCAATTCAGTGCTTGTTCCTCGCATGAACTGAGAGGACTCCCAGAATTCTTAGTGACGTTACAGGGGCTCTGGAGCATCCTCTCAGTTTGCATGGGGCTGCCCTTGTCTTGCCCTGAGGCCTAGGATGCCAAAGCACCTTGAGCCAGCCCTGGCAAAGGGGAATAAGAGCCAAGCTGCCTGCTACTCTGTAGATTTTGTTTTGACTGAAATGTAGCTGCGAGGGTCTGCCAGTTTGTTTGGAGAACTGCGGAGAAGGCCACCCACACGGTTTTCCTTATCAGAATCCCCCACCCCTGCCCCGAGCTGCTGTTTGCAATGTGGGAGAATATCCTCAACCCACATAGCCCCCCACCCCCACCCCTGCTTCTCCCACAGCTGCCTTTTAGAGGGTTTTTTCCCCCCAGGGAATCAGTCATGGCTCTCTCACATGATGTATAGTTTGGCCCATGCAGTGCAATCCTGCACAGGGCTACTCAGAAGTTAGTTCCATTGCGTCCAATGGAACTTACTCCCAGGTAAGTGTGTGTAGGATTGCAGCCTAATTCTTTGAGCCTGGGCTGAACTGTGCTAAAGGATGAAAAAAAAATCCTCTTGTTTTTTTAAAAGTACCTTTTAGAAGTGAAATGAACCACTGATGCATTTAATATTGCCTCTCCAAAGCCACTTGAGACTTGGCTTCAGCTTTTAATTGCCTTAGAAGAAACCACGGGAGTGACTGTTTGCTTTGCTACAGCAGCTGGAGAAAAGAGAACTTTAATTACTAGTTTTTCTAAAATCCTTTTGAAAAAAGCATGCTTCTTAGGACTGCTTCATATGTTACATTTTGTACTTGGGTTCAAATCCAAAATGCACATCTATCTTCTCAGTTATGAAAGCACTCAAATGGATAATTGGTAGCATATCCCTTCAAAGCAAGACCCTAATCCTTTCCTACTCATGAGTACTTAGAAGGGTAAAATCACAAATTATATAAATGTTGTCCTTCATAGATACTTGTGTATTGAAATGTATTGACCACCTCATCCTAGACGTATTTATTTAGAGCACATTTACCCTGCTATTCAGTCAAAAGGGCTCTGAGAATGGCCCACCGATTTACAACCTAAAAGATTGCTTTAACATTTTGTATGTTTCAACTCTTGCAGTAAGATTCCTTGAGTATTATTTATATAACAACAACTACAACACCATACAACACAAACAGCAAGGGAAGAGGGGAAAAGCTAACTTGGGCACCAATTATTAAAATTAAACAGTGGTTCTTAATAATGACAGTTAATAATGACCTGCTGGAAACATTTCTGGGAGAGGAAGAGCCTGATTTATTTATTCTTTATTTATTTTATTGCATTTATACCCCGCCTTTTTTCCTCTTGCAAGGAACCCAAGGCGGCTTACATTCTCCACCTCCTCTCCATTTTATCCTCACAACAACAACCCTGTGAGGTGGGTTGGGCTGAGAGTCTGCGACTGGCCCAAAGTCACCCAGTGAGCTTCCATGGCCGAGTGGGGACTAGAACCCAGATCTCCCAGACTGAATAAGAAAATCAACCCCCCACCACCCCTCAGAATGTATTATAGTGACTGGGTTTGCATGATCACGGTGGGAAAATAAGCCATGGTGGCTTATGGTCCCTCCCCGCACATGCTTGTTATGAGCCACCAAATTAGCATACTTGCCTCACCAGGTGCAGGTTGTCATGATGTCCAAACCTGGCGAGAGTGGTTGGTTGGGGTGGTTTACAAACCACCCTGAAACCCATGGGTGTTTAGCTACATGAGCTACTCAGAGCTACATGAGGATCTTCTTTTTTGTCGTCGTCCCCGCCCATACTATGGATTGCTCCCCCCGTTCCCACGAGGCTCGCCTGACACCTACATTGATATATTTTGGGCACCAGGCAAGCTTTTTTAAAATTCTTCCAGGCTTTTAAAAGCGTTATTATTGTCTTAAGGTTTATGCTATATTAATTCAGCTCATATTAGTAAAGTACTGATATATATAAAAAAATAGACTGTATTAGGGTTTTGGCCCTTTCCGGTCGCTGTTGTGCTTGTGTTGTATTAATGGATACAAGTATAGTTTTGTTCCTTTTAACCTGTTGATTTTAGCGTTTCACTTGATGATTTTGTATAACATTCGTTTCGTGTTTTAATTTGGTGTTCAGCCTGGGAACAACTGTGTTATAGGGTGACTCATGAACATAATAAAATTAAGAGGGCACCTCAGTGGATATTGGACACACTTGAGCACATGGGAAGGGCTGATCTTTAATCTTAAGCCTAAACTGCTAAGACCGTGCCCTCCAGATGTGTTGGACTACAACTCCCATCATTCCCAGCCAACATGCAAGTTGTAGTCCAACACATCGGGAGGGCACCAGGTTGGGGAAAGCTGGTTGAAGGCTTCATAAGTTATAATCAGCAAGAGATGGCACAGTACATTTTGTACTCAGTAATGCAGATGAAATGCATTAAATGCTAGGGAATACTGTAAACACTAAGGGTGCCATCCCAAGCTGGCTGGGAGATGCTGGGAGTTGTAGGAATTTTTTTCTGTCTAAACATGCATAGGATGGCACCCTAAGTCAGTGAAGGCTTCGCTCTGCTAGCCTCAGTAGTGCTGAAAATATTATTGCATCTCCGTTCTCAATCACTGATCTCAGTAAAGCTTGCTTCCAACCCCGAGTGGACATGCTTAGGAGGACTGCAGCCTTGGAATGAGTTAATTCTGACTTGTGGCAGGATGGTGTAATTGGGAGACAAAGGAGGTTCACCCTGTGCCCACACCGCCTCTGCTGCCACTGCATCAAAAGATGTAGGACGTAGCTTGCAGGTAGGACAGACTCCCTGTGATTTCTGGGCTGTGCCTGCCACTCCAGACACATATTGCTGTTTATGTGTTGCTCAGGGAATCCGCTTTGCTTGCTTGCTTGCTTGCTTGCTTGCTTGCTTGCTTGCTTGCTTTCTTTCTTTCTTTCTTCATACCCGAGAGCCACGAGATGGGCAAGCTTACCTGATGGGATACCTGAGGCAAAAAGCAAAGTTATATGCCTGCCTTTTCTTGTCTTTCAGTCTTGATTTTTTCTTTCCTTTTTTTTCCAGAAACCAGCCCATTTCCACCAGGCCAGGCCAGTAAATAATACAGTTTCACGTCAGCTGAAATTCTGGCACTTTAGGAAAGGAAAAGGTTTCCCTGCACTCATTCACCAAAGGGGGGAAATGAGTCAAATTCCTTCATGTCAGCATTTCTTCCAACCTGCTGTTTCACTGTATCACCTAAACGCTACTGTTCTGTTCGTTTGTTTGTTCTTTTTTTTAAAGACCCACAGCTGCCACTAGGGAAATATGAAACTGGGATAATATAGAGCAAAGGATGTTTTTTGTTTTGTTTCTTAAAGTAGGAATATAATATTTGTGGAAGGTTGGATTTGAAGAGGCCAAAGTCGAGCCTGGGTAAAACCTCAGTTTGGGATCCGGAATGCAGTAACAGGAACTGGATACCCCTAACGTGAGCAGCTTATCACTTGCAAAACCTTTTAAGACCACTGGAGATAGACAGCTGCCATGTCATCACATTGGCTAACTACGAAAGATACCAAAGCCCAGACTTATGAAAGAATTTTCACAATAGCATGGATATTTTGGAAGGGTTTGGAAGTGCAAATGATGTGGCACCTAACAGATAAATGCTGCACTGATCATTCTGTTGGCCAGGGACCAATAGTAGTTCTGCTGTGTGTATGACTGGATTCCCACTTATCTTGCAAAGAGAGGAGAAAAATACATTTTCTGCTGAGGGATTGCTCTTGTACACTTTCCATGATGTGCAAAATGGCAGCGTGGATGTGCCTCAAGGGTGGAGTCAGACAATCATTTCATTCCAATGTGCAATTATTTTTTATAGTCTCCAACTGGTGGGATTCCAGTATAAACAAGTTGGTTGAAGGATCCAATGTGCAACAGACACGGACGTTGCTTTGGAAACGCTGCAAAAACATTTTTTGGTTGAAATTGTGGGGGTGAAGTGTACATTGGCTTCCTTTGGGCACGCTTGTTCCTCTGAATTCCACCAATGTCTAAATCCGCAGTAGTGCTACAGTCTAGCAGGTAGGTGCCCACTATTTTAATTGCCCCAAGTGGCGTCACCCTGGGGCATTATGGGGAATTTTAAATGGAGGACTGCTCACAGACTATTACTGCCATTACTTCAGGCAGGTGCAGGCAGGCACAAGCCCACAGCAGACATCAGCAGGGCTCAAGGATGCTGGACCTGCATATGAATCTACCTGTTTGTCAAGATTTGCTTCTGGGACTCTGCTCAGGGTCACCTTGCCAGCAGTGTAGTGACAAATTCAGAAGTGCGGGGTCCCTTCATGACCGTCACAGCCATGCTCCCTCACAACCACGCCCCCTTCTAAAATTATACAACCTTGTAAGATTATACAATACAAATGAGCTTTCAGTCACTTACTTTGTTTGGAGCATCTGGTCACCCTAATTCAGAATTATTAAAAGGTCTCTTTGAAAAGAAAAACACACACACACACAGACACACACAAAAGTCATGTCCAGCAACTTGCTAGAAAATATTATTTGGTTAGTCCTTTTTAATTCAAGAAACATGTAATAATAATAATATAATCATAGTATATTTATTATTAATTATTATTATTACGAAGAGCCATTGCAACCAGATGTGAAGCAATGCCCCATTAAAATAAATGTCTTTATTTTACATAAATGTGGGTCACTGCAGAACTTAGTCTGCGGTGACCCACAACTCCCTTAAGGCTGCAATCCTATACACACTTATTTGGGAGTAAATCCCATTGAACATCATGGTACTTCTGAATAGACAAGTAGGATTGCCCTACAAGGCTGCAAGCGTAACACACTCACTAGGGGAGTAAGCCCCATTGAACACATTGGGACTTACTTCTGAGTAAACAAGCCGAGGATCCTACTGTCAGCCAGGGGGGCTGGATCCAACCCCAGGCCCCCACTTGCACCCTGAAGGACAAACTTGATGTGCAAACAAACAGCAGGTGAAAACTTTTCACTGTGTGGTGCTAAAGCATGATCCCCTGCTAATGTCTGCACATCCAGACTACTGGAATCCCTCTCCCACACACAGCAAGCCCCACGCATGCGCACGAGCGACAGGCAATAGAGGCAACGGCCCCATGCCTGCTCCTGCCATGGCCAGCAGCAGCAGGCCTGGATGGGTGGCCAGTGCTACAGGACAATGAGGGCAGCAGAGGAGAAGAGGGTGGTGGCAAACCTCATGCAGCCTGCAGGCTGCGCACGCGCAGAGAGGGGACGGGCAGCAGGGTGGGAAAGGGGGCAGGAAGCTGAGGGGCTGGCTGTGGATGGTCGAGTTGCAAGGCATGGCAGCTGCTCAGGGTAGAAGGCAGAGAAGCCGAGCGCTGAGGAGGAGAATAGGGGGCACCGAGGAGAGGGAAGGTGGCTTTGGTCTTACGTACCTCTTTTCTCCCTCCCGTACTAAGGAGGGGAGCAGGTGACCCTGGGGCTGCAGAGCTCCCTCAGGCTCCCTCTCTTGCCCCCTTTGTCTGGCCAGCTCTGCATGACAGGCGAGAGGCAGCCACCAGCTGCCTGCACTCCCTTCCTCGGCTCCCTCCTCCTGCTGCATCTGCCCCTGCAGCAGCAGCAGACGGGGCCCGGCTGGGGGCCAGCTCCAGTTAAAGTGAAGGAGCAAAGACCCGGTGCGACCCTCCAGCGCTACATAGCTGCGCCTTGCCATCTGAAGTACAGCAGGGGGTTACCTGAGACAAGGGCCTTTTCCACAGGGGCACCAATACACTGGAGCTGTCTCCCAGGGTAGATACTTGCTGCTACCCTTCTGGCAGCAAGTTAAACCCATTCTTTCATGGGGCGTTTGAGACCTTCTGATTTGAGATTCTGAAATGAGATTCTTTTGCTTCTACTGGCTTGTATTCAGTTTTACTGGTCATTTTATTTATTATATTTTTCTATCATTTTATACTTCAAATATGCATTTGCTAAGTTTATTGTAACTCACCTCAAGGTATATTTGCACATAACGGTGAGGAATAAACATTTAAAATGAAATAATAAGATGACTTCCTTCCAATTAGATTATATTTTGTTTTTCAGACTTGTATTGTGTTTATTGTGAATTGTTTTAATTTGGAGTTTTTTAAATTGCTAACTACTATGGAAGCCATTATGGCTGCAAGCCTGTCTGTAAATATAGCAAGGAAAGGTTCTTCCTGTGCAAGCACCGAGTCATTGCTGACTCCTAGAGGGACACCGCTTGCGCTGGCGTTTTCATGGCAGACTGTAGCGGGGTGGTTTGCCATTGCCTTCCCCAGTCGTGACCACCTTTCCCCCAGCAAGCTGGGTGCTCATTTTACCGACCTCGAAAGGATGGAAGGCTGAGTCGACCTGAGCCAGCTACCCGAGACCCAGCTTCTGCCGGGATCGAACTCAGGTCGTGGGGAAAGTTTTGGTTGCAATACTGCTGCCTACCACTCTGCGCCACACGAGGCTAAATATAGCAAGCAAAAGAACTAAAATTTGCACAAGGTTCTCTACCTAGTGGTGATCCTCACTTGCCACAAGCAATTACAAGATGAATGGCTATTTGCAAGCTTGCTATAGTGATGACACACCTCGTCTGTGACTCCCTTAAGAAAGGTTTTGAAGTTTTATTATTTAGCCAGAGCATTCAAAGACACAAATTGAAGACATTTCGGATGCAACAAAGACTTGCTGGGCATGCTCCAACATATAACCCACAATGGCTAAGGGACACACAGAGGCAGGCACTTAATATAAGCATTTCCTTCCGAATGCAAAGCTAACCACAGTAGCACACCAGTGCAAAGAACATTTGGTCCCTGCTTGATGAAGTCTGTTTTCAAATGCAGATGTGATGTGTTCAGTCCCTTCTATCAGGTCTTTGATTTTTATCAAGGTCCCTGAAAAGATTTATTTATATTTCTTTAAAAAGTACAATCTGTTCCTTCAGCCCCCTTTTCTCTCTTTCTCTCTGTATCTAATGCCTGTCAGGACAGACCACATAAAAGAATACTTTTCACATAGTGCATATTTATCATACAGAATTAGCTGCCACAGGCTGTGGAGATGGCCTCTGACTTCCCTTTAAAGAGGGATTAGACAGATGCATAGAGGATAAGCCCATCAACCGCTGTTAGCTACAATAGCTAAATGCAGCCTTCTCCACCCTGGTCCCCTCCAGGTCTTTAGGACTACAACTCCATTCACCATCGATCAGCCAGGCTGAGAGGCAGCATATCACTTGCTGGGTGGGACAGGGGCTGCCTTCATGCCCTGCTTATGGGCTTCCTAGAATAATTTCCTTTGCTACTGTAGAAATAGCATTCTGGACTCAATGGCCCCTTGGTCTGACCCAGCCAGGCTCTTCTATTTCTCATGATCTGTGCAGAAGACAAACAGCAAAGGAGGCTGGAATAGACGTGTTGGTGCTCGTTTCGAAGTTTTCTAGGCATGGCGTGTCAGTCACTTCACCTAGTCTGATGTCTTGAGCAATCTGTCATGAGCAATAGTTATCCTTGTGGTTGATCGCATGGGCACTAGTGTTGCAGCAACTGAAAGGAAGGGAAACTTACTGTGAGGTCAAAGAAAAATTATTGTTGGCTCTCGATGGGCTTGAATTTTAAACCTGTGATCTTGGATAGAATCAGTCCTGGTGTGATATCTGCTGAAGGCTTGTTGAAGTAATGAGGAAAGGGTTGGCAGGAGCAGGGAGACCATAGAAATGTCCTGCAGAATCAGAAACGGCCCATCTGGTCCAGTATGTTGGTTTCCAAAAGCAGCCTGCCAATTGTGCCTGGGTGCTCACAAGCAGAGCATAAAGCCTTCCCTTGTTTGTCTTCAGCATCTGGAATTCAAAAGTATACTGTAGGCATGGGGAAACTGTGGCCCTCCAAGTCTCCAGCTCACATCTGCCCCCATCACTGTGGCCAATGGTTGTGGATGAAGGGGTCTGTAGTCCAACAACATTTGGAGGGCCAACATTCCCAACCTCTGGTATACTGCTTCTATTTGTGAAGGTTCCACTAGCTATCATAACTAATAGCTGGCGATCATAGGTCTTTTCTTTAACACATTTGTCGAATCCTCTTTTAAAGCCATCTAAATTAGTGGCCATCCACCATATCATCATCATCATCACTGAGGTATAAGGAATTATTTCAAATAGGAGTGTGTGTTTTTAACCCTGTGGGCATAGCCCCCATCCACCCATGGATCCATGCAAGGGAACAGATTTACATCATTTTATAACCTTGCAAGTGCTTTCCTGGTCTTCATCATACCCAAAGACAATAGGCATAGCCAATATTGCTCAAAGTGCGAAAGGAGGGGGAAGGGAGAAACCTTTTTAGAAAAGGAATCCTCTACTAAGGTCTTAACCCTAGGAAGCCCTGCTCTCTTATCTCCGCATAACACAGTCAGCTCTTAGGATATGCATTCATTACTGAAATGTAAGACCTCAAGATAGACTGGGAGTCAAAATAGAACAGGTTCTACAAATCATTCATCTCATTCCAGAGGAATGCAAGGGCTAAGGTAACAGCTAGAACATGTTCCTTATTTCCAGGGAGGAGAAGATGAGGAGCTAGACCTTCTGGCAGCCGTTTTTATTAGCAGAGTCCTCTGAAATGACTAAATAGCTCAAGGGAAAAGGCAGGCAAGGCTCTGATTTAGAGCAGCCTTTCCCAACTGGGGATGCCCTCCAGAGGTGTTGGACTGCAACTCCTATGATTCCCAGCCAGCATGACAAACTTAGGGCACAATCCTATGTGTGTTTAGACAAACAAAAGTCCTACAACTGGGAGTTGTAGGACTTTTGTCTGTCTAAACATGCATAGGATTGTGCCCTGAGTTCATGTCTGTCTGTCTGTCTGTCTGTCTATCATCTATCTACCTACCTACCTACTATCAGAAGGCTGTTTCCAAATTTATTTTTATTTGCATTTTATTTAGGGAATTTATAGACCACCCCCTCATCACAAAATATTCCAGGGTGGTTTTCATTAAAATGTCAATAAAAACATTTAAAAAAGCATAAAATCAAAGAGAACAACCCACTATTTAAAACAGCTGATGGAGATCTAGAGTCCCTCAAAGGCCTGGGAGACATAACCAAGCATAACACCAGGCATAACGGGGGTTATGCCTGCTGGTGTCTACAGGATAACAATTGGCTTTGCCCAGGATGACTTGCAATAAACAACTGCAGTTGTTTAAGGTCCACCCACAATTTGATTTGACTGAGATGAACACTGGTGGGGAAGCCACTAAGGGATGATGGGGTGGATCCAGACATAGTCATACATAGAGTAAACCCACTGAAATCAATGGGACAAGTTAGTTGTGACTAACTCCAGTCCCATCCCTTTCAGTAGGTCTTTATTTTGATGTATTGTCTGTGTGCATGCTGAGATTTGTTACCAGGCCTGGTCCTTCCATCAGAACTGGAGATGGGAGATAAGGAAGGGCTTCTCCTGCTTGCCCTAGAGGGTCTCGCATCACATACCGGAAATAAGGAAGGGATTCACTTCCTAGCACTTGTGTGGGAAACCCCCAGCCGGGCCACCACAGTGGTAGATGCAGGGGGTCTGATGGGCCTCCAGGCCACACTTTTTGCACCCCTGCCTTAGGGGTGGCCAACTCAAGCAGCTGATATTGCATGTCATGAAAGGGCAGCGGATGGTTTGTTTAATTTATTATTAGAAATAAAATAGTGGTGGTATTTTCTGCCTCAAATGCCAAAATGGAGAGAGAATTGTGGGATTTTCTGCCTCTGGTGCCAAAAAACTTGGCCAGCATTGGGTCCTATGCCTCTTGAACTTAAGAACGTAAGAAAAGCCATGTTGGGTCAGACCAAGGGTCCGTCTAGTCCAGCATTCTGTTCATAAAAGGGGTCCAACCAGCTGCCAAGGGGAAACCCACAAGCAGGACACGAGTGCAACAGCCCCCTCCCACCCATGTTCCCCAGCAACTCCTCTGATACTGGAGACAGCATAGAGCCATCAGGACAACTAGCCATGGATGGCCTTCTCCTCCATGAATTTGTCTAACCCCCTTTTAAAGACGTCCAAATTGGCTTGACTTGGGGAGGGAGGCACCATTTGCTGCTGTACCTCAGAACATAAAATGTCTTAGGCTAGATCAGTGTGTTACAGACAAGTGGTGAGATCTCAGTTCAAGACATCAAAGGAATTCCAGGAGATGATGAACTGAGACCTAAGGGCTCACGCATACATTATATTCACCATGTGGCTACCACTGAAAATGCCTTTCCTATGGCCTCTCAACTCCCCCCCCCCACCGCCATATCATTTGGAAGTACTCACCATGTGGATTGGGACCAGAACTACCCCCCACCATCTCCACATTCCCCATGGCCACTGGGGATTCACGATGTGATGGCCCTGGTCTCTGAGTAATTACAGGGCTGAGTAACTGGAAACATTTTGGACCATTGCCTTGGATAGGTCTTTTCAGCATCAGTCCTGTGGCAAATATAACAACTACTCTGGCCCTTACGCTTTGTCTGTAACATGCCAGACCAATCATGTGAGCAGTCAAAGGGGGGGAAAGAACATACTTGTGTCATGGTGACTTTACTGAAGGGGTGGTGAACCTTTTTTCAGCCCGAGGGCCGAATTCCATTTTGGAAAAGTTCTCTGGGGCCACATTCCAGAGGTGGATGGGGCCAAAGGTAAAAGGGATGGGGCCAAAAATACAAACAAATTAGCAGCCTATTGTAGCTTAAAGCTCTTTCTGCCAATAACCAGGCCTTAGGAGAGACATTTCGACCTTTTGGAATGGGGGAAAACTGCTCAAAAGCTGGGCAAGCACCAAATGATTGGTGGTTGGGGCAAAGGGTGACCAGCCATGGGAAGGGGCGGGGCCATATGCGAACCCCCAGAGGGCCCGATTGGGACTCCAGTAAGGCTGGATTTGGCCCCTGTGCCTGAGGTTCCCCACCCCTATTTTAGTGATCCATCTGTTCTTCTGAATCTTTAGGCCAGAATCAGAATCATGACTCTGAGCCATAATTGGACAGTTGAACAGAATGTGCACAGTGTAAATATTTATAAAAGTGGATGTATTGACTATTTGACCCAGATTGATAATTGTTTTGCCCTACTTTTATGGGGTATAAAAATTAACTGTAAACAAATGTTCTTAAAATGCTTTGCTTTGTTCCTTGTCTTTTTTGCAACTTAATCTTGATACATCAAAGGTTGGCGTTTCTCATCCTTGCTGGGTATCTTGACTGCCTTCTTGAAACTCCTTTGTCCTCCCCCTCCCCCACTATGGAAATCAACTTTATTGTTGACTCCAGAGCCATAGTAAGCCACCCTCAATGAAATCTCCAATGGCACCAGTTTTTATTTAGCTAGTTTGCCTTTCAGTTTGCAAATGCACATCCCCACTGGTTCCAATCTCATCATCACTGCAATGTAAACAAAGACCTTAAAACAGATGACCCTCCACCCCACCCAGCCTAAGATTAGGCTCAGTGATGCGAAGTGGAGATGGTGACCTCCAGCTTGCCTCCATTCTTATGCATAGAGGGGCGGCATTAAAGTCCAGATAGCCAAGTATCTGCCTTGAAGCATACATCTTGTATGCATCAAAGATTGAGGCAGGTTCAGGTATCACTATGATCTCACACCACCCCAGATGTTCCAAGATTAGGCCTTTTTTATGTAGAACAGCAACTGAAACTATGAAATACACAAAGACGGAACTTTCAAGGCAAAGAGGATGGAGTATGATAAAACTGAACCATTGTTCATACCTGCCTTTTACTGGGGTGGGGGATGATTTTCTCCCCAGGTTGTGCTTTTCCTTTCATTTTGTTCATATGCATATAGATATAGACCATTGTTCTGGTTCTGCATGAAGCCTCTGAGCCTTCAAGTTTTGCTAGAGGAATCCTCCTGTGAGTTGATCCATGCCAGTTTGCTGCTTACATCAGTAGCTGGCAGGGTGGATTAAACAGTGGGAGGGAGACCTCTTCTAGCAGTACGGCTAGATGCTTCGTAAGGCAATACAGGACCAGGACAACGTGGGGCATCTTGCTGACCAAGGAAAGGTCTGGGTGCATGGAGACCGAGGTGTAGGCAAGCACAAATTGTGACGTTGACCTTTAAACCCTAAACCAGCTCAGACCACAATACCTCCGAAAATGCATCTTCCATACAAACCTGCCCAGCACCTTCTTTTCGTTTGGGAGGCTCTCCTCCTTATCCCCAGGGCACGCTGACATAAGGTAGGTTGATACCCAGGAGAGGGTCCTACTGGTTGTGGCAGCCAGGGGGCGGAATAGCCTCCGGAGAGAGGCATGCCACCTGGGCCGTTCACAGCTTGCTTGTAGGTTGCCACTGGAAGCAGTGGAGGCGGGTGGCTCCAATGTCAGTGGGGCTGAGAATCTGCTCTGAGTTTCAGTCAGAACCAGTCAGCACTCTAAAGGAGCTCTCCAAGGTGCCCCACACTTTGGATACCTTCTTTAGAGTGCTGGCTCATTCTGACTGAAACCTGGAGCGGATTCATTACCCCACTGACATAAGAGCCACCAGCCTCCACTGACTGAAAGTGATTTTATTTAGGCAAAAACAACAGAGCCTTGTGCCACCATAAAGACTAGCAAATGTATTTAGGCAGGCCTTTTTAGAGCTTTGATTTTTATCACAAATTCTATGGGTTTAAATAGTGCTTATTAGGCTATTTTAAGTATGCTTTCGTTTTTAGGTTGTAGTCGTATATTTTAGTTGTGTTTGTTTTGGTCTATGCCCATTTTAATGAAGCTGCATTGTGCCCTTGGGTAAAAAGGCAAGGGGTACAAAAATAAATCATATCAATAAACATGCCAAACCCACATCCTCTTTCCACACTTTCAGCTTCCCATGCAGATGGGGAAATTCATGCATCTTTCTTTTCCCATGTTGGGAACGCGCGCATCATCCCGCGGGGAAGACCCTTGGCACAAGGCAATTGAAGTGTGGATAGAGGGTGCCCAGGTTGCTTTGCCTCCTCTTCCTCTACTTCTGCATCGTGTGTGAAGAGACTGACCTGGTTCGCCTGACCACCGCAGCCTGCTGTGCCTTATGAACCATGGTGGGTTGTGGCGCCCACGGGTGCCAGGTTGCCAATCCAAGCCACCGCCGCTGTGGCTTCTCATTAGACATGAATTCGGTGAGCGTGAGTTGTTGGGGTGCTTGACAAGTCACACAGAACCCATGGCCTGTTTTAGGGTTGTGGGTGGCTTGTAACCACCCCAACAACCCACCCTCGCTGGGTTTGCATGTAACGGCAAGCTATGGCATGCCCCCAATGTACCCCAAATACTCAAAATGGCAGCCACTGCTGCAACGAGAAGCCCCACGAGGCAATTCCCCATGGTGGCTTCTCATTATATGTGAACTGGGGCTCTGATTGGTCAAATTCAAATTTTCAAAGGCTGTTACCACCATACCAAAAAAGAAGAAATGCATCACCGAAAAAGAGGACAAAGAATTGCATAAAATTTGCATATGCTAATCTATATGTATAGATGCAAATGAGAAATAATGATAATTTGAATAGGAATGCAGTACATCTCACCCTAGTGGAGAAACTGTGACCAGGTGACCTCTATGCCTGCCTGCCCAGTCTGCCAACCAGGTTGATGGGTGACTTCAAGGCCTCTGCTCTCCCTTCTGAAGGTTCTTTACTTTTGAAGTGCAACTGAACTGAGCAGCCCTTCGAAGGGGGCAGCCTTTCCCAACCTGGCACACTCCAGATGGATTGGATGACGATAGAGCTAGTGTGGTGTAGCGGTCAGAGTGTTGGACTGGGACTCAGGAGATCCAGGTTTTAGTCCCATTCGGCCATGAAGCTCACTGGGTGACTTTGGGCAACTCACTGACTCTCAGCCTAATATACCTCACAACAACTTCACAGGGTTGTTGTGAGGATAAATGGAGAGGAGGAGGATCATGTAAGCCACCATGGGTTCCTTGGAGGAAAAAAGGTGGGATATAAATATAATAATAAATAAAACAAAAATAAAATACCCAGCATTCCTGAGCATTAGCCATGCTGGCTAAACCTAATGGGAATTGAAGTCCAAAACATCTGGAGCACACCAGGATGGGGCAGGCTGGAATAGGGGACACCTTCAGAAAGAGGACAGTCCTTCAAATAGAGGACTGTCCTCTGTAAAGTAGGATACCTGGCCACCCTAGTTAAAGAGCCTCCTTGGTAGTGGCACCGTGCCTTGGAATGCGCTTCCCACTCAGCTTCATGGGATGACCCGGGGTTCTAGTATTATGATAGAGAAAAATGTCTCCCTATCCGCATTCTCCATGCATAATTTTGTACACCTCTATCATGTCTCCCCTTACCCTCCTTTTCTCCAAGCTAAACAATCCCAACTGTTGCAGCTTTCCCAGATAGGGGAGTTGCTCCAGCCCCTTGATCATTTTAGTTGCCCTTTTCTGCACTGTTTTCTTTAGCCCCCTCCACAAGTTAATCGTGTGAACGGTGCTCCATGCAATTACCAGGGTAGCGAGGACACACTGCTGGCCCTGCTCACAGAGTCCACGCAGTGGTGTGAAAGTCAGCACTGAGGAACCCTATGCACAGGCAGCTGCTTGCATGCAGGTTTTCTCAGTGCAGATGTTCACACCAACACTTGGGGCTTCTCTACATTTTGGAAAAATCCCACAGCCTTACCAGGGCTTTCTGCTTCCATTTCCCTGGCATGATTAGGATGGGCTCCTTTAGATGACAAACATGGTGTGGAATTGAAAATGCCCTTTTTCAGCAGCCTTACCAGGGCTTTCTATATTTTCAATGAAACAGCACCATCTAGTGGCTAAATTATATCCAACTTTTTAAAGAATTCCATCTGATCTCTGATCTTTTTGAAAGCGGGATAAATGGGGGAAAGCACAGGAGACATCCTGGAGGTTGACGATGCCATGTAAAGAACCTGCAAACTTCCATAAGTGGCCAATCACAATTGTGTAACAAATGGCTCATGTAGAGATGCCCTTGGAGATTCAGGGGACAGTGTTGTACCTGATGCCATTTTGATTATTTGAATACACAAATTTGAGATGAGAAATAGCAATATTAAAAAAACAGTGAAAGGACATTTCAACTTGCCAGGAGAGTCCATCCCTGAGCTTAAAGCGACCATTCTTGAACAAAGTAACTTCAGAGACAGGTTTCAACACCAAAGAGCTGGACTACAATTCATCAAGAGATTCAACTCTATCTCTTGTGGGTTGAACAGGGACATTTAAAAAAACAAAAAAACAAGCTACATGTGTTAATCACCTCACCTTTGCAAAGATGTCTGTGTTATCACCCAGCAACTGTTTTGTGACTGGCCACTGTTAAGGTAATTATCACTGTCTGTACTTTCTGCATTTTAGTTCCCTCTGTCCTCACTGTTTGCAATCCTGCTCCCTCCCCCCCACACACACACACCAACCATATGCATATATACTGAAAGCAAAATGCTTGGCCATAAGCAAAATTCCAAAATCCATATTAGTGTCATACGTTTATTAGACCAACCAAAAGATCACCAAAAAATGTGCAAGCTTTTGAGATCTCCAGATCAATCCAGGCAAGATGTTACTAAAAAGTAGATTGGGAGGAAGGGAGGGGGAAGCTGAGGCATGGAGTGTTTGTAAATGAGGCTGTTAATCCACTGTATCTACTTTCGGTTTCATGATAGAATTGAGAGCCAAGCACTACAGGAGGAGTGTTTCCTTTCCTGCATTTCTGGTACAGAACCTCTAGGTGGCACTGTGGTATAGCAGAATAGTACAAATACACAAGTAAAAAATGTGTTTTCTTTCAGTTTTACAATTAAATACCACACTTTCTCTGCTCTAAAAAAAAACTTGGTGAAAGTGCTGTTTAGACACAGAAGTGAAACTGGAGAGTCACATCATCGTCCAAAGAACCCATAAACAACCATGAGTAGGGAATGACAAGCACATGATAGATGTCTCATGTAGAAAAGCCCATGGTGTCTGCATGATCAGAATCTTGAGATGGGATGGAGGAGGAAGGGCCTGCAGACATTCAAATAAGGCTCTAGCAAGTGATGTGATGGTTTCACTTGCAGTTGCTGGAGCTACTCCTACAGCTTTGAGATAGAGAAAGGCAAACAAATTGATGTATCATTTTTGAAAATATAAAATCCAGCTATTTGCTCAGAAATATTTCCACCTTGGGCCAAGAGAGAGAAAAATAGGCAGTCTTTATATTAACAAAGCTGGAGGTGGTTTTAGAAGCTGTGTCAATAGAAGCCAAATTGGGTAGTAGTAGTTGGAGGGGATGAACCCGCAGAGAATCAAGTTCTGGCTTCAGCTGGTACAAAAACCTCTTCCTCCACTAGGATCCCACTGTTGAATGGCTACATTCAGTATTCAGTTCAGTATATACTAGTAACTCAGGAAACACTTCATGCATCTGATGAAGTGGACAGTAGTCCACAAAAGCTTATGCTATATTAAATTTGTTCGTCCTTAAGGTGCCACAGACCTCTTTGTTGAACACTGTTGTAAACTACATTGACAGGGATAATCCTGAAGGGTGGGATATAAATTCCTAAACAAACCAACTTTTTTTAAAAGGGCATATTCGTATATACCTTAGATCTGCATCCAACCTAATATTTTGTGTTCACTGGTAGACCTAGTAAGCACATACACGGGGAGTCATTTAACACCCCTTGGACAGATACATGAACAGGATCCTCAATTTCTGTTGCACAATTGCTTTACCCAAAACAAAACAAAATCTATCTGTGAGCAAAGGGCGTTACATCAAAAAAACGTACGTACGAAACTACGGGACAGGTGACTCAACATTGTCGGGAGAATTCTTCACAGGTCTGTTTAATATCAAGGCCTGTAGAGTCTTCAGCAGTAAATACCTGTGGATTGTGTAACTCCTCAAATCACTGTTGAACTCCCAGAGGCATTTTTGACTTGCGCCCCATCCCGCTTTGCCAATTTCCCTTGCCTCTCATTAAACATACCTGCATTGTGCATGTTGTGTCATGATGCCTCCACCAGAAATGTGTTCCATTTCTGTATGTTCTTTTCCAGATGCATTTAAAATTGCCTTCTTTACTTAAGTGGGATCTCACTGAAGGAAGAGTCAGGAAGAGGCCGTGAGCACCTCATGTGGAGCTTGTTAATGAAATCAGTAAGAACTGAGAAGTAAAAAAGAAAGCTGTAGATATACATTTCTATGATCCTTTTCAGGGAATCCATTGATAGTTTGTGGGAAAACCATCATCTGTTTTCTCATTTTGTTGCACAACATTCATATATGACCCACAGGTTGGTCTGCTACTGCGATGGTATCACATTTTCCTGGCACTAGGCACATGATACTTCGAATCTGGGATTTTTACTTTAACATATACAATGTATAGCCTGCCTTTCACTGCAAATGGCTTCATGGATAAACATCTAATAAAAAAACAATATAAAAAAACAGTAAAACCACAAAATAAAAGCAGCAGAGCCAGTGGATAAAACAGGACATCAACAATATTAAAGGGGCTTTATTTACCATAAAATATATGCATGAGAGAACAGGGTGGACTTTGACTTCTGGCTAAAAGATAACAGAGATGGTTCCAGGTGAGCATGTCTGTGGAAAGTGGTGCATAGTTTGGGTGCCACCACAGGAAAAGCCTTCTCTTTGGTATCTCTGGTAGCCCCCTGTCTAACCTCAGAAGGCCTTTTGAGGTTAGACAGGGGGCTAGCAGAGAGAAGGTCTTTTCTGTGGTGGCACCCAAACTCTTACACCCAGGGAAGGGCTCCTGATTAAACAGTGGTTGGATTCATGTAGGAAGAGGGCAGCCCTTTAGACAGCTGTTTAGTGCTTAATGGTAAAAATTAGATTAATGCAATTACATTTATGATGCGGGGGGAGGGGTTGGCTGGGGGAGTACCATGAGCTTCTCTAGGTTATTCAGTATGACATGGCTGGTGACAAATAGCACATTTCCCCTCCACCCCAACCTGTACCATGTTTTGATCCTTTCTTTTGGTTTTATAAAACCACATGTATATGAAACAAGTGGAGTGATATAACATTCCACCACATTCCAGCATAAACAAGGGTGCTTCTAGACAGGGAGCTCCTGGCACTAGCAATCAGAAGACATTTATTCATTTATTTATCTGATTTATGCCCTGCCTTTCGACAAAAAAAAATGGCACTCAAGGTGACTTTGTGCAGCTATTCCATATTTTCTTCCTGAACGGATTTTCTGCAAGAAGAAAAAAGACAGAAGTGGTGGGAAAACACATGAGGCTTACAAGTGGAAGATGATGTCGCGTGAACCTCTTGTAAAACTTCCATGAAGGAGGCAGGGCGATGGAGCCATAAGTACCTCATCTGGAAGCACCCCAAGAAATCTGGAAGCACCCTCAAAAATACACTCTGGGACACAATCCAGAGGGGGCTGTGCCTAGGCATGTCAGAGAAATCTGCAACAGATTCAAATGACTTCGGATTTCTATGAATCCAACCTGTGTGGAGTCCACAGCAGACTGGCTTTTCCTGAGTCACTGGCATTCTGCAGACTTGCAGACTGGGTTTTTATTTCAGGGGGGGATTTGAACAAGTACGTTTTTGCAAATGAACTAAATTCTCATAGAAAAAATAAGATTCTATCAATGAGTGGACAATGGAATGCTAGATGCCTGAGAATCCGCAAAATGCAGATGGAACTGGTGTAACAAAATTCTTACATATCTAGCTGTGTCTGCCTCTCATTCCCGGAGGCAGGAAGCTGGTTTGGCCATCACTCCACTGGGGTCCGCCGGTGCAACCGCTGCGGGGGGGGACGACTTCCTGCAACCCCCTTGTGCTGGGAACATATAGACTGGTTTCCAAACTTGTTTCTTTTCTTTTCTCTTTCTTTCTTTCTTTCTTTCTTTCTTTCTTTCCTTCCTTCTTTCTTTCTTTAAGCCAAAGGGCCTGACCAACATCATATCATGCCTGGTAATCCTCACTTTGACTGCTGTAACGTGCTTAATGTGGGGCCTGGGCATGAAGACAGTTCAGAGGCCTCAGTCAATCCAGAATGCAACCAGTGGCACACCTGTTGTCTAGCGCTTGCTGCACAGACAATGTAACACCTATTCCTTGTCATCTTCACAGGTTATCATTTGGTTCCCAGACTAAATTCAATATGCCTTTTTGGCCGCAAGGCCTGCTTGTGATCCTGGCTTGGGGATCACGGAACACACACATGCATGCACACATGTGTGCATTCACACATATACATGAGCGCGCATACACAGGCATGCACATACACAAACACACACCCAGCATTCCTGAGATAGATTGGCCTTTCTTCACTGGTTGCAGTGGTGGGAAAAGAGCACTCTGCATTAGGATCTCTGGGTAAGGGGTGGAGAGAAAGCTAGCCCCAATAGGGGGTTACAGTTTAGTCCTTGGGGGCCACATGCGGCCTCTGGATCATGGGTTGTGCACTCCTGCCCTAAATAGTTTTGGTCCAAGATATTAAAGGTTAGTCTTTCTCCTATTAAGGGGTACGCCTATATATTGTCCACCTATGAGTTAAGATCTGCAGGAAAGGTATGCAGCTTTGGATGCCAACTCTATCCAAGGTAAGAGACCTTCTCCCAGAAATTCAGCCTTTACTGAGGTATTGTGGAATTCCCCCTCCAGGAAAATTGACCAGGCCTACAGTATTGTGATCTTTAGAAGATTTCTAAAGTTGTTTTTGTTCCATCACGCTTTCTGAGAACTGAGATTAAAACTGTTTTAATATGAAATTATCTGCCATTAGTGTCCGTGTATTTTGTATTGTATTTTATTAAAGTATATTTTTTGTTATGTTTTATTATTGTAGAGCGCTTTGGGGGCTTTTGTCAGCAAAAAGCAGTCTGAAATCCAAATGTAACATAAGAAAGAGAAAAATTGAATAACCTGGATACCCTTTGGAAGACAGATGGCTAGATCCAAAAGAAAGTTACATCAAAGATGTGAGCATTTCCATGGAAAGGGGATAAAAGTCGGCATTCCTGCCTTCTTTGCATTTGGGGGGTGGTTTGCAATGTCAAAGAAAATTGTATAGGTTTTGGTAATCATCAGATTTTATAACTGTGTCTAAAGTTGACAGTTCAAACAATGGAAACATTGAAAGAGAATCTCAAATGAGACAAGGTCGACTGATTGCCCAATCCAGAACCAAATATCTTTCCAAGTCTATTACTATGCAAATCACAAGGTAAAAATCATTTTGTGCAAGTACACACACGTCATACCAGGTAGCCACAAGCACACACAGACCTTACACACCTTATCTCAGTTCAAACAGGAGCAGCCATTCAAATACAAACTAGCTGTGAATTATGAGTCTAAATGTAACCAGAGCAAACATTTTGCTTCACTTAAAACTCAGCAATGCATATAGGAATCAGCAAATAAATGAAGGTTGCAATCCTATACAAACTTAACTGGGAGTAATGCAATGGGACTTACTTCAGAATAGATGTGTATAGGATAGTGCCGTAACTTAATTATCTATTTCTCATACATCATGATCCAAGAGCAGAGTCATCAATTAAAAGGCTCATGCAAGCTATGCATGTTTACTCAGGTAGAAGTCCCACTTAATGCAGGGAGGGGCTGTAGCTCAGTGGTAGAGCACCGGCTGTGCATGCAGAAAGTCCCATGTTTGATCCCCAACTTCTCCAGGCAGGGCTAGGAAAGAAGCCTACATGATGCCCTGGAAAGCCACTGCCAGTCAGTGTTGACAATTCTGGGCTAGATGGACCAATGCTCTGATTCCATATAAGGCAGCTTCCAATGTTCCTATGTCCTCACTGTGCGGTTTCTAAGGTTCCTCCCCGCTCCTTGGGTATGGTCCTAATTCAGCGGGACTTACTTCCAGTTAAGTGAGCATAGGATGGCAGCCATGTCCAGTCCACGTCTAGTTCAAAGCTAAAGAACCATAAGAAGGGGAGAGCCAGGGCCTTGAAGTTGCCATCCACAGTGACCACCTGGACTGCAGACTGAGAAGGAAGACAGGTCACCTGGTCACAGTTGTCCCATTGTTGTAAGATGTATTGCACGTCTACTTCAATTATTTCTAAATATGCATCTATACATATAAGTCCACATATGTTAATTTTATTCACATCCTTGTCCTCTTTTTTGGTGATGTGTAAATGACCACCCTAGCTGGAGGTCCACAAGTAGTAGTGAATTGCAAAATGCAGACAGTAGGAATGGGCCCAATGCTGGACTGCCTGATCAGTAAGAGCTGTCGTTACATAAGACCATAAGAAGAATGCTGCTGGATCAACCAAAGGCCAATCTAGTATCCTGTTTCCCACAGTAGCCAACCAGGAAGCCCACAAGCAGGGCACGAAGGCAGTGTCCTTTTTCTATGGTTCTTTCCCAGTGACGTACTGCTTCTGAATCTGAATCTGAATCATTCCTTGGCCTGGCTGAGAGTGACTTGGCAACCGCTAACATCAGCCAGATTTGCTGATGCAAACTTCATTTGCAAAGTTTACATTTCTAGGATCTTTGGAAGAGAAAAGAGAACACTCATAACAGGTTGGATCCTGACTTAGCCATGCTTAGAGCAGCCCCATGGAAATCAATGCGCCTTAAGTTAGTCATGACTGACTTGCCCCTTTGATTTCAGTGGGTCTGCCCCAGGGGTGGGCAGACTTCAGGCTTGTGGGGTCCTTTTTTCTATTAGAACCCAGGGATCTACCAACCAGAGCCAGGTGCAAAAGACACACAATATGAATGAAAGAATTCTAAGCCCTGGAATTTGTTTTGAGTATCAGAACTGAATGAAGCTTTTGTTTTCTTTCTCCTTTTTGTGTGTGTCATATTGTAATAAAATGCCTATTGGTGTGAGTGTGTGTGTGTACACATATAAATATATTTTTAGATATGATATCACTTAAAATATACAAATGATTTGCTTTTGTTTTTTACTTACCTTTTTGTAAACTTTTTTTCTTTTGATTATTGTTATTATTAATATTATTATGGGATTGTTATTATTGCTATTTCTTGTTGGTTAAACCTTTAATGTTTATTAATATGCATTAACTGAATGGTAACATATGGCCAATGGAAATGGATTGTTTGCTCCCATTCCTTTGCTATAAGACTGAGGTTATGATATTGAAAGATAAGGTTTACCGTTTGTGATGTAGCAGATTGAAGATTTAATAATACTAGCAATGTTTGGAAGAATGCTATATAGGTATAATCTGCAGTTGGATATATATTTGGATTTCTGGTTTGTTCTTATTAAAGTTTAATATAATCCTTTTTTTTCTTCCTTTTTTTCTATTCCTTCTTTGCTATCCTCCCTTTTTTCTTTTCCTCAGAATACTGTGATGTTGGAAACTGAAGATTCTGATTATGTTGTTGGTAGTGTTTATTTCATTTATAAAAATAAAATAAAAATAGATTCAAAAAGAACTGAATGCAGCTCACAGTCCTTTCCAAACAAAAGCCCACTCTTGGTTCCCCCTCCTCCAAGCTTTCTTCATTTCAGCAGTATAATGTGGGTGGGGAGAGTCATTTTGTTGTTGCCATTGTTTAATCATCAGGAGTCAGAAGTCTTTGCCAATCTTCTTCAAATCACTCAGAGATCTACCAGTAAATCCTGATCTACTTTCTGCCCATTCCTGTCTGCTTTAAGCATGACTAACCAGGATCCAATCCAATGAAAATTCACTGGGAGGGAATATACTTCTACCAATTTAATGAGAAGTTGTTGTTGTTGTTGTTCAGTCGTTAAGTCATGTCCGACTCTTCGTGACCCCATG
This sequence comes from Heloderma suspectum, assembly GCF_057233095.1. Lineage (NCBI taxonomy): Eukaryota > Metazoa > Chordata > Lepidosauria > Squamata > Helodermatidae > Heloderma > Heloderma suspectum. The sequence goes on from NC_139461.1 coordinate 39,458,092, forward strand.
GACCATAGCACGCCAGGCCTTCCTGTCCTCCACTCTCTCCTGGAGTGTGCTCAAGTTCATAGTCATTACATCGGTGATGCTATCTAGCCATCTCATCCTCTGCCGTCCCCTTCTCCTTTTGCCTTCCATCTTTCCCAGCATCAGGGTCTTTTCCAGTGACTTTTCTCTTCACATTAGGTGGCCAAAATATTTGAGCTTCAGCTTCAGTATCTGTCCTTCCAATGAGCACTCAGGGTTGATTTCCTTTAGGATGGACTGATTTGACCTCCTTGCAGTCCAGGGGACTCGTAAGAGTCTTCTTCAGCACCACAGTTCGAAAGCATCAATTCTTCGGCGCTCAGCCTTCCTTATAGTCCAGCTCTCAAAGCCATACGTTACTACTGGGAAAACCATAGCTTTGATTATACGGACCTTTGTCGCCAAGGTGATGTCTCTGCTTCTTACTATGCTGTCTAGGTTTGCCATAGCTTTCCTCCCAAGGAGCAAGCGTCTTTTAATTCCATGGCTACAGTCACCGTCTGCGGTGATCTTGGAGCCCAAGAAAATAAAATCTGTCACTGCTTCCATTTCTTCCTCTACTATATGCCAGGAAGTGATGGGGCCAGATGCCATGATCTTAGTTTTTTTAATGTTGAGTTTCAAACCAGCTTTTGCACTCTCCACTTTCACCCTCAACAAGAGGCTCTTTAGATCCTCTTTGCTTTCTGCCATTAGGGTGGTATCGTCTGCGTATCTGAGGTTGTTGAGAATTCTCCCGGCAATCTTAATTCCGACCTGTGATTCATCCAACCTGGCATTTCTCGTAATGTACTCTGCATATAAATTAAATAAGCAGGGCGACAATATACAGCCTTGTCGTACTCCGTTCCCAATTTTGAACCAATCGGTTGTTCCATGTCCGGTTCTTACTGTTTCTTCTTGACCCTCGAACAGGTTTCTCAGGAGACAGCTAAGGTGGTCTGGTATTCCCATCTCTTGAAGAATTTGCCACAGTTTGTTGTGATCCACACGATCAAAGGCTTTAGCATAGTCAATGAAGCAGAAATAGACATTTTTCTGGAATTCCCTTGCTTTCTCCATGGTCCAGCGAATGTTGGCGATTTGATCTCTAGTTCCTCTGCCTCGGTAGTTCTCGGTTCACATACTGCTGAAGCCTAGCTTGTAGGATTTTGAGCATAACCTTACTGGCATGTGAAATGAGCGCAATTGTACGGTAGTTTGAACATTCTTTGGCATTGCCCTTCTTTGGAATTGGAATGTAAACGGACCTTTTCCAGTCTTGTGGCCATTGTTGAGTGTTCCAAATTTGTTGGCATATTGAGTGCAGCACTTTAACAGCATCATCTTTTAGGATCTTAAATAGCTCAGCTGGAATACTGTCATCTCCGCTAGCTTTGTTGTTAGTAATGCTTCCTAAGGCCCACTTGACTTCACTCTCTAGGATGTCCGGCTCAAGTTCAGTGACCGCACTCTCATGGCTATCAGGGACATTAAGATCTTTCCTGTATAGTTCTTCTGTGTATTCTTGCCACCTCTTCTTAGTCTCATCTGCTTCTGTTAGGTCCCTGCCTTCTTTGTCCTTTCTCATGCCTGTCTTTGCACAAAACGTTCCCTTGAGATCTCCGATTTTCTTGAAGAGATCTCTAGTCTTTCCCTCCTATTGTTTTCCTCGATTTCTTTGCATTGTTCATTTAAGAAGGCCTTCTTGTCTCTCCTTGCTATTCTGTGGAAATCTGCATTCAGTTGGGTATTTCTTCCCCTTTCTCCCTTGCTTTTCACTTCCCTTCTTTCCTCGGCTATTTGTAAAGCCTCATCTGACAGCCATTTTGCTTTCTTGCATTTCTTTTTCTTTGGGATGGATTGAGTTGCTGCCTCCTGAACAATGTTACGGACCTCCGTCCATAGTTCCTCAGGCACTCTGTCATCCAGGTCTAATCCCTTAAATCTCTTCATCACCTCCACTGTATATTCATAAGGGATATGATTTAGGTCATACCTGAACGGTTCAGTGGTTTTCCCTACGTTCTTCAATTTAAGCTGAAATTTTGCAACAAGAAGCTCATGATCTGAGCCACAGCCAGCTCCAGGTCTTGTTTTTACTGACTGTATAGAGCTTCTCCATCTTTGGCTGCAAAGTACATAATCAATCTGATTTCGATATTGACCATCTGGTGATGTCCATGTGTAGAGTCGCCTCTTGTGCTGTTGGAAAAGAGTGTTTGCTATGATCAGCGTGTTCTCTTGGCAAAACTCTATTAGCCTTTGTTCTGCTTCATTTTGTACACCAAGGCCATGCTTGCCTGTTATCCCGGTGATTTCTTGACTTCCTACTTTAGCATTCCAATCCCCTGTGATGAAGAGGACATCTTTTTTTGGTGTTAGTTCTAGAAGGTGTTGTAGGTCTTCATAGAACCGATCAACTTCAGCTTCTTCGGCCTCAGTGGTTGGGGCATAGACTTGAATTACTGTGATGCTGAATGGTCTGCCTTGGATTCGTACTGAGATCATTCTATCGTTTTTGAGATTGTAGCCCAGTACTGCTTTTCCCACCCTTTTGTTGACTATGAGTGCTACTCCATTTCTTCTAAGGGATTCTTGCCCACAGTAGTAGATATAATGGTCACCTGAATTAAATTTGCCCATGCTTGTCCATTTTAGTTTGCTGATTCCCAAGATGTCGATGTTCAATCTTGTTTGACCACCTCCAGCTTACCTTGATTCATTGATCTTACATTCCAGGTTCCTAGACAATATTGTTCTTTAAAGCATCGGATTTTCTTTTCACCACCAGACACATCCACAGCTGAGTGTCCTTACAGCTTTGGCCCAGCCGGTTCACTCTTTCTGGCGCTACTTGGAAATATCCTCTGCTCTTCCCCAGTAGTATATTGGACACCACCCGACCTGAGGGGCTCATCTTCCGGTGTCATATCTTTGAGCCTTGTGATACATTCCATGGGGTTTTCTTGGCAAGAATACTGGAGTGGGTTGCCACTTCCTTCTCCAGTGGACCACATTTTGTCAGAACTCTCCATCATGACCTGTCCATCTTGGGTGGCCCTGCACGGCGTAGCTTATGGCTTCACTGAATTACGCAAGCCCCTTCGCCACAACAAGGCAGTGTCACTTATATAGCACTTTTGATGATTTAGAGTTCTTCAAATACGTTATCACAGTAACCATTAGAACAACCATGCATTTAAGTTCAGCAGCACTATTCCCCTTTTTATAGATGAGGAGGTGAGGCGTTGTGGGTTGATGGCTACCTTTAAGATAGTTTTCAGCTAACGTCAGTCCTCTCTTTTTTATATTTTACTTCTGTTTACTTCAGTTCAGTTTAAATTTCTTGTCATTACAATACAGGTCATCAGAATATAACAGTGAGAAAACATCCAGTATATTACAACGGTAAAAATGGACAAATTAAGCAGAGATAAAAGAAAACAAAACTAACAAACCTGTCAATAATAACATTTCATAATACAATTTACCACATTTTATAAACGTGTCTGTTAACCAAACCAATCATAAAACATATGTGGCTAAAATTTAAAAATTTCTCTGGTGCAGCCCTTTCACACCTGCCTAATTAAATCTGGCGCGGACCTTAGCTAAAGCAGTTAGGGAAGTGGCAACTCTTCTCAACATCTTTATGCAAAGCAAGAAGTCTATCTTCTGGCAAACTGACTAGTTTGTTCCCATTTTTAGCAACCCAGCAAGCTATGTTTCTCTAACATCTTGCATCAAAGAACAATTAAACAAATAACAGCCAAGATCCTCAACTTCTGTTTTGCACCATCCTAACCAGAATGGAAAGGCCTGCAAGAAAAGGACACTGTTTGCGTAGGTTGAAGCAGTTTCTGCTCCCCTAGCTGAGGTGGACTGGACTTGTGGGATATTACTGTGGATCAAGAAAGTTGTTGTTTGAGTTTCACATAGGTGGGTGCATTTACACTGTTGAGATATCTTTGTTTTAACTTCTTAAGTCTTATTGACTCATTGACCTTCAGTTCAGTGAAGACTACCACTTCTCATTATTATTCTGAGACAGAGCCATAAGAAAACGTTTCTATGGCCTGTGATCTTGGGAGCAGCTACTGATGTACAACTGGATGGTAACATCGCAAGATGTAATGGTTTAAGCTCTTGCTCACCTGGAGATCAAAGCCTCCTTTAACTCCATACGCATCTGAGGTAATTTTTTTTACTTGAATTCTTCAGTGAATATTCCATCATTACTACAAGGTACGGGATTATCTTGCACATTACCCAGCTTTAGTAAGGATGAAATGAGAATACCTCAGGCATTGAATGAACTGCTTAAATTTTCCCTATGTTGTTCTTTCCAGGCGTTGGGCTCAAATTTTCTTTGACTTATGGATTAGTTTGTTTATCCAATATAATTTAGGTTTAGTTGCTATGGGCTGCAGAAGCTGCCTGCACAATTATGATGCTATCACTGCTCTTTCTGTCCTCATGCCCCTTGCTGCCACCTCTTGTCCATGCAATTGTCTTTACAAACGGTGGCTCCATTAGGCCTTCAGGGCCCAGGTCCAGGGCACTCAGCCTGCCCTGTGCCTCACCCAACAACTGCTAGCAATGGCAGCAGATGATGGGTACAGCAGCAGGAAAGAAGTAAGCTGTCAATACCTAGCATGGGTGGCCGCATACCGGGGCTGGCACCAAACACCATACATAAAAAAACACAACAAAACATTTAGTTGGGTAGCCATGCTATGCAGCTAAGTGCCTCCCAAGGCTCCAGCTGTGATCACTACCTTCTTCTCCTCAGAGTGTCCCTGGGCCTTAAATGTCTCTTGGCCAGGGGTCCCCATCCTTTCTGGACCCGTGGACATAGTTGGGAATTTGAGAAACTGCTGTGGGCACCACCACAAAATGGCTCCCATGGAGGATGTGGCTAGTCACATAAGGGCTGCTGTGGGAGCCTGGCTAGTCAAAAGAGGTGTGTGTGTGTGGGAGAAATAGCGAAGCTAGAGGCTGGGAAGAAAGGCAAAATAGCAAGGCAAAGGGGTAGAGGGGAAAGAAGTCCCCTAGCCTTGCTAAAGGAAGAGAAAGAAGGCTAGGGACAGGGAAGGGAGAGAAATAGTGAAGAAATGTTGGGTGGAGAGAAATAACAAGACTAGAGGTGGTAGGGGGAGGGAAAGAGAAGTAAACGGTCTGTGTGGACAGAAGACTGGGTGGGATCAGGAAGTAACTCTTTCCTTTCCTTCCTGCCTACTGAACAGCTGATCAGCAGCAGATTCAGGAACAAGATGGAGAACCAGCCACCCTAGCAATTTTCATTTTTATTAAAAAATAATATTTTGAAGGGCCCAGGGAGTGCAAAGTATTGCGGGCAACATCCAAGGCCCCTATGGGTGCCATGGTGCCCATGGGAGCTGCATGGGGAACCCCTGGTCTAGGCACCACCCTCAACCCTGACTAAACATCCAAGAAAAGAAAAAAGGGACCATTTCCCAGTATTGCCTGAAAAGCTGGAGGATGAAAAAGAACAGAGTGGCCAGGGTTGTGAGGGAGGGGGAAAAGGCAGTGGAGCAGCCAAGGGGGTGCATGCAAGGAGAGGCGTGTCCAGGGCAGGGCAGTCCCCAGAGGCTGCCTTCCCAGAATGCCCTCAAGCCTGGCAGTGCCATTATTTGCAAGCCTCCATTCTCTTGCTTTCCCCACTGGCACAGTGAAAATAGCAGGCTCATGCAACTGACTAGGGTAGTCACTTTGTTCAGTCATTCAGTCGTGTCCGACTATTCGTGACCCCATGGACCATAGCATGCCAGGCCTTCCTGTCCTGCGCTCTCTCCCGGAGTGTGCTCAAGTCCATATTCATTGCATCGGTGATGCTATCTAGCCATCTCATCCTCTGCTGTCCCCTTCTCCTTTTGCCTTCAGTCTTTCCCAGCATCAGGGTCTTTTCCAGGGAGTTTTCTCTTCGCATTAGGTGGCCAAAATATTTCAGCTTCAGCTTCAGTATCTGTCCTTCCAATGAGCAGTCAGGGTTGATTTCCTTTAGGATTCAAACCAGCTTTTGCACTCTCCACTTTCACCCTCAACAAGAGGCTCTTTAGATCCTCTTCGCTTTCTGCCATTAGGGTGGTATCGTCTGCGTATCTGAGGTTGTTGAGAATTCTCCCGGCACTCTTAATTCCGACCTGTGATTCATCCAACCCAGCATTTCTCATGATGTACTCTGCATATAAATTAAATAAGCAGGGCGACAATATACAGCCTTGTTGTACTCCTTTCCCAATTTTGAACCAATTGGTTGTTCCATGTCCGGTTCTTACTGTTTCTTCTTGACCCTCGAACAGGTTTCTCAGGAGACAGGTAAGGTGGTCTGGTACTCCCATCTCTTTAAGAATTTGCCACAGTTTGTTGTGATCCACACAATCAAAGGCTTTAGCGTAACCAATGAAGCAGAAATAGACGTTTTTCTGGAATTCTCTTGCTTTCTCCATGATGCAGCGAATGTTGGCGATTTGATCTCTAGTTCCTCTGCCTCTTCGAAACCCAGCTTGTACTTCCGGTAGTTCTCGGTTCACATACTGCTGAAGCCTAGCTTGTAGGATTTTGAGCATCACCTTGCTGGCATGTGAAATGAGTGCAATTGTATGGTAGCTTGAACACTCTTTGGCATTGCCCTTCTTTGGAATTGGAATGTAAACGGACCTTTTCCAGTCTTGCGGCCATTGTTGAGTGTTCCAAATTTGTTGGCATATTGAGTGCAGCACTTTAACAGCATCATCCTTTAGGATCTTAAATAGCTCAGCTGGAATACTGTCATCTCTGCTAGCTTTGTTTTTAGTAATGCTTCCTAAGGCCCACTTGACTTCACTCTCTAGGATGTCCGGCTCAAGTTCAGTGACCGCACTATCATGGCTATCAGGGACATTAAGATCCTTCCTGTATAGTTCTTCTGTGTATTCTTTCCACCTCTTCTTAATCTCATCTGCTTCTGTTAGGTCCCTACCTTCTTTGTCCTTTATCATGCCCGTCTTTGCACAAAACGTTCCCTTGAGATCTCCGATTGTCTTGAAGAGATCTCTAGTCTTTCCCATTCTATTGTTTTCCTCGATTTCTTTGCATTGTTCATTTATGAAGGCCTTCTTGTCTCTCCTTGCTATTCTGTGGAAATCTGCATTCAGTGGGATATATCTTCCCCTTTCTCCCTTGCTTTTCGCTTCCCTTCTTTCCTCAGCTACTTGTAAAGCCTCATCAAACAGCCACTTGGCTTTCTTGCATTTCTTTTTCTTTGGGATGGATTTAGTTGCTGCCTTCTGAACAATGTTACAGACCTCCGTCAGGCACTCTGTCTATCAGGTCTAATCCCTTAAATCTATTTGTCACCTCCACTGTATATTCATAAGGGATATGATTTAGGTCATACCTGAATGGTTTAGTGGTTTTCCCTACGTTCTTCAATTTAAGCTGAAATTTTGCAAGAAGCAGCTCATGATCTGAGCCACAGTCAGCTCCAGGTCTTGTTTTTACTATATAGAGCTTCTCCATCTTTGGCTGCAAAGTACATAATCAATCTGATTTCTATATTGACCATCTGGTGATGTCCATGTGTAGAGTCACCTCTTGTGCTGTTGGAAAAGAGTGTTTGCTATGATCAGCATGTTCTCTTGGCAAAACTCTATTAGCCTTTGTCCTGCTTCATTTTGTACACCAAGGCCATGCTTGCCTGTTATCCTGGTGATTTCTTGACTTCCTACTTTAGCATTCCAATCCCCTGTGATGAAGAGGACATCTTTTTTTGGTGTTAGTTCTAGAAGGTGTTGTAGGTCTTCATAGAACCGATCAACCTCAGCTTCTTCGGCCTCAGTGGTTGGGGCATAGACTTGAAATACTGTGATGTTGAATGGTTTGCCTTGGATTCATACTGAGATCATTCTATCGTTTTTGAGATTGTAGCCCAGTACTGCTTTTCCCACCCTTTTGTTGACTATGAGTGCTACTCCATTTCTTCTAAGGGATTCTTGCCCACAGTAGTAGATATAATGGTCACCTGAATTAAATTTGCCCATTCTTGTCCATTTTAGTTCGCTGATTCTCAAGATGTCAATGTTCAATCTTGCCATCTCTTGTTTGACCACCTCCAGCTTACCTTGATTCATTGATCTTACATTCCAGGTTCCTAAACAATATTGTTCTTTACAGCATTGGACTTTCTTTTCACCACCAGACACATCCACAGCTGAGTGTCCTTTCGGCTTTGGCCAGCCACTTCACTCTTTCTGGCGCTACTTGGAAATACCCTCTGCTCTTCCCCAGTAGTATATTGGACACCTTCCGACCTGAGGGGCTCATCTTCCGGTGTCATATCTTTTAGCCTTGTGCTATGTTCCATGGGGTTTTCTTGGCAAGAATACTGGAGTGGGTTGCCATTTCCTTCTCCATTTCCTTCTCCAGGGTAGTCAGTTAGGCATAATCAAAAAAGAGGGCATCAGAGGACAAAGATTTGCATAACATTTGCATATGCTAATTTATATTTATAGAAGCACATTTAGCAAATGTGCATCTGGACAACTTAAAGAGAAATACAAGACATCTGGCCATTGGCAGGAAGACTACAACCAGGTGACCGTTGTGCCTGCTTAGTCAACTGCTGTCCCAGTGCTAACTCCTGATGGGCAACTTCAAGGCCCTTGAACCCCTCCCTTCTTGGGGTTCTTTATTTTTAAACAGGCTTTGGACTGGACGGCCCTTCAACTAGAGGGCACTCTCAAACAGAGGACTGTCCTCTGTAAAGTAGGACACATGGCCTACAGCTGACACTTTTCAATGTAAAAGAAGAACTACACCATTCTATCTATGTACAAACATTAGGAGCTGCAGAAGTTAAAGCAGTAATCAAAAGGCACCGAATAATTTTTTTTAAAGCATACAGCTGCTTAAAACATGTAACTAAACACCTTTGGGCTTCTCCACACAGAGGCTTTTTATTGTGCAGTTCTACCGGGGCTTCTGCTTCTGGATTCTTTGCAGGATTAAGATCAGCCCTTTACATGTGCTACCCTTCCCCCCCCTTTATCTGTGAGTTCTATATGTGTCATTATGCAGGCACAAGATGGTGCTGTGGTATAGCTCCTATTATTGCACCACTTCCTCTTTTCACAGAGAAATTCAACATCCTGTATTTTAATGACACATTATCTCCAGTCTTTAAAAAACAAGATAAAGGTCAGAAGACATGGGAGAGGCCCTGGAGGCTAACAATGTCATGTAAAGTACCTGAAAACTTCTGTGAGTAACCAATCTCAACTGCAGGATAAAAGCCTCATGTGGAGAAGCCCACTCTCCACAGAAGGGTGTTTACAATGTGGCAAAAGGCTATTAAAGAGGTAGCAAGGTAGGCTTCCCAGGGGAGAGAGGTCCATAGATTGGGTGCAACTACTGAAAAGGCTCACTCAGTGGTCCCAAGCAGATGCATTTCAGGTAGGGTGGGCTATGTGCCCTACTTTACAGAGGGCAGTCCTCTGTTTGAAGAGCCATCCAATCCAAGTCTGGTTTAATGGTAAAGAACCCTAAGAAGGGAGGGCAAGAGCCTTGCTCTTGATCATCACATTACCATCTGGACAGCAGACTGAACAGGCACGTAGGTCACCTGGTCATGGTTATCCCCACTATTGTGAGATGTATTTTATTACTATTTAAATTATAGTAATTATTTCTAAATGCAAATCTGCATCCTCTTTCGCCCTCTTTCTCATGATGTTTTGGCAATACGTAAGTGGCCACCCTAATTTCAGGGGCTGCAGGGTGATGCAAGAGGGTTTCTGCTGACAAATTTAGTAGGGGGTTCATACTGGCTCATACGGAAGAAGGCAGTCATTTGAGTCAATTCAGGTTGGGCCCAAATTAGCTCAAAATTCAAGTGATGAGCAGCAAGGTCATTGCTCCTGTTAATTGGGGTGGGTGGGACAACTGCTGTTGAGGAGTAGTGGGAAAGCCCATGGCAGGGAATCATTTTCATCCTGCCGCTCACTTGTTGCCAGTAAAGCACTTAGACACGTGGGGGAAACATACCTGAGATGTTTACATGAAACCTATGCTGTTTACTGTTGCTACCAGGGTCATATTTTCCTTTAATCTGGGCTACCTGGGGGGCGGGGGTGGGGACCCATTATAACCTCCTTGTTGTTAGTTACTTAAACAAAACTACTGCATGAAGATTGGGCAATACAGAATCTCAAGGTAAATGTTAAATTAGATGAGGAGGAGGCAGAGAGGCAGCAGCTGAAGAAATCCTCACTGATGACAATTTCAGTAATTGGGCCTTCTTGATAGACTTACTGAAAGCTCAGGGGAGTTCTGGGGCCTTCATCGCAGGGCAGAGCACTGTTTTCTCTGAGGGCTCATTCCTATCTCAACTGATTGCGCCATCTGTCTCCTTGGTCATTACTAATGAATGGCTCCATTCACTGGCCACCAGTCTCGTCCATAATCTGTGTGCCAGGAGAATACAGATCTTGAGCAAGTTATCTACAGAAACAGCAACTATGTCATGACCCTGGAGTCAGCTTGACCTGGGCATGGACACAGGTTGAGGAAACAGTGGGGCCAGTGGCTGAGGCACCAGGTCTGAGCATAACTGTAGAAGTGAAGACCCCCTGAGCACAAGAATCATAGAACAGTATAGTAGTAGGGTTGGAAGGGGCCTACAAGGCCATCGAGTCCAACCCCCTAAAGAGAATGGAAGCCCCTAGCCTGAGACACTGAAGACCTCCAAGCTTGAAACCCTTGAGCCTGGTCCAAACACTGCAGTTCCTAGGCCCAGTTCTAGGACAGCCACCATCAAGAGCTCCACAGTCCATGGAGCTGGCGTTCTAGAGCAAGTTGCAGGCAGCACACCCGGCATGGGCTCTTGAAGAGGCAAAGGGGTGCTAGGCTCCAGGCCAGAGGCCTGCTCATTGAATACTGCTGCCTGTGCAAGGAAGGGGGGAAGCCTGAGAGGGGGCCCTGGCGGTCCAGGCATAAAAAGCTTCAGTCTAGTGTTAGACCTTGTTGGAGCACGTTTCCCACTAGGAGTTCTCCTCCTGCCCTGAGCCCCATGGGTGCCTCCTGGGGACCAGAACATCAGAAACTGTTACAGACGGCATTTTTCAGGCATTTGAGGTGGCAACCCGAGGGTGGCCATGTGTCCTCTTTTACAGAGGACTGTCCTCTATTTGAGGAGTGGTCAGAGGACTGTTCTCTGTTTTGAAGGGGTCCTCTGTTGGAAGAGCTCTCCAGCCCAAGCCCTGTTTAAAGACAAAGCACCCGAAGAAGGGAGGGCCCAGGGGCCCGGAAGCTGCCCGCCACGGTGCACACATGGTCAGCAGACTGGGCACAGAAATATGTCACCTGGTCACAGTCTTTCCCATGACTGTGAGATGTACTGTGTTTCCATATAAATTACGATAATTTCTAAATTTGTGTCTATATGTACAAAGTAGCATATGCAAATGTTATGCATATCAATATCCTCTTTTGCCCTCCTTTTTGGTGGTTTACAAGTGGCCACTCTACTGAAGACACCCTTATTTGGGGGTGAGTCCCACTGAACCTGCTTCTCGGTGAACTCGCATGATGGTCCCTGAAGGAGGAGATCAGGAAGATGGTGTGCCCGCCACAGCTGATCTGCCCCTTCTGATGCGCCATTGCAGTGGAGTATTGGGTGTGTTCTGGGACTTATTCTCAATTCACACAGGTCAGTGGTGAGCCCCAAAGAGCCCTGGCCAGGGTCCGATGGGGATGGAGCATATACCTGCTAAACAACGTCCGAAATTCCCTGCAATGTGCAGATGTCTCATACAGGAGGTTCAGAGGCTCCTTGGCAGCCAAGTCAACGTGGAGAGCAGGGTGGCTAGATGTCCCCCTTTCCAGAGGGCAGTCCTCTCTTTGAAAATGTCCTCTCCTTGAAGGGCCATGCAAGTCCAGTTTAAAGATAAAACAGCATAAGGAAGAAGACTGATTTGGCAGCCTGAGCAGGAGCACAAGTCACCTGGTCACAGCCTTCTCCAGTATGGTCCACTGGATTGCATGTCTATTTCAGTCATAGTAATTATTTCCAAATTTGAATGTGTACGCATCCATTAGCACGAGCACATTTTATGCTACTCAGCATCCTCTTTTGTCCTCTTTTTTGGTTATGCATTTCCTCTTTTGGGGTGATGCACGTGCAGCCACCCTAATTTCATGTAGGATCTGCACATAGGCTCTCTGTGCACTCACCTTCCTGAACCTGGTGCCTTCCATATGTGTGGGACTACGACTCCCATCATCCCTCAGCCAGCAGGGTCATTGGAGGGCCCCAGCTTGGGTAAGGCTGCTCTACACAATGAGACTGAGCTCAGGCTTGCTGGTCTATGAATATGATTCTCCCTTGGGTGCAAGAGGCCTCAGACAAGCCCATGCAACTGGGGGAGGAGGTGAAGGGGGAAGGCTGCAGCTCAGTGGTCCAGCACACACTTTGCGTGCAAAAGGTCCCCAGTTCATTCCTTGGCATCTCCAGGTAGTGAGGAGAGAGACGCCCATCTTAAACCCTGGCAAGCCATCACCAGTAGACCATATTGGGCTACGTGGACCAATGGTCTCGTTTGGGATAAGGCAACTTCCTATGTTCCTACTCTCACCTGAAGCAACCCATGGCTCCTGAAGCAACCCATGGATTGTAGGCCAAGTCTTCCTTGATGGAAGAGAGTTCAAAAAGACACCGCTCTTGCATTTTATTGTATCTTATTCTTTTAAATATTGGTGTTGTATTGTATATTGTAACTGTTTGTATGGCATTTTAGTCTTTTAACTGTTTGTAATCTGCCCAGAGAACACTGGTGATCGGATGGATTGAAAAACAAACCAACAAACAGATCTCTGTTTGTTCTTTTCAGACCTCTTCCTGAAAAGGAGCACCCGAGTTAGGCTTGCTAAGCCTCCCCCCTTGACCTTCTGTGCAATAGGATAAAGAGCACCTGTCAGGATAGGGCTCTGTCAGCCACCATGAGTAGCTGTGCAGCCTTCGGAGCAATTCGTGCCACAATTTGAGAAACATCATACACGTTCAGAGCAGCATACTCACGGTGTACACATTCCACTGCGGGCTACAGATGAAGGGGGGGGGTAGTGTGTGCTTGGAATCTTTCCCAGTCCTAGGAAGTACCAGAGTAATACCACCCTAAGTATTTGCTAGATTATTCCTGGTTCTGCAATGATGTTTATCTGAACAGTGACTAAGGAAGAAGCCGGAACTAAGATAGAGAAATTAGCTAGAAATGATCCTTAGGGGAACTCCAATATTTCTGGTTCTGAGTGTCACACACCTTCAGAATTAAACACACACACACACACCACTACTGCTCTACTGGGCTGACTTCCTTGTACATAATCTTCAAAGATCATAGGAACACCATTAATAAAGAGAATGCAATGGTAACAGAAGTTCTTCTGTCAAATGAAAAATTATAAACCTCCTGCCATCACATTGTAAACTCTGTCCATCTGTACACTACAGGCACACAGAACGCATACACAGGCTTAGCAGTGAGAAAAGGTGGGCATGTTCCATGTGAGGCTTTGTTGACCAATAAGGGCTGCAGTCCTTAACTGCAAAAGAAACAAAGGCACTAAGCAAACAGTTGTGTGCAGCGTTCTCATTTAGGGCGTGCAGTGTCTAAGCCTTGTGGGCCAAGCAGGACTGGAAGATAGCAAACATCCTCTATTAAACCTGAGCCAGTTTCCTAAAGCAAATGCCTTTGTTTGCATTCCATTTTAAAAAAACAATTCAGAATAACTGCCTCCAAAGACGTACTAAGGAAGGTGTGGCTAACGGAGAGCGATCTGCCAGGACGCAAAGACAAGAGTCAACAGAAGATTGATATTTGAGCCAAGAGGCTGCATAAGAACGGAACGCCTCTGCTGGAACAAGGAAAATGGTACATGCGGGGCTTTTCCCAGAGCCTTTGGTTTTCCGGGGAGGATGTTGCAACTGTGATGGAACCATCCTGATGACTCTGCCCCAGGAAGAATTCCCATTCTGCCAGCACTCAAACATTTGCTCAAGATTCTGGATAAAGAGCCAGTCGTCCCCTACCCCCACAAGCATAACTGTTCGAAGTCCCTTGCTGTGGGGAAAAAAGGTGGTTATATCACTGTCTCTGACACCTGTTGGCAAGGGTGTGTGTATGCCACAGGTTTGGGGAACTACAGAAAACCCTGCAGAATTCATCTCAGGGGTTTTTGGTTTTTTTTAGAAAAAGAGCATGCTTCTAGTCCTCATGGCTGTGGAGATATGCTAGAAAATATATGGACAATGTTTACTAAACCTCAGAGGCCAGAGTGTGGCTAAACAAGCTGGTGGGTGAGTGCCTAGCTCCTTGCCCTGCCCCTCTGGTTGCAAAAGCAGAATCAATTATGCAGCATTCAGATGACATGGTCAAGCTTTTGGGGTGCAGAATTCAGTCCTGCTGTACCCAGTTGATTTAAAGCAAAAGCAGGGACAAAAGAGGGACAATGATTTACTAGGGACAGGTGCCAGGAAACAGAGCTTTTCTAGGGACAGTTGGACCATCTGGCACACAAACAAAGTCCTGCCTTTGATTGATGCCCAGGACAGGAGGCGCATCACCAAGTCCCTCCTCCACTGGCCCCCAGCATTTTTCAGAGCCTGTTGGTTTCTTTCTGACTGGGGTGGAGAACTGGTGGCCCTCCAGATGTTGTTTATTTATTTAGTTGATTTCTATACCTCCCAATAGCCAAAGCTCTCTGGGCAGTTCACAAAAATTAAAACCATGAAGTACAACATTGCTGTTGGGCTACAATTCCCATCACCCCTGACAGCTGGCCAATCTCCTTCCTGGGACACAGCGAAGGAGGGGTTTGGAGGTGCACTTGTGTGATGCACAGTGCAATGCATTAAAAATGTGTGGCTTCCAATGTGAGCGACCTGGCCACCTATAAAGTCCAGAGATGAATTGCCTGAGATACTGAAGGAAACGTAAGAAACAAATGCTACTGCTTATGAGTAGATAGGGTGGCCAGTTAGCACATTGCCAAGGAAGAGCAAGTGCATCACCAAAAAGGGAGGGCAGATGTGCATAAAATGTGCATGTTGTTGTTGTTCAGTCGTTCAGTCGTGTCCGACTCTTCGTGACCCTATGGACCATAGCACGCCAGGCCTTCCTGTCCTCCACTCTCTCCCGGAGCGTGCTCAAGTTCATATTCATTGCATCGGTGATGCTATCTAGCCATCTCATCCTCTGCCTCCCCTTCTCCTTTTGCCTTCAATCCTTCCCAGCATCAGGGTCTTTTCCAGGGAGTTTTCTCTTCGCATTAGGTGGCCAAAATATTTGAGCTTCAGCTTCAGCATCTGTCCTTCCAATGAGCACTCAGGGTTGATTTCCTTTAGGATGGACTGATTTGACCTCCTTGCAGTCCAGGGGACTCGTATGCGCATGTATCGATTTATATGTATACATGCTAATTTAGACATCATTGTCATCATCAAACTGGAAATGCAATACAGTTCACCATGGTGGGGAAGACTGTGACCAGGCGACCCATGTGCCGTGCGCCTGCTCAGCATGCCGTGCAGGTGCTAACTCGTGAAGGGCCCTGCAATCTCTTCTCCAGGCTCTCTGTTTTTAATCCAAACAGCCCATCAAACAGAGGATGTTTTCAAACAGCGAACCATCCTCTGACAAAACTTCAGATAGAGGGCTGTCCTCTGTAAAATAGGTCACCCGGCTATGTTACATTAGAAGGAATGGTCATCTTTCATAGCATTTCCGCCCCCCACACACTTTTCTCTTCCATTAACACACCAGAATACAAATAGTGTGAAGATAAACAAGAACGCCCTTAATTCGCAGACATTCTTATGGACATTGGTTCCCACTGATTTTTCAAAGAGCTGGGCCGTGGCTGTGGCGACAAACCAGGAAGGCCCCAGTCCACATGCTGCCGTGGCCAGGAACTCCAGGGGTACCCTTATGCAAGCCTCACGGCTTCAGCCCCACCCATGTGCCTGAAACATGGGGATAAAAATACTGCCCTACCTTACAGGGTTGTTGTGAAGAATACAAGAAAATGTATGTAAGGCACATAAAAAACACTTCAAAATGCAATACAAATCGTAAGTATTATTATTAGAGTTGACTAAAGTTGTGTAACTCCAACACAATGCCTACTGAAGTGTAAGTCCCTCTGTATTCAATGGGACTTACTCCCTCATAAGTGTGTTCAGGATTGCAGCCTTAGGGTGCAATGCTATGCATGTTTAGACAGAAAAAAGTCCTACACCTCCCAGTATGCTTTTGGTTGATTAAGCTACTACAACATGCAGCCTTGATTTAAATGGAAAGACACACACCATCTGTTGTGAATGGAAATGTGCATGAGCATTGAAATGCTCAGGTCTCCCTGCAATAAATGTGCACACCTCTGGGAAAGGGTTGGACCCAGCCAGTTCCTCATTGATTAGGGAGAAACCCAGTTATGCACACAATTGACGACACTGCTTGTGTATTTTTCTAGTGAACTCAGGGCATCTTTCGCATCCAAGTTAAGAATGCAAACGCTGCCTTTCCCAACCAGGGGTCCTCTGGATGTGTTGGATGACAACTCCCAGCATTCCCAGCCAACATCAGCCATGTTGGCTGGGGATTATGGGAGTTGTCATCCTATGCATCTGTAGGGCACCGGGTTGGTGAAAGCTGATGTAACGGCCAAATAAGAAGGCGGCAGAATTATTGCCACTGGAGGGACGGGCAGTGTGAGGTGTGCAGCGTCTTAATCATCCCAGCATATGTTGCCCAATGAGCCTTGCAAGCAGAGGAACATGGGAGATTTGTGACAACTTGTTTTGGCTCAGACATTTTTCCCTCTTGCTGAGCAGATGCCAGGGGCTAATTCCGACCTTGTGAGGGTATCTGGAACCTGCAATGCACGGCTCTCTAATGGACACTGGAAAGCACTTGGAGGATTTTGCTCTCATTATTGGAGGGACGAGGGGATGGGACCAATAGTGGAGGTAAAATAGCCTGCACACAGCTAGCCACTTCCAGTTCAAGCCCTGACAGCGATCTACGTACATTTCGCCATAAGATGGGCCAAGATCCAGATGCCCCGGAACGGGCAAGGCAAGCCTACAGTCAGAGCACGCCGAGGTTGGCACTGTCCAACCTATCCAAAGCTCTGCTGGGCTCCTGCTGCAAGGGCAGAAGGGGGGAGGAGGAGTGGGGCTGGTGTTAGGATTGTTAAGTCACACCACTTTGGAAACAAAAAAGAAATGTCTGTCCTCGGTCGGCCCACCTCATACATATGCCAGCTTTCCCCAACCTGGTGCTCTCCAAATGTGTCGCACGTCAATTCCCATCAGCCCCAGCTAGCAGGCCAGCAGGTGTGCTTTCTAGGGATGATGGGAATTATAGTGTGACACACTGGGAGGGGGACAGGTTGGAGGAGGCTGACATAGGCCAACTTAACTGCTGCTAATAACATTCATGCAGTACATATGGCATAATTCTCACAGCAGACCGGGCAAGTTGGTTAGAGAGGAGGCATTCCTGGTACTCCTGAGAAATCGCCACTGGTCTGAAACATTGGGGTGGTGGGGAGTCACGAACTGCCCTTCTGCCCTTCATGAATGGCATCCCAAAGTGGTTCATATTCTATATGAAAAGCAAAAAGGGTATAAATTCAACAAATAAATGAGGCCTATCACTGCCCTAGTCCCTTTGCTCCTTCCATTAGCTGGCACAATACAAATGTCTCCCAGGGATCTCTTCCTTAATAATCGTGCCCAGCCAGCAGCCAGGAGAGAATGAGGAGGAGGAGGAAGGGTGACTCATTCATTAAACAGTGATGAGAAGCAGCAAAGGGGAGAGGTGGGAACCAAGGGCTCCAGAGAGGCACAACGGAAAAAGTACAGGGAGTGGGGAGACGTGTCGGATCGGCTGGGACTCTTTCCCAGTGTAATAATTATTTCTTCAGACATAGCTCATTCAGAATGCGGCCACCTCCAGCCTGCAGGGAAGGGAGGTGCACGCCGAGGCGCAGACACATTAGTCAGAAGGGAAGCAGCAACGTCAGACGCACCTGTGGCGCTGCGTTTCTCCCGCTGCCAGGCAGTGGCATGGCGGTAAATCATGAAATGCAGGCGCTCATCATCGCAGCCCCACAGGCATCCATGAAGGCAGTTCTCCACCCCACCCAACCCCGTGTTTCAGGCCAGGGGCTATTTCTCAGGAGTCATCATCATCATGGCGATCACTCGTGACCAAGTAAGGTTGTCTTCCGGGGTAGAGTCTTGGCGGCGGGTCTGCAGGTGGCTGTGAAGGCCAGTTCTGGATCCACACAGCCTCCCACAGTGAGGACGCAGGTTTCCAGGTGGAAGGCGACCACGATGAGGGTTTGCTTGACGTGCCTTCCGCTGAGCTCGCTTCTCCATTTCGCCCTGTACTCGTGCTTCTTCGAAGTCCATCGCGCCTTTAATATAGGCTGACCTCCAGTCGGAATGCTCATGGGTTAGAGCTTCCCAGTTCTCAATGCTTATGTTACATTTTTTTAGATTAGCTTTGAGAACATCTTTACATCTCTTTTGCTGTCCACCAATATTCTGTTTCCCATTCATAAGTTGGGAATAAAGTAGCTGCTTTCGAAGACGATCAGGCATTCGAACAACATGGCCGGTCCAGCGAAGTTGATGTTGGAGAATCATTGTTTCAACGCTGGTGGTCTTTGCTTCTTCCAATACGCTGACCTTAGTCCGTCTGTAATTTGCAGAATTTTTCGGAGGCAGCGTTGATGAAATCTTTCGAGAAGCTGGAGGTGGCGTTTATAGGTGGTCCATGTTTCACAGGCATACAGTAAGGTCGGTGGTACAATGGCTTGGTAAACAAGCATTTTGGTCTCCCTGCGAATGTCCTGATCCTCGAACACTCTATGCGTCATTCGGGAGAATGCTACACTTGCAGAACTCAGGCGATGCTGAATTTCAGCGTCTATGTCAGCTTTTGTGGAGAGATGGCTGCCAAGATAAGAAAAGTGATCGACATTTTCCAGCATCACAGCATTAAGCTGGATTGATGGTGCTACAGAGGGGTTGGTTTGTGCTTGCTGGTAAAGCACTTTGTGTTTTTTTTACGTTAAGCGAGAGGCCGAGCTTTTCATATGCTTCTGCGAAGATGTCTAGGATAGTTTGGAGATCTTCCTCTGAATGTGCGCAGATTATGTTATCATCAGCATATTGAAGTTCTATGACAAAGGTTGTGATTACTTAACTTTTTGCTTTCAGCCTACTGAGATTAAAAAGTTTTCCATCTGTTTGATATATGATTTCTGCACTAGTGGGAAGTTTCCCTTTCAATAAGGTGTAGAATCATAGCGATGAAGATAGCGAATAAAGTTGGAGCAATAATACATCCCTGTTTAACGCCTGATCCCACTTTAAATGGATCACTTTGAGAGCCATTGTTATCCAAGATTGTTGCCGTCATGTCATCATGGAGGAGCTGCAAGATGTTCACAAATTTATTAGGGCATCCGGTTTTCAGAAGGATGGTCCAGAGAGCAGTACGATTTACAGTGTTGAAGGCCTTAGTCAGATCAATAAACGCCATGTACAGGGGTTGGTTTTGCTCCCTGCATTTTTCTTGGAGCTGTCGTGCAGTGAAGATCATATCCACTGTCCCCCTGGAAGGACGGAAGCCATTTTGGGATTCAGGGAGGATGTCTTCTGAGATAGGTTAAAGGCGGTTTGCGAGGATCCTTGCCAGGATTTTGCCTGCCGTAGCTAGAAGGGAGATGCCTCGATAGCTTCCACAATCTGTTCTATCACCCTTTTTGAAGAGAGTGATAATTATGGCATCCCTGAAGTCTGCTGGGATCTCCTCCCTCATCCAGATTTTTTCGATGAGCTTGTGAAGCTGTCATGTAGCTTCAGGCCCACCTTCTTTAAAGACTTCAACAGGGATCCCATCGGGTCTGCTAGCTTTGTTATTTTTCATTTGGTTAATGGCTTTACTGACTTCCTCCAAACTAGGGGGAGTTTGGCCAGTGTAGTGTAGTGGTGAGAGTGACGGACTGGGAGCCGGGAGATCTGGGTTCTAGTCCCCACTTGGCCATGGAAGCTCACTGGGTGACTTTGGGCCAGTCACAGACTCTCAGCCCAACCTACCTCACAGGGTTGTTGTTGTGAGGATACAATGGTGAGGAGGAGGATAATGTAAGCCGCCTTGAGTTCCTTGCGAGAGGGAGAAAGGCGGGGTATAAATGCAATAAATAAATAAATAAATAGGGGATACTGCAAGCTCATCTCTGGTTTGTTTTTGTGGGATTTGCAAGAAGACCTCATCAGCCATAACAGAGTTACAGTTAAGGAGATTTTGCTCTTTCCAACGCAGTGCAATAGACTTTTTGTCCTTTAGGAGTTTGGCACCATCTATTGAGCGTAGGGGGTTTGAACCATGATTTGTTGGTCCGTAGATGGCCTTTGTGGCATTAAAAAAGCCCCATGCATCATGGGCATATGCAAAATGCTGGATTTCTTGAGCTTTCTTTATCCACCAGGTGTTCTTAAGTTCTCTAGTTCTTCTTTGGACCTCAGCCTTTGCACTGGCGTGGATTTTTTTCTTAGCGGCACAGTTGATTTCTTTTTGCCATATTTGGAAGGTTTTCCTTTTCTTATCAATAATATGTTCAATCTCCCTATCATTCTCATCGAACCAATCCTGAAGTTTCTTAGTTTGGTATCTGATAGTTTGTTCACAGGCTGCGATAATGGAGGTCCAGTTTATTCCAGTGTTCTTCGACATTTTCAGGGGATTCCATAGGTAGGTGTTCTTTAAGAGTTGTTTGAAAGCAGGCTCGCTTAATAGGATCTTGAAGGGCTTGGGTGTTGATTTTACATCTTAGTTTTCTTCCTTGGAGCCTACATTGAGGGACAATCTTAATGGCCATCGTGGAACGAGTTAATCGGTGGTTTGTCCAGCAGTCGACAGCACTCGTCATGGCTCTGGTGAGGAGTACATCACAGTGATCTCTGGCACGGACAATTACATAATCTAGGAGATGCCAGTGCTTCGACCGAGGGTGCTTCTATGATGTTTTAAATTTATTTTCCGGGTGAAAGAGTGTGTTGGTAATAACAAGATTATGCTCCGCACATTTAGTCAGAAGTAGAATTCCGTTCTGGTTGCTATTGCCGACTCCTTCTTTCCCAATGGTCCCTGGCCACAAATCAAAATCACGCCCAACTCTTGCATTGAAATCATCCAGGAGGATAATTTTGTCCTCCTTAGATATCTCTGATAAGATGGTATCCAGCTGGGAGTAAAAATTTTCTTTGATGTCTTCATCAGCATCTAATGTTGGTGCATAAGCACTTAAAATAGTTGCCTGCTGGTTTTTAGAGAGTTTTATTCGAAGGGTTGAGAGTCGTTCGTTAATGTCAGTAGGAACTTCTGACAAGAGCTTCATAAGATCATTTTTAATAGCAAAGCCTACTCCATGTATTCGTCGTTCTTGTTCAGGCAGTCCTTTCCAGAAGGAGGTATAACCTCCTTTTTCTTCCTTCAGTTGTCCCTCCCCTGCTCTTCGGGTTTCTTGGAGTGCTGCTATGTCAGTGTTAAAACGTCTCAGCTCCCTTGCGGTGATGGCAGTCCTATGTTCAGGGCGTTCACTATCTGTATTGTCCAGCAGTGTCCGTATATTCCATGTTCCAAAATTCATTTGTTTGCGACCGCTAAATGGTGACCCCACTGGACGCGGTAATCCAGTCAGGGAAGAAGTGAGGCAGACTATGTTTAGGGCACCTTTTCTAGCCCCCTCCCCATATGGGGTGAGCAGAGTGGATCCTAAATAGGACTGCTCAGTCGTGGATACAGCTGCTGAACTACTCAACTGCCTCGGTCCTTGAATCAGGACGACTGAATCTGTATCCACCGCCCATGTCCATGACTAGGGGCTTCCGGATTTCACAGTCCTGCCCCCGTTACCATTCGCCGATTGCCATGGGACTTTTGGTTGTTTGGGGTTTGGATTGGAAGACGCCTGTGCGTGAATTTGTTTTATGTGTGGAGATCAGTGCACAATGATCAACACACAGTCTTCACAGAAAAAGGCTCTAATCCAATGGCATGAATAACATGACGATTGGTAGTCCTTTATCTGCTGCAGCCTTCATCCGCCTTACAGCCGTTGTAACATACACCTTGTTATCTTCCGCCTGTTCTGCCATTGAGGACTTTCTTGGATCATTCTTTGTCTGGTTCCTCCCCCTTGACCTTACTGCCATGGGTGAGCCTGCTGGGAGTACATGACTCCCGACAGCTTCGCTCACAGGGTTCATTGGAACACACAAGCCCACTCACCACAGCAAGGTGATGATCCAGCGAGCGAGTTCTCAGGAGTACTGCCTGAATAACAGCTGTACCACCTCTCTAACCAACTCACCAGGTCTGCTGTGAGAACGACACAACATTGGCTGAACTTATGTGCCAATGTGTCAGGAATATAGATGCCATTGTAAAACATGGGGTGGCAGCGGGGAGGGGGGAGAGCAACAGAGGCTGGTGGCTCCGAGGCCAGTGGAGCAATGAATCCACTTCAGGTCTCAGTCAGAACCAGTCAGTGCCTTGGATGGCTCCTTTAGACATCAGAGCCACCAGCCTCCGCTGGGGGAGAGAAATGTCAGCTGGCGTGTTTCACAACTGAAGTAATACAAATGGCCATCTGAAGGCGGCTCCTGTAGGACCATCCATTCCTGCATCCGAAATTAAGTAGCTGCGCCACTGACCTGATCCGTTGACTGCATACACTCGCTCAGGAACCTGAAGGACACCTTCAGCAAAACCGCGAGGGGGGGGCGGGATGAATATATCCGGAAGCGAGCCAGTTTGTATATTTTTCACTTATCCTGAACATTCTTGAGCCAGCATTTCTTGCATCCCTTTGACACATTTTGAAAGAATGATCGGGTTACTTTTAAGCTCAGGAAAGCAAACAGAATATGGGGATTTTATTTTATTTTAATTTTTTTTTTTGCAACAAAACTGGGGGTTAGAAATCGGCCTAAAAACATTGATTACAGCTGCAGTCTCTTTGTGCTGCCGGCTGACTCAAAACAAAGCTCTTTGTCCCAATATAATGAAGCTGGAAACCACAACTCTGATTCATCCCCTTTCATGAGGAAAAACACACAACGCACCCTCTTAGGAGCGAGCTACACGGATCCCAAGAGCAGCTGCTGGCACAAGCTTCCTCACACGAGGGCGCTTGCCCTTTCGACTGGCAGAGTGGGGTGGCCAGGCCCCACCCTCCTGTGTCCTGGGTTCACTTGCTTCCCCTCCTCTCCCTCCGCTACAAACTGCAGGCTCAACTGTGCAATATGCACTTCCAAACATGCAGGGCTGCGAAGCCTCAGGCTGCAGCCGTATCGCCACTTACCTAGGAGTCAGCCCTGTAGACCCAGGGCCAGCCCTCCCATGAGGTGGGGTGAATCCCCTGCCTCAGGCGGTGGGTCAGGAAGGCCAGCAAATCCTGCACGCCCTGCTGTTAGGATGGGGGGGCCATGGAGCCCAGCGCGGCAGCTGCCCCGTGTCTCTCAAAGTGAGGTGCAGGGTGGCTGGGCATTCTGGAAAGCCCTGCTGGCCTGCTGTGGCAAATGCTGCAGCAGGACAACAGCCGTTGCGGTTCTCCAGAGGTGCTGCCATTGCCCACTCCGTGCCTCACTCTGCGTGAAGTGTGGGCGGGTGGCTGCTCTGGAGGGCCACACCAGGCGTCCCCTGCCGTGGCAAAGGCAGCAGCAAGATAGTGCCCTGCCCGGCTTCCTGGAGCACTGCCCACCCAATGCCTTGCTCTGAGGACCCCTTCGAGCAAGGCATTGGGCGGATAGGCTCCGGGGACACAGGCAGGCTCCGGGGTCACCTCGCCACCAGTGCCTCACTCTGAAAAAGGACCTCCTCAGTGCAAAGTATTTAAGGGAAGGCCGGCGGAAGCGGCGGGCAGGTAGGAAGAGGGGGAGGGGTGGTGGAGGCAGCTCATTCTCCTCTTTCCCCCTCCCCATAAGCTGGCAGCTTGTGTTCCTCTCTCTACACCTGCCCCACCCGGCCCTGCACAGAACTTGGTGGGACTTACTTCTGCAGAGACATGTCTAGGATTGCACTGGGAATGCACTACACAAACGTAACTGAGAACCAAAGGGAACGCAAGGCCTTGCAGGACCTGACCATCCTGGCACAAGAAAGTATAGGGTGGCCACTTAGGAATCGCCAAAAAAGAAGGTTGCATCACCCAAAAAAGACAAAAGACGACATTGAGTTGCATAACATTTGCATACGCTAGTTGATATGCATAGATGCAAATTTAGAAAGTATTATAATTTTAATATAAATATTATTATTAATAATAATAATAATAATAATAATAATAACATTTATATACTGCCCAGCAGCAAAGGCTTTCTGGGAAGTTCACAACAATTAAAACCATAAAATATAACATGATAAAACATAATGTAAAACTTTTAAAAGTTTAAAAGCAGCATGTAAAAATAAAGTAAAACCCAACAGCAGTTACAACCCAGGGAAAGCCTGGGTGAAAAAGTGCATTTTTAGGAAGGGTTTGAAAGATGTTACATTTTCTGCCTCCCGAACTGCTCGAGGGAGGGTTTTCCAGAGGGTGGAGAAGGCCCGCCGTCAAGGTTCTTCATGGCAACACTCCTAATGACCAGCAAGGCCTCCTCTGATGATCTTAGATGACGCCTGGGTATATATAAGAGAAGGCGGTCTGCTAGGGATCCTGGTCCCAAGTTGTTTAGGGCTATATGTGATAATAACGTAACCTTGTACGTGGCTCAGTCGCCAATAGGCAGCCAGGGCAGTTCTTTTAACGCGAGTGTTATGTGCGCATAGCTGGGTGTCCCAGGGAGCACCCTAGCTGCTGCATTCTGCGCTAGCTGCCGCTTCTGAACCAGGCACAAGGGCAGCCCCACGTAGAGTACATTACAGTCGTCTCATGAGGTCACCAGTGCCTGGATCTTCATAGCCAGGCTATCCCTATCCAGGAACAGGCATAGTTGGTGTACCAATGGTAATGGGTGCTCCAGGCCACTGAGGTCACCTGGGCCTCCAGTGACAAAGATGGATCTAGGAGCACCCCAAAACTACAGACCTGCTCCTTCAGAGGGAGTGCAACCCCATCCAGAACAGGTAAACACCCCAATTCCTGGTCCTGGGAACTGCAGGCCTCTGTCTTACCAGGAGTCAGCTTCAGTTTATTGGCCCTCATCCAAGCCATAACTGCATCCAGGCACTGGTTCAGAAGGTGCACGGCCTCTCCCGATTCAGATGTCACAGAGAAATAGAGCTGGGTGTCATCAGCATACTGGTGACACCTGGCCCGAAATCTCCAGATGACCACTCCCAGCAGCTTCATGTAGATATTAAGTAACACTGGGGACAAGATGTTGCCCTGTGGTGCCCCACAGTTCAGCCATGGGGCTGAGGCGCAGTTACCCAGTGCTATTCTCTGGAACCAACCTTGCAAGTATGAGTCGAACCATTGTAGAACAGTGCCTCCAGCTCCCAACTCACGGAGGTGGTTCAGGAGGATGCCACGGCCAACGGTATCAAAAGCTGCTAAGAGACTGAGAAGTAACAGGGTCACACTCCCCTGTCCCGCTCCTGCCCCATCAGGGCAACCAAGGCCAAGGCCATCCCAAATGGGCCTGAAGCCAGATTGGAATAGGTCCAGATAATCAGAGCACCTGCAACTGAGATGCCACCATTCTCTCGAGCATCTTACTCAGGAATGGGGTGTTTGTGACGAGACAACAGTTAGCATTGATCTTTGGATCCACGGAGGGGTTTTTTTCAGTAGCGGTCACACCACTGCCTCCTTCAAGACAGTAGAGACCACACCACCACGCTATGATGCGTTCATCACTCCATCCTGTCAGCCCCCTCTGGCTAGCTCAAATAAGCCCTGATGGGCAAGGGTCAAGAGAGCATGTGGTGGATCGTATAGATCCAAGCATCTTATTCACATCTTCAGGCTCCAAAAACTGAAATTGGTCCGGCAAAACAGGACAAGATGATGCACTGGACACCTCAACAGACACTGCATCAGTAGCAGTGTTCAAGTCAGCATGAAGGTGAGCGATTTTATCCTCGAAGTGTCTTGCAAGCTCATCACAGAGCACATCTCACAACACTGGTGACCAGGTGACCTGTGTTCCCACCTGGTCAGTCTGCTGTCCTGTTGTTGGATAACAGTTCTTATGGTTCTTTATCTTTAAATTGGAACTGAACAGGGCAGCCCTTTGAATAGAGGACAGTCCTCTGTAAAAGAGGGTATCTGGCTACCCTACGAAAGTAGGACAATAAGGTGAAAGTCGGTATTTGGCCTTCTGTACATTGAGAAAAGGAAATGTGCCCAAGTTAAAGGACACACATTATATCTGTGCTTGAGAGCCAAACAAATATGCAAAATGCTATTTCAGATTGTGGTAGCAGAACAAGGTTAGAGAGAAGGCCATTGGGTCAGCCTACTGGAGTACAATACAAAAAGACTTTATTGGCCTGCCAAGGCTTGAGAAGCACAGCCAGAGCCCAGCTCTCCAGGTATCTCAGGGATACCAAACACACACACAGCGAAGGAGGGTTCGCTGCAGATGAGTGGTTCATTATTCCGCTTTCTAATCGCAGGGAACTCTGTGTGTGTGTACATACAAAAACAACTCTTCTGATTTATATTATACACCTCTTGACTACTATGCTTTGTTCTCTGCTTTTGAAAATTTCTGTGGGACCCAAATAATAGAGACAGACGCATGCCTTAGACTTGACTGGTGTATTTCGATAGCTCAGTGGTAGAAATCAGTGGAGGCTAGTGCCTCCGATGTCCGTGGGGCGGTG